>NC_041041.1:6133696-6440619 GCF_900634625.1 Parambassis ranga | reverse complement strand
AGTATTGTTGTGCAGTGTGGAAGTGGGACGTAATACTGCCTGTGCCAAAAATAAAAAAAATAAACATTTCTAAGATAAGAGAGGGTGAAGGTGAAGGTGAAGACAGCCCCACCTTGGGAATCCTACTCTGCTTAGTTATGGTGGCCGGACTTTGATTGGACAATGTCTGTTGAGGGGAGGGGCTTAACTCACTGCCCTGTGGTAATTATTTAGAGAGGTATCCCCCCTTTTTCAGTACATCAGCTTGTACAAACATGTGCTGAGACACACATTCCTACCAAACTCATACAGAAAGTCTCTACTAATTGTTCTGTTCCCTCTGTGTTTGGATCTTTGCCCTGCTCAGCCCTGTGCGCTTGTTTTGAAACATCTGAGGTCAGAGGTGCTTCCTCTTTCCCACAGACCCACACACACCAGCACACATGTCTGCAGCATGGTTGAATTCCTCTTTAACATAACCTAGTACACACTAATCTACTGTAATACTAAATTCGTCAAGGGTCCTTTAAAAAAGGTCAAAAATGTTCTCACTCTAAAGTCACAAAAGTACAACTAATGGAGCACAGATACACACTTCTACACATACTGGGTTCAGAGCCAAAAAAATCAAATGCCCTGTTCCTTGACTTTTCTGTCTATAGCTGTGCTCTGATTGGCCACTGCTCCCAGCTCTGCAGCTTTGTTTCTAATGTCTCCGGGGGACACATTAATGTCTGCCTGAGCATCCTGTTTCAACAAGAAAGATGTGGAGTTACACAAGATGTCCTTAAAGTGATGTTTTATGACTTCACAGGAGCACACCCTGAATCCATGGAGTTTCACAACGTCATGCTGGGATAATATTTGGGCTGATATGTTTACATGAACGTCACAGTCTCTGTGTGTGTGTCTTCTCTGCAGGGATATCTGGTCTTTGGGGTGCGTCCTCTATGAACTCTGCAGCCTGAGGCATCCTGTGAGCTTCACCACACCCTGCACATCAGCAGCTGCTTCTCTTACACACACACAGAAAGAGAGACATAGCTCTCTGAGCTAATGCTAATACTACTACACAGTATACAATACTACTGCAAAAAAGCCTGCATGGAGTGCTCATGCTGGGTGCATTAAGAGAAAATGGGAAATGTAGGCTACTCAAAATACTTCACAAATTCACTGTGCTCCTGTCTTCGAACCACTAATTCTCTTGATGTGGTAATAGTATCAAAATCTGTGTGTGTGTATGTGTCTATTTACTTCTATTATTCACTTGCAGTTTGAGGGCAGCAGTCTGCGTCAGCTGGTCAGTAAGATCTGTAAGGGCCGCTACAACCCGGTACCTGCCCACTGCTCCTATGACCTTCGCCTGCTGGTCACCCAACTCTTCAAGGTCAGGTTATGTCAGTTTTTATCGATTCAGTTAGAACGACTTATGATGAACTGTTGTTTTTTTTTTTTAGGTAAATCCCCGGGACCGTCCCTCGATTAGCTCCGTCCTCCGACGTCCATTCTTAGAAAAGCACATTAGTAAACACCTGGACACTTTGGTAAGTATTTTTCAGGAGAATACTTGTTGTAATGTTAGGCACAAAGAGGTTAGAATAACGCTGCAGCCATAGATACATAACTGTGTGTTTGGTTTCCTGTTTGTGCAGGTGATGCAGGAGGAGTTTAGCGAAACTGTGCTACATCGAAACAGAACAGCTTCACAACCTACAGAAGCAAGAGCAGGAGCAGTGAAAACACCAGGTAGAACTGTAGACTCACAACTATGAACACGTTTTTTTAAAGTTCCTTGGCAGGAAGCAGCTTTATATAGTGAGAAGAGACAGCAACATGGCAGCAGGGAGAGAGCATTGCAATTGTTATGACTGATTTGATAGCTCTTGTCCTTGAGAGCTGTGGTGCCACCCTGTGGTTATTTACTGTAACACAAGCATCAGGGAAACTCAGCATTCATCAGACGGGCTGAATCCTGAGTGTAAGCACATCACAGCTCTGGCACATGGTGTGTTTGGTAGTATCAGACCTTTGCCTATCTTTTTTTTTTTTTTTCACAAATTCTTGAGGCAGAATATTTTCAGGTCATTACTGGACACTGACAGACTGTAAAATATGTGTGTATGGATTTATGGAGACGTAAAGAGACAGAATCTCTCCTTATGATTGTAGCTGAGTCTCTCCTGTTTTCTAGATCAGGCACAGAAGATGAGAGGAGCCAACAAGAGACTGCATCCTAAACAAGAATGGAGAGTCCCACTCAGAATACAGAACCCTGCCCACAACACAGTAATACTACTACTACTGCTACTACTGCCACTGCTACTACTACCGGTACTACTGCTACTAAATAATGATAATAATGTTTTTTCTGTGGCTGCAGCCTCTTCATCAAAGAGTAGCACACTCAGGTGCAGGCACAGAGTTTACAGGGAACCAAAGGTGAGTAAAAATGTCCACAGAATGGGCTCCCATTAACCCATCATCACATGAACCCATTCCTGCAGCAGCTGATTTGGATCTAGTAACTTGATTACTGGCTTAAAATGGAAGGAGACACAATTCTATTTAAATAAACCAGTATACTACCGTAGATACATTAAGGTAGGTATTTAGGTTATTAGAAACATTCAGTTGTAATAAATCACATTTGAAACATTTTTACCCGAAGCATGGTCATTCATGTAAAACACACACTACTTATCACAGGTTTAATGGTCAGCAGCCCACCAGCCATTACAACCACTACCATGCCCAGCTGGACGCCTTCCAGAGGAGGAATAAGGAGGACCTTCCTCCTCCTCCTCCTCCTCCTCAGGAGAGAGCAAAGGATCACTTTGAAGACCAAGCTGCTCCACTATTGGAACCACACCAGCTGTGAGTGACCAAGATATCACTGTATCTCATAACACATCAGCCAAGATCTGCAACTAAAAATACTTTTATTAGAGATACATTTCTGGAAATTACCATGTCCCTGTCTTAATCCTGTTAAACAAAATGATAAATAAAAACAACTGTATTTCTCTAAAAACTACCCTTTAAAAGTCATAGTCCTTTTAAGGTTTTTGTAACTCAATATTTTGCTGATGTTATTCCCGCTGTGTTGTCTCCATTGTGTCTGTCAGTGTGGCTGCAGCTCGTAATGAATACCTGCAGAGGAGACAGGAAGCTAACCAGTACAAGCTGAGGGCAGAGAAACAGCTGGTAGGACAAAGCTCTGCAGAAGAAGGCAACAAATTGTCAAATCAAATGCTGGAAACTGTTAACTTTTCATTTCTCACTGGCTGCTGTAGAAAATTAAAGGGACAATATTCTGCCACCATTTAGCTCTTCTAACCTTTGACCTTTTCTTCTATGACTACCAGGGTTTGCGTCCGTCTACAGCCGAGCACAGCAGGAAACCCGGTGGTCAGGACCAGGGTGTGGGACGACCTGAAAACCAGCACAAACCTCAGGACAGAAGACAGGAGGGACAGCAGGTGGGACACATAGCGGCAACAAGGAGCCGCAACTTTTATCTGAACTGTCCACTTATGTTCAAAATCAAGATTTGACAATATGTGTGTGTGCTGGTGTGTGCAGGAATATCTGCGTCAGCTGGATATCATCAGACTGCACTATCACCAGGAGATGAGACAGATGAGGCTGCGAGCTGAAGCAGAGGTAAACAGACAGACTAACACATCCTGGGTACTGTCATTATCTTGGCAATGAAGTAAAGCTCTTTATATTTTAATGGTTTTATGTGTCATGCTCAGTCACAACACAAACATGGCACCTTTGTAGTGGAGAAACCCAGAGAATCTACAGACAGCAAAGAGCAACAGAAAGCAGTACCTGCACAGGTAAACACACCTCAGACACACATTCTCCTGGTGTGAGACAGTTAAACTTCATTTAATGGTGAAGATACTATTAGAGAATTGTTTTAGTGTGTGACAAATAATCACTCAATCTCTTAATAGTTAACTTATCCATGACTTATATAAGAAAAAATAGAGCCATATGTCAAATATCACGTTTGTTTTTATATGGCAGTTTTAGTAAATGTACATATTAGTCATGTGTGACACATTTACATTCATTTATAAGTTAGACACAGTGTTCTATGTTCTATGATGTTTCCTTCTGGCTTTGGTTCCTGCTGCAGGACATTGAAGAGGCGCTAAGACAGATCAGAGAGGAGAACAGAGATCAGAGGAGAGAACTGCAGACAAAACACAAAGACAAGGTAAAATGATATCACCCTGTAGGAGCTATTTGCCGCTTTGTTTATTTTATGTTGGGTTAGTATCTATTTGAATATTTTGTTTTATTTTTGGGTATTATTTTGTATGTTTATTTAAGGTAAATTTGTTATTGATTAGTTTACTTTATTTTTATTGTTGCGATTTAGTGTCACTAGGGGGCGCCAAGATATATAGGTTTGCAGGTAGACACTAGTAGACCTTGAATGCACCTGGGTGGGCCAGTGCAGGAGAGACAGCAGGGACACATTTGTCTGTTGTTTGTTTGCCTGAACACGGACTGAATAAACCCGCCAACAAAATGATTAAGAATGACCCATAGTGAAAATACCCATAGTGTTTCTTTAACGTTTCAAATATTTTTTGACAAATAGTCACTACACACCTAAACACTCCTCATCAGGCTTGCTGGTAATTCAACATCTGTTCCCAGAACATTTGAATATTTCAGACTTCACTTTGCACCAATTCACTGTATCTGAGCTTCTGATCATCAGAAGAACTCCATCTTCTGCTCTCTTTATGCATCAGAAAGGAATCATGTTTGAGATTCGGTTAGATGGTGAAGAGATGAAAGAAGAGCCAGAGGAGGAGGAGGAGGAGGAAAAGGTGAGAGATGAAAGACAGACTGTGAGAGGAGGGAGCTTATCAGAGCTTTTTACCACTTCACCATTCTCTCTATCCATTAACAGGAAATGGACCTTCTGAACCGTACTCTGAGTTTCCAGGAAGGGGAGGAGTTAAAACTTAGGGATTGGTTGGAGGTGAGGAGAGGGTGGAACCAAAGAACTCCTCAGACTCTGCTGAATGCGCTTGCCAACATGGATGTGAACTCTGTCTACAACACAGCAGTGGAGGCGGAACGAGGTGAGACACACCATGTCATCATGTAGATCTTTAAAATGGCTGATCAGAAGTTAAATGTTTTAGTGTGGTATATGCTGCGTGTGTGTATCCGCTACCTTCAGAAGAAGAGGAGGAAGCAGGTCGAAGGCAGTGGGGCGACGGCCCCCCCAACACCCTCCTGAATGCTCTGGCTCAGGCTGAGCTGACATCGTCCACTCTGGACTCAGTGACCGCAGGTGGGAGGCTGTTACTGTAAAACAGAAAAGAAAACAGATGAGGCCAAGGCTGAGCTCATGCTGAAGTTTCTTTGCTGTTAGATTCAGAGCCAGATCAGAGAACAGAGGAGGAGGAGGAGGAGGAGGCGGCGGAGGACTCTGACGTGGAGATGGATGAAGAGCGTCTGGAGCCGAGGTCAGACGATGACGACACGTAAGTCTACACTCCTCACGGTTCACTTAACTCTGTACCTGAGTAATAGTCCATCTTGACCAGGCTAGTCCTACGTTTCTCCTCAGGAACTTTGAGGAATCAGAGGACGAGCTCAGAGAAGAGGTTGCAGACTCCATGAGGAACCTGTTTGTCATGGAGAATGACAGCTCCGAGGAGGAGAGTACAGAGGCAGCCGACGGGAGGGAGGAGAAGCAAAGTGGAGAAACAGTGGGCACTTCAGATTCTCAACAGATCCAAACAGAGGTCAAAGAGTCATGTGAACACATTACAGCAAGATTGTTTAAACCTGAACCTGGGCATGACAATCAGCTGGAGTGCCCAGGTGAATCCCAGACAGAGGATAATACAGCTTTAGATAAGCAGCAGCAGACAACCTGAGTGCTCACACACATAAACGACCGAGTTAGAGTCGGAGATGCTCTGTCTTTGTCTGCATGTTTATGTGATTGCTTTAAAATCCTAGTCTGATTGGTCCAAAGGCCCATCCATCATTCAGCATTAGCTCTACAGGTGGAGAGAAGGAGGGACATAAGAACAAAAAATGAAACATTCGATTAGATGCAAAATACATCCTCAAGTGCAGGAAGAGAATATAACAATATCTACATCTACTGTCAATGTTGGGCCACATAAGACAGAGTGGAGTCTTAGTGTGGTGGAAAAGTCTATTTAATTTCAAATACACTGGAAGTTAGATAACATTAGTAAGTTAAATAATTTTGTCAATAACACATAAATCAAATTAAGTTAAATTAAATTAAACAAGCACATAATCTCAAATGATTTATGATTGCATTTATTGCAGTATTAACTCCAAACTCCCATTCTACATAGACAGACTTCAATAGCAGTAACGTGTCATTAAAGGAAAGATAATTTAATATTTTACATATACTTGTACTTCCATGCTTGTACCTCATCACAAACAGGAATGCAGAATGAAGAGAAAGGACATTTAAACAACAGAAATTTGGCCGTCAGCTTGACTCAAACACACGGTGGTGTTAGGTGCTTCTTGCATAAACAGCAATAAAATAAGCCTTCATTAAACCACTTCAAATATGTTAGTATAGACTCAATATAATCTATTCTTGCAAACATCTAACTCGGAATGCAACTTTAAATGAAATATCTCCACTGAAAAAACCCAAGAGAGCAAAGATGCAATAAGTCCGGTTTGGCTTTGCTCAGCAGAAACACTGGAAGAAAGAGGAACCGTTAGCCTTCCCCATCGGACAACCACTCCAAACGTCTGATTTACATCTTGTTAGACTGGAAAAAATACAACTGAAATATCACTGAAAATCCAGTAAGAAATGATGAAAGGGCATGTACTGATCATTCAAAAACATCAGGCTTGTGTAGAGGGGTCTTGTGTAGGGGAACCCAGGTGGTTTTTGGATATTTTGGTCATTTAGCATGATTGCAAACAAAACACAACATGTAAATCAGACATGTTTGGAACACACAGTCCACGCTTTCAGTGTGCCCAACTAGTCTTGTCTGTTTCTTGACAAAATGTATGTAATTAATATAATCATTTAACATTTCCCGAAGGTATTCCAAACTACAAATTCAAACTTCCCACTGGGAAAAGTGTGACTGAACTTAACCTTGAGGTCTCTTTTAATCTGTAATATCACATCAACACATTAAAGGACCATTGTGTAGGATTTAGTAACATCTAGTGGTGAAGTTACAACTTGCAGCCTACTACTGGAAAACCCTTCAGAGTCACCAGAAGTGGTCACGTTACTTTAAAAAAAGACGGCCATTCACTTTGTCCAGTTTGGGTTACTGTAGAAATATGCTGACACAACATGGTGCAAAAGCCACATATTAATTTTAAATGATCAAAAACAAATATGTGATTATGAAAACATAATTACAAATACAAGGATCCATCTTTGCGAACTGCCCCCCTAAATCCTGCACACGCCTTTAAATTGTGAACTAAAAGTGATTTCTACATTTGGTTTTCCAAACTTATGTCAGATCTTGCCTTGCTACATGAACGTCTTCATCGTGTTTGGTAACGACTTTTACACCCACAAGAGTTTGACACATGCACAGTTTCTGGATTTATTTTTTAGGATGAATGAACTCTTCCACTGTGTGACACTTTAACTGTTAACTTTTTCTCATCTGGATATGCTCAACCCTACTTATATGTGTAAAAGAAGATAAATAATGTCCCTGGTGGACACCAGGCTTCGTCTGTTCTTCCTCATCGCTCAAGTTTACTCATCAGAGACTCCGTGGCTGAGAGGAAACAAGCCTCAAACTCCTGGTCAGAGAATCGCTCCACAGAGTCCCGAGCATTACGACGGATTTCCAGTCTAGCTGATGGCGACAGTGCCAGAATGGTTTCCATGGCAGCAGCGTAGCTGTCCTCACTGTCGGCAAGGAAACCCGTCTGTCTGCCCTCATGTGGCACCACAATATCCAGCTTTGGACCACCGGACTTGTGGGCGAGAACGATTGTGCCTGCAGCCATACACTCCACCACACCTAGAGAGAGAATCAACATCTGAACCAGCTGATCTCAAACATAACCAGTCCCCACTGAAATGACTAATGGAGGCGGTTTGTAAGCATGTCACATCCTGAAATTGGCAAAACTTGATAAAGTGTAACAACAAATGCCGTGTAGTTAGCTTAATTTCAAAAGTTCCTCCTCTGTAAAGTATCTTTTTAAGACCTCTGACAAGTCTGAGTTAGAGCCATCTCATATTAAATCAGCCTCACTGAAAGCTATCACTCACATTAGCTCAGTAAAAATCCCCAATTCTCAATTCTTCAATTTCAACAAAGTCATTTTTACTTCACTTTTGTGTTGAGGTTATGGTAACTGTATCATAATACTTGTGTGTGTTTTAGGAATACAGATTTATGAACTGTGATCATGTGTGTATTGGTTGTCTTTACCTATGCCAAAGTGTTCATTCCACATTGTGTGCAGACCGATGGTGGCGTTCACCAACTCTCTCTTCAGCTCCTCAAATGGGATGTTGAGTTTGAACTCAACACGGTCACTGACGCCCAGCTCCTGACAGAGTCCCCGTAGCATCAGAACCCTCTCTTCATCCTCCTGGTTCCTGCATCCACCAATCAGCACCAGCCGCAGTGACTCCCTCCCCCCAGGCCCATCACCCTTCCTGTCCAGCAATTTGCGAAAGGCCCTGATCTGCAGCTGGTGGTCCTTCTCCGGCCTGAACTGACCAACTGACACGATGGAGTGGGACTTCCTGTCCCCTCCTCCTCCTCCTCCTCCTCCTCCTCCACCCACTTCTCCGTCTTCCTCTCCACTCCCCAGCTCTCGTCCAAGCTCCTCCCAACCCTCCTCCATCTCTTCATCCTCCTCCTCCTCCTCGAGTGGGATGTTCAGGAAGGCCCTGACATCGCAGGGGGGGTAGACAATGCTGGTGCGATTTGGGGCACGCCACAGAGCCAGAATGTGGCCCAGCGTCCAGGTGGAGTTAACCATGATGACATCACTGCAGGACCCAGCCAGACCATACAGCAGAGCAAAGCAGCAGTAGTACACCACCTTGACCGCACTCAGCATAGGATTCCTGGAGATGAAGTCAGCGTTGTTGAATCTGGTGGAGGAAGACAAATAGTTGGTGTTCTTTTCTGTGAGGGCATGTGCACAGTTAGGACTTATTTCTGGTTTGTTACACTTCACATTATGGGGTGCCCAGAGGTGTTCAGTGTTACCTGGGGTTCCTCTCTCTGACCACAGACAGCATGTCAGTGCTGACAGTGGGATAGTGGACATAGCTGGCCACCTTGCAGCCTCCCAGGTAGCGGAAAATTGGCAGAGTGAAGGCGTAACCCATCGAGTCCACATACAAGTCAGGAACAAAGGCTGTCAGCGCCTCCCACCCTGAAACACACAAAGACGAATTTAACTCCTTGTCCTCTGCCCAAGCCATACATAAGAATTAGTATGTAAGCACTAAAAAACTGATATTGATATTAAAAAAAAGGATTTTTTTGATGACCCCAATTTAATTTCTGGCCCGGCCTTACCGAGGAACATGGAGCCAGCACTCTGGCCCAGCAGAGTGAAGTGAGGGTATGAACCGGCCTCCACAAGCATACGGTGACGCAGGAAGACGAAAGTGACTGGTCGAGGCAGCGTGATGTTGAAACGTTGTCTGGCTCCATCCAGAATCTGCTCACCAGTCACTCCCTGATCGCCAGTGTAAACCACAAAGGAGATGCCGGGGTATCTGAGATAAGGAGGTAAAAACATACATTCAGTGATACACGCTGAAATCCTCAGGCAGTGCAGGACATGCCCAGCGGTGTTTTCTTAAATAGAAAAAAGTTTATTTTACAATTACTAGTTTTGAGCTGTGATTCTGGTCTAAGGATTGGATTATGCTCAGAAAAGTATGTACATTTCAATCTGTTCTAACTCCCTTACTTGCTCACATGGAGGTAACAGAAATGAACATTTTAGCTCCTATTACATGACATCGACCCTAAAGACAAATCACTCACACAACCCTTCAACAGCAATGTGAGAATAAAAGCACAGAAATTAAGTACAGGTGGAAGGACTCCTGTTGCTACCAGACCTCTTCTGGTGAGGTATACTCAACATTTACTTCCTCATACAACATTAGCGAAGTCAAAAGTTTAAAAGGTTGTTACCGTTGCATGAGGGCTCTTAGAGAGCACCAGAGAACCCGCTCCCCGCCTCCTCCGGCGTTGCAATACGGATGGAAGAAAGCTACCGCGGGGCCGTCGTCCAGAGCTCGACGGGCCTTGCGGCGGCTCTGCAGCCACAGGCGGATCCCCAGCAGGAGCAGCAGGAGAACGAGGGTGAGGAGCAGGCTGAGGTAGGCGCATGGCACCACCAGAGACCACAGCAGCCTGCAGAGACAGGGGTGACAGGTCGAGTAGACGGTCAGTAGCGACTGACGTTAGAGGTACGGCTGTTGTTGTTTCTGTGAGATTATCCAGCTAGATGCTAATTAGCTTAAGTCATACTCGCCTCATTTACATGCGTGACTTCAAATTACATCTGTGCGACATCACTGTTTTATAAAATTTATTACTTAAGTACAAAAACCAAGAAGGTATGAGACATTTACCTCATCAGGTCGCAGAAACACAGCGATAAGTGGTGGTGGTGTTCGTGTCCTGCCATTTTGACAAACACAACACTTGAGGTGACATAAGCGGAAGTTGCTGTCAGCTGACCAAGCTGCTACTCTGCGATTGGCTAAGAGTTTGTTTACCTACACGTATTCGACACATGACTTTTATTTAATCGTTTAAGAACAAAATTATTAGGAATTGCACACGTAATAAGACTAGTGGACATCTTGTATGTTTTTACAGTTTTATCACAAAAAATATTGATTTATTTTGATTCTGTTTTACTTTTTAAAATTTGTTTATTCATTACAATATAGAAATTGAAACTCACATTTAAGACAGCATTTAGTTAGGGTTCATTTACGGTATTTGTTTGTGTGTAAGGGAGGCAATACCCTGGCGTCACACCAGGGCCTGCTGCTGCTGGTTTTTGGTAAAGTCTGTGGAGTTGACTGGGAGTTGTGGTGGGAACTGTGATGGCTCTGAAGGAAGTCATTGAGGCAAAAAGCTGGTGATGGAGCTTTGAAGCGCTTATCTGCCAAAACAAAAGATTGCTTTTAATAGTCCATAAGTCATGACAAAGGAAAAGCATCATGATTAGTGATATGACACGTGATATCTCCAAAACTCACAATAATCAAGAGTAATATAAATTTAAATGTGAAAATATGTGATAGTTGTATTAGTGTATTCTTATTGAACTGTCATCTCTGTTGTGCTTTATCTTTAAACAGTGTTACCTGTCTGGAGGAAGTTTAGTAGAGGGTTTCTGAGAAAAGTCTGTGATGATTTATGGGGGAAACCCTCTGTCTGTGATGCAGAGGTGTGGGGCAGCAGGGGAGTAGGAGGGGCCGCCTTCAGGGTACAGGTGTCAGGCCTGCTGGATCCTCTCGTACCTGCATCACTGCTCTGATCCATGAGAATCACTGCAGGAGGACAGATATGATAAGATATAATTTTACAACCCCACATCTCTCTGGGACAACAGATGCTCTTGATTTCACTGGCGTTTGGAGGACGACGAACAGAAGTTGCTCCCAGGTTAAAACGGAACCATGAGTAGTTTAGAGGTAATGGACTCTCATTGGAACTCTTCTGCTGTAAGATGTAAGGCTTCTGTCTGCGGTGACTCACCAGTCTTTGTTTTACCTGAGGGTCTGAGAGCAGGAAGATGTTTCCCCATTAGAGGGAACCTTTTGGGGGGTAGAGGCTTCCGAAGGAGACAGCTGTGTTCAGAAGACATGATGCCTGTGGATAATATGCAGGAGGTTTTATTAAGTGTAGAGATTGTAAACTTTCACTTTCTACCTTCCATACATTTTGCATTGAGCATTAAAATGTGGCATGAAGATAATATGACCAAAAGCAAAAGTTTTACAAGTTATAAGTAAAAGTTTTGTTGATGATACCCGACTAAAAGTAAACAAGTATTATCAAATCCTCGTAGTTGATACAGGAAGACGTTATTTTCCGTGTCATACTTCGACTGTAAATAATACCATCTGCAAATCATAGAAGAAGGAGCTCCTATAGGTCACTTTAACACATTTTTAATGGCAATAATCTGACGAGCTGTAAATAAATCGCAGAGTCGCTGCAGCGCCTACCTGCCGCGGAGCTTCCTGGTTTAGCAGACTCCTTAACAACGGCCCCTGTTGCTAAGGATCGTCTGCCAAAAACTGATTTCCGTCGCGGGAGCGCGCACGGAGTGTCTGTAGCATGAGCTACTGCTGTACGGATGTTTGGTCTCATCCATTCTGCTGCAGCGCACACATACTCCTAACTCCATGCCAGAAAGTGAGTAAGGCCTCTATAGGGTGCCTGAGTGGTTTTATTCTTGTCTGTTAAATGTGTCAGATTATAATCCAACCAGCCCAATCTGTAGGCCTACCTGTTCCTTTAAAGAACCATGCACCACATAAAGCAGTGACAGCAGTTTTAACAGCAGTAAACCATGAGTGCATTACACTCCAAAGGGCAGTCCAATCCAGCTGATTAAGGGTTAAGTCAGGGAGGAGAAGACATGGTACATGACATGCAATGAAAGATACAAAGATGTAATGTAGAGTCAAGACAAAAGTCAAGACTCAAGTACTTTTGAGGCAGAAATACCCACTTGGGCACTCTGTGGAGGCTACAACCACTTTTTGGCAGGTGGAAAACAACACTTTTGAAGTTTATTAACCCTTTAAAGGGGTCTTCATGGGTATAAATGGGCTGGTTGGATTATAATCTGTTAAATATCACTTTTGAGGCAGAAATAACCACTCAGACACTCTGGTGCGATTTGGGACGGTGGGATAGTGGACATAGCTGGCCACCTTGCAGCCCCCTTGCAGGCTGCTGTAAAGTTTTTTCCCCTAATGGTGAAGCGTCGTCAAAGACAATCCTTGAGTCCAGTTGCCTGGATTTAAACTCTTGGACACGTCTTGAAGCTGTTGTACACACAGATCTTATCTGCTCTCAGGTGTCATTGTCCTCTCAGTGCACAGCTGTCACAGTGTTCTATAGATTTTTGTATGCTCCCACATATAATATGCACTACACAAGAAGTCCTACACACTAGTCCTCAACTGAAGCAGACATGGACCTATGAAGATGAGCTTCACTATTTACTCTGAGTCACCACATCTAAGGGAAAGTATTCAGTGACCCTGTGCCTGATTCAAGGGAAGACCACAGTGCTGCTGCTGTGAGGATTTACTGTTTCTAATCTAGTTGGCTGTGGTGACTGCTAATAAATTTAGATGATATTGATATTCATAAATATCAAACTAAAACTAAAAATGATTGATTAATTTGATGTGATTTGTTAATTTGTTCAGTGAGGGCATGGGGGGGTTACCTTAACTCAAAGTGCATTGCCATATAAAGACAAAACCTTTCATTCCTGTTTCTGAAGCATCGCATGTCACTTCCTTCCTCGTAGATTTGAATAGATGCGTTGTCGCCCTGCTTTCGGTGCAGAGTCAGTGCGCTGCCTGTCAAGCTTTGAGCAGCACAGCAGTCCAGCTGTGGAAACGGGAGACAGACAGACGGACAGACGACGTGCTCGGACATCACCAGCATCCTCACAGCTCCCCTCTCAGGTAAAGAAGGCGATCAGGTGGCATCACGGCCACATACAGGCACCCTGAATGCATCACTGCAGACTGAGAGGGCAGTGTTGGATTCTTTTTGTTAAAAAAAGGGCACAAAAAGACAAAAAGAGCTGTGTGTGACAGTCTTTTATGACACAAATCCTGAACTATCTTTCAGTGCAGGTTAAGTTTCCTCATTAAGATTAAGATTAAGATAGATATATATATTATAAAATAGACTACCAACATGGTAAAGCTTTGTGCATACCTGACTTTAAATCAACAAATGACAAGATTACAGCAGCTAGGAAGTCAAAAGTTAGGGCCTACAAGGGGAGGAAGAAGAAGAACTTAAACCGCTGCCATGAGCTGAAAAGGAAGTTTGTGGTTAGCTTCACTTCAACTGCAAAAAATCCCACTGAGCAGCATGGGTGAGCAGAGGTGTCCCTCACTGTCCAAGGAGTGGTTAATACTTTATGTGTAAATGATAAGAAGAAGCTGTTATAGATGTATCTATGCTCAATGAAAGGAGAGCATGTGTGAGGCGTGCTGATGAGGATTAGCACAGGCAAATGCAGTCACGCTGCTCTGAGTCAGACCTGTTTGATTCTTCTTTTTGTGTGTTTCTGTAACTTACCGCCTTTCATATAATCATGATACATCGTTGAGGTATGAGCTCCTGTCAGATGACATGCTGACACTAAAAATATATTCTTAAACTGAATGCAGAGGCCTCACTTTCTCTGAGCATGTGCTCTTTGTTGGACTTTATGATAGGAGACAGTCTGGGTTATGGAGGATTTTCTGTGTGCTGGTATCTGTTATAAGAGGGCGATGGTTGTTGGAGTAATTGGTTTTATTACTGTGAGTGCAGACTGAAGAATGCAACCTATGAATTGAGACACAGCTTCAGTGTTTGTGCAACATACATTTCTAAATTTCTTCATCAGACTGGTTGGTCCACTTTTTGGATCAGGATCAGCTTCAAACAGCTGTCAACAGAGAGGCTTTAAAATCGGTAAATATGGTAAATAAATCAGGTTTCTGGGTTTTCGAATCATTGTTATTTTAATGGAGTGTGAACGTTTTGTTAGATAGAGTGAAAAACTAAAAACATGCAGACACAAATAGGAGGCAAAGCAGACAAAAGAGTGAAGTCACCATGACCACAGCTTATCAGCTCCAAGACATCTAACAATTAGCTCACACACTGAGCTGAAGAGAAATTAATTTTAACAGTGATGAGACCAATACTTTCATTTCTGCTTCTGATCTGTAGCCTGCTGCAGGACTGACTTCTCTGTTTCACCTACTTTAGACCTTTAAAGAGTTAGAAACAATGTAGCATAGGAACCAAAACAAAACAGACCGATTGTGCTAAAACAAAACAGTGTGAGCGGAGCTGAGAACAGGCCGGAAACTCATAAATGACACCTATGATCTCTGAGCCGAAGCAGCCTGCAAGTTACTGAGCTTATCTGGAAACTCTGAGTGGAGCAAACTGCAGCAGACGTATGCATGCATTTGTTTCTAAATACATTTCATAGACTTTTTTAATTTAAAAAGCCTTTTATGCTCATATTGTATTTGCAAAGATGGCAAACATCCTCTACAGGCATGCTAACGAACACTACCGCCTGTCTTCTTGCTCTGATTGATTCAGTTTAACCTGTGGTAGACAGTCAGAGCTGCTCACAGTCACAGGAGCACTTCTAAATGTATCAGATAATGGAAAGATTATCATCATGTCAGGTTGTTTCTGCTGCAGTAACACAGGAAGTTACATCACTCCGCTAAAGGCAGTCGTCCTCTTCTGAACACCTTCCTCCTCAGTGTCTCATCATATTCACAGATACTTGCCAAAAATGGACCTTCACTCACAGTGAATAATCTCAGCCTAAAATAAAATGTTGAGCGTGTGCGTCATGTGATCAGTGACTTCTCAGAACTGCTTCCTCATCTGCAGATTATCTCTGTATTAAGTGCAAACAACACTACATCATCACCATCATTTTAGAACAGGTCATTTGCATAAAAAGGACAAATAATAGAGACCAAATCCGCTTTAGACATGTTTCTGACATTTTAACATGGTGGTTTAAGGAAATTGACTCTCAGATTGCGAGTCAGTGAACACAACTAACAACCAAAGAGCAGTATACCTGACATCAGATGCAATCATGACAATAATACAACAATAATTTGTGATTTTTCTATCGTTATCCTGACACAGTGTCAGACGTGTGAGAACTGCAGTCTTGTTTGCAATGACCGGACATTACAGCGTTTGTGCAAGCTTCAAACAGCTGCAGGCTTTATTGCAGAGATTGATGTGTAAATGTTAACCATTTGCATATTTTAAATCAGATATGAGCATAAAGGTTTAAAGAAGCTGACATTTAGAGTTAAGGATGAGAAATAAAGAAGTGAAAAAAAACGTGTTCCAGGGATTAAATGTCTTTTTGTTCTGTGGTTCCACTCTGGCCTGAAGTCTCACAGAGATTAGGCAAATCAATTAACAAATGTCTGCATGCAACAACACGCAATAACAAAGTGTGAGGGTAGAATTTCTCATTGGAAGTGAAAGTCTGCAGCCTTCACTTTGCAGTAAAACCAGTGGAGACTGGTATGTGGCCTGAATGTATCGCTCACAGCGGCAACAGTCACACTTCTCTGTCAGGCAGGAAGTGCAACAGAAGCAGGAACTTGCAGTAAGGCAGAAGTGAGATCTGTGTTTGCATCACAGCACAAAATCTGGAGATGCCGTCACCGGAGTTCCTCCTTTTCTGCCTTTGTTGAGCATGTCTACTTCGTCCTGTCTGGTTTTTAACTTTTTATTTTAAAGTGTTTCTCGTTCTGCGTCAGTTTCAGGTTCCACTGCTGAATTAGGTTTTTCCAACATGGCCGCCACACCAATCACTCCCGAGGAGCTGGAGGAATTAAGAGAAGCTTTCGCTAAGATAGGTAAGAGAACCAAAAGTGTAGCTGTGATTTATCCTCGAGTTTCTGATAGATGAATGTTCAGAGAAAACCAGAAAATCATATATTCATTGAAGCTATGCAAAAAATTGAAATTTTCTGCCATAAGTATAAGTCGGTCCCTGTGACCTTTGACCCCGTCCTCTCCCAGATGTGGACAACAATGGATACATCAGCAAAGATGAACTTAATGAGCTCTTCAAGGCCGCTAACCTGCCGCTGCCCGGCTACAAGATCCGAGAGATCATTCAGGAGCTGACCAAAAGCAGCAGCCAGCTCACCTTCGACGAGTTCACTCAGGTCAGTCAGCAAGTCAAAGGCCACACAGGCAAACAGAAAATATAAAGATTTGATCAAATTTCATTTATTTTTGTCCCCACCGTCAGATCGTCCACGGGCTGAAGAGCACCGAGGTGGCGAAGACCTTCAGGAAAGCGATCAACAAAAAGGAGGGAATCTGTAATGTGGCGGGAACCTCGGAGCAGTCGGGCACTCAGCACTCCTACTCAGGTCTGAATACACACTCGAAGCATAGCAGAGGGCAGATCTTCCTCTTAATAAAATGACTTAGGTGAGATGGTTTATGCTGATGTTGGATTCCTCCTTTCTGCAGAGGAGGAGAAGGTGGCCTTTGTGAACTGGATCAATAAATCTCTGGAGAAGGATGACGACTGTAAACATGTTCTGCCCATGGATCCCAACAACAACGACCTGTTCACAGCTATGGGAGACGGAATCGTCCTCTGGTAAAGTCCACTTTACATTAGACAAACACAGGAGGAATGCTGTCAGTCCACCACTAACGGTCCTGGCTCTGGTTTTTCTCTCCTTTATCAGTAAAATGATCAACCTGTCTGTGCCCGACACCATCGATGAGAGAACCATCAACAAGAAAAAGCTCACACCTTTCACCATCCAGGTGAGCCACGGTCAGACTCGCCCCTCTTCACTGTGTGAAGCCAGCAGCCTCACTAGTCTCTGTTCAAACAGGAAAACCTGAACCTGGCTCTGAACTCAGCATCTGCCATTGGCTGCCACGTGGTGAACATCGGCGCTGAAGACCTGAAGGAGGGCCGGCAGCATCTGGTCCTGGGTCTGCTGTGGCAGGTCATCAAGATCGGACTGTTCGCTGACATCGAGCTGAGCAGGAATGAAGGTGGGTGTTCGACAGAAGCAGAAAGACCTCACAATAAAAAAATGACCAGACCCTCTAGAAAATGATGATTTACGGGCTAATATAAAAACAATGTGTAGGTATTATTACATGACAGGACAGAAGATGAGACTTTCCTAAACGCTTCTTATGATGTTTTAGCTCTGATTGCTCTGCTGCGTGATGGAGAGAGTCTGGAGGATCTAATGAAACTCTCTCCTGAGGAGCTGCTTCTGCGCTGGGCCAACTATCACCTGGAGGAGGCCGGCTGTGGCAAGATCAACAACTTCAGCTCCGACATCAAGGTGATCACTGCCTCACACACACACTCTTACACACTTTAAATGTAACATGCTTGCAGTGAACCGAGCTAACATCCTTAAACTATTTTGTTTCAGGACTCAAAGGCGTACTACAACATTCTGAACCAGATTGCACCCAAAGGAGACGAGGAGGGAATCCCCCCCATCGCCATCGACCTGTCAGGACTCAGGGTAAGTAACTTACCCATATAAGGCAGCCATATCGATTTTGGTGTATGCTTCCATTTTGTTTATTAAATTTTAAGTCTGAAAAATCATTCATTCATGTTTTCTCTATTTTACATATTATAATTCTGTGTACTGGTAGTTGGTCTTTGTTCCTGACATGCTGCTGTCCTCCTTGTCCATTCCTCTGCAGGAGAAGGAGGACCTGAAACGTGCCGAGTGCATGCTGGACCAGGCCGAACGTCTCGGGTGCAGACAGTTCGTCATGCCCGCAGATGTTGTCCGCGGCAACCCCAAACTCAACTTGGCTTTTGTTGCCAATCTGTTCAACAAGTACCCGGCTCTGAAGAAGCCAGAGAACCAGGACATCGACTGGAGCTCCATTGAAGGTGAGGTTTTGTTCAGTCACAGAAAAGGTCCACGCTGCAAACAGCGGCTTTTTGTTTTATTAAAATCAGGGCTGATTTTTCTGCAGGTGAAACCAGGGAGGAGCGTACGTTCAGGAACTGGATGAACTCACTGGGAGTCAACCCTCGTGTCAACCACCTCTACGCGTAAGAAAGTCTCCTTTAGCACTCATTTACCACCTGGCAGTATCTCCATAAATGTATACATATGTTTAACTTATATATACACATTATACATATTATATGCACACTTCAGTAGAAATGTGTGTGTATTACAGAGACATCGATGACGCCCTGGTGATCTTCCAGTTGTATGAGAAGATTAAAGTACCAGTGGACTGGGAAAGAGTCAACAAGCCTCCATACCCAAAACTGGGCAGCAACATGAAGAAGGTACAACAGCTCATCAATCTCTCTAAATTCATTAATAGTTTGGTTTCAAATTATGATGCGTTACCCAAGAGTAATTGATTTAATAAAGAATGAGGCTAAAGTAAACCGTGTGTGTTCCAGCTGGAGAACTGTAACTACGCAGTGGAGCTGGGCAAAAAGGAGGCCAAGTTTTCTCTGGTCGGCATCGCGGGTCAGGACCTGAACGCAGGGAATCGAACCCTCACCCTCGCTCTGCTCTGGCAGCTCATGAGAAGGTAACTATTGACTCACAGCCACTCGCAGCTATCCCAAAACTGGTGTAGTATTAAGTAGGAAGTAGGAAGCATTATGTTGGATTTACAGCGGTTCAGAATATTTACTTCAAAAAAGGTCTGCAGCATCAAGACACATAATTAAAATACTGTTTTCTTCAGGTACACTCTGAACATCCTGGAGGATCTGGGCGACGGTCAAAAAGTGATTGATGACACCATCGTGGCCTGGGTCAACGGCACACTCACAGAGGCTGGAAAGGGCACCATCTCCAGCTTCAAGGTAACAAACAGCTTAGTAAGCCTAATAGCCAACAATGACAGGTTAAGACCATGTTTGCAGACCAGAACATTTTGTAAACTGCTGTTTTCGTGTAGGATGGCTCAATCAGCAGCAGTATGCCGGTTCTGGACCTAATCGACGCCATCCAGCCCGGATCAATCAGATACGACCTGATAAAGGCTGAAGACCTGACCGAAGAGGAGAAACTTAACAATGCAAAGTATGTACACATGATTTTAAACAAATATACGCAGAGTAGTTCTTGTTACTTTGCCCTATTTAAGCAGTAAAGGAACCTAACATGGTCTCACTGTGTTGTCAGGTACGCTATCTCCATGGCCAGGAAGATCGGTGCCCGGGTATACGCGCTGCCCGAGGACCTGGTGGAGGTCAAGCCTAAGATGGTGATGACAGTGTTTGCCTGCCTCATGGCACGTGGCATGAAGAGAGCATAAAGACCAGAGCAACCTCCCATCAGTGACCCCGAACAACCCCAACTCTGATAACAGCTCAAAGGGTGAAGAGATGAGCGACATAATGAACTCCCAGTTAGTCCATAAGTCTTAACATGGTGTGCACTGATGTCTGTTACATTTCTCTTAGATTTACTTTAAAGCACAAACCCTTTAATTTCCGAGTTCTACAAATCGCAGAAATCACGCAGTTCAGTTGAAAGGGCCACAGTACCACCTTAAATCACAGTATTATTTCACTGATCTTTTTAGCATCTTCTGTCAGCTTCAGGCTAAATCTCAACTTTTACATGTGAAGATTTGCTTCTGATCTGAATAGGTTAGGTTTCAGTACCTGTTCACATGTGAGAGGCATTAGAAGATGTTTTAATTAAACCCCCTTCTATCTGCTGCACTGTTGTTTTTCTCTAATATTTAAGTGAAGACTTATATTTCCCCTTTACATTGACCATTTTTTTCTGTTATCACCTGCCTACATTCCAGATCAGGAAGTCTCTTTCCAACCTACACAAAAAATAAACTGATTTTTTTTTTATTAAATCAGTGTTGTTGTTTGATGTCCATACTTTCAGCTCCTCGAGTCACACACATATCACAACATATAGAAAATGTAGTTGGAATTACTGAATAATAAATGATCCAAACTGATAATTACACTGTGATACCAAATGCAGAAATAGAATCTGTGTAGGTGCCCTGTTTGCTGACCTGATAAAGCAAATGAATGAAGGGACAGCCTGAAAGGCTTGATTATCAGTCTGTTTAATTACAGAAAGCTCACAAGGTTTCATTTCCATTAGGAAGTGCAGGTAAAAGAGGACAATGTGGGGTCAAAGTTCAGAGGCAGGACTGGACTGCAGATCTGAAGAAAACCACCACATTCAGTATTTACAATGTTTAGTCTGGTTCCTGGTACACCAACCTGCTCCTTTAAACAAGCTGTGTTCAGAGGGAGGCACTGTATCAGTGACCCACCTGGGCTGTGCAGTCTTTCTTTGAGGATCACTATTTGGCAGGTTTGGCCTCAGCTGGGTTTTCTCCGGTGTCCAGGGTCTTGAGGAGGCGGAAGAGTCCCGCTGCCTCTCGGATGCGGCTGAACTCGATGCAGAAGGCCTGAACCTCAATAAAGAGGTCCTGAACGTTAATGATCTTGTTGCGGATGAGCGATTGGAGGAAGACACACACCAGGCGGACCAAACGGTTCTGGAAGACAGAAACAAACTGTTTTTATCTATGATGAAACATTACAACACCCTTTAGAACAATTCAACTACCACTGTCAAGTGTTTAGGAGTTATTTTAAACTACTGAAATTACTTTAGTTTAAGAGTATCTGCCGCTACAGTATTGTGTCATCCTTATATGCTTTTTAGGAATAACCAACCACTATGTTCAGTTTGTATCGTACCTGCATGTATTTGTCTTTGATTTGCTCACAGGTGGAGATACAGTTGGAGATGTAGAGGTGAATAAACTCTGGAGGGAGATCCACAGCTGTGGTCAACCTGAAGAATGGAGAAAACACATTATGAATCAACTGTCTGGGCTTAGAGCCGTTTCTGTGCTGGTTTTCACATGTTAGTCCTACACCTCTAGTGAAACAGTACAATTACAGCACAACAGAACGTGTTGTGCTGTGCATCATAACAAAGTTAAACCATGAACATTAATCATAAGAAGGAAAAAGGAAAGTTGAATTATTACAGCTTATACAAACCAGTTCCTTACATTTACTCTGCACATCAACTGTAGGAGTGTGCAGATGAGCAAAGCAAGCACTCACTAAAATTTGTGACTGCTGGTCAGTCGTATCTTTTTAGTTGAGCTGAGGAAGGCAGATTTGTTTCTCTTCTTAAGAGAATCTTCACAGTGCAAATTATTTATTTTAATGATCATATTAACGTGGTTATGTTTAGGTTTAGTGAAGACTCTCCCACCTGTTGACGACCTCCATGGAGTGCAGCGACATGTCCATGTTAACCAGCACTGAGAAGTACTCTGTGATCTGGCTGCTCTGCATCAGCTTCAGCAGCATCTCAATGGCCACCAGAGGATTGTTCTCCACCAGATCAGGCAGCTTTGCAGGGGACAGGCCTATGTGGTAAACCAGCTTTGGGTCCTTCTCCAGCTCAGCCAGCAGCTGCAGATACAAAAAAGACGTTACGACTTGAAATGTGTATATATGACAGTTCACTGACCATGTTTTGGTCAGTGTGGTTGAAGAAAGGAGCTTCAGTGCCTATAGGAAAAAAACATTATGTGACAGCATGTTGTTAACCCACCTGTGACTGCTGCTGAGCGGACAGCGGGCTCTTGAAGGCCTTGGACATGATGCGTTTAATCTCCACGCCAGTGCTGTTCTTCACGCACATTGAGCGGTCCCACTGGATGCTGTGGTCTGGCTCAGTTGGGTTAAGCCATGCCAGCTCATCCTCACACACATGCAGCGGAGGAGGCGGCCGGATGAACTCTGGGCGAAAGTGACCTGTGGCGACAACCAGGTGGATGTACACGTTTTAGATTTTTAGAACAAATTCCAGGCTGCTGGGAGTTTTGGCAGCCATGATGACATGCAGCTATAAAAAAATGTCCTCATATTCAGAGAGTCAGCACCATGTGTCAGGATGTGAACAGCAATGAATTTTAATCACAGGACATCACAAAAGTTCAAGTTCCCTGTTTCCTGGTTAAAAGATATAAACTCACATCACATCCCTCAATCACTTTTTCTTTACAGTGCATGTTGAAGTTAGTGAGTATGGATGGTTTTGCTGCCATTCTAAAAAAATAAACTCTCAAAAATGTAGAATCTCAAAATAAATACTCACTCTCTAGTGGAGGACGAGGCCCTGTGACCAGAGACTCTATGATCTGATTGGCCACTGAGCTGTCGAATCCTGAGTTGGAGGAGTCTGGATCAGGGTCGTTCAAGATACTGGGGAAGCTGGCCTTACTCTGAGTGGGCAGCTCTGACTGACGCTCTAGAGAACAACAACAACGGTACATCAACACAGGTCATAGGTGAACATACTATATATCTGAGTAAATATATGAGCATTTAAGAAACCTGAGTCCTAGGCTGCTGTGATCATCTGACACAATGTGAACAACATAAGAGTGCCACACATGTTGTCACAGAGTTGCGGTGGATCAGTGTCAGTGTTCAGTGCTCATACTGACCTGCTAATGCCAGCTGCAACCCACTGATGTCTATGGACTGGGGCATATTGCTGACATCCATGCAGGACACCTGTCTGGGCGTCTTCTTGAAAAGATCCCTGGGCGGTGCCAACATCAGCTGGGACAGGAAGAACTTCTCAGGCTGGGTGATGGGAGGCAGGAAGCCTGGACACGAAACAGTCAAGCAGGATGGAGTGTAAATGGATGTTCTCACATGAGATCACGCTTACTGTGCTACTTTCTCAAGAGTATCTTATCACTGGTTTCATTAGGAATAGTGAAAAATAAAGTTATAGCTATATATACATTGTTTAAAAAACAGCACAGGCCAAGAACATGTTTCAACTGATAGATGGCTAAAGGCTGGCAACTTTTGAGCAACTTAATTTTCTGAAATAATCTCCATAAATATGCAGACATACCGGACAGAACCTTCTCCTGCTCCTCCCCGGCAGGTGCGGGGTTTAGCAGGTGAGCGAAAACGGCGGCGAACGGATTGGCAGCCAGCGGCTCTGTGCGGTACATCTCCCAAAGAAGATAGAGGGCTGTGAGACGCTGCGGGGAGCTGGGCAGTAGGTCCGGCTGCTGGAGAAGCATGACGAGCACCGACCCCACCCTGAAGTGCTCCGCTTTCCCAAAGTAATGGTGAAAGTGAGTGGAGAGGTTCTCGAAGGTGTTAGTGCTAGCCTCCTCCGAGATGATGCTCAGCAGGTTGGACAGTTCCTTCGGAGCCAGCGTCATGGTCTCCTCACCTGGATTTGTTGATTTACCTGGATAGTATGTTTTCAGTTAACACGATAAAACCTGCATCCCTGTAGTGAACTCGGAGTTAATTCATGTTTGAGGAAAGAATTTGGAAAACTACAGGCTGAAAGTCACACGAGCA
The DNA here is from genome assembly GCF_900634625.1 of Parambassis ranga. NCBI lineage: Eukaryota > Metazoa > Chordata > Actinopteri > Ambassidae > Parambassis > Parambassis ranga. The sequence continues at coordinate 6,416,406 of NC_041041.1, read as the reverse complement.
GTTAGCAACGAGTTAGCTTAGCTAGCATAGCAGCGCTAACTAACAAAATCGAAGTCACCGCAGAACTAAAACGTGCCGGACTTATTCCGCACTGAGCTGTTTGTTACCTACATAACAGTCATATAAACCCAGCCAAACCCAAACTAAATGAAATATCCACGTTTATCGAGGCGTTTTACGGCTGTTACACCCGGGCTCAGCACCAGTCTTCTGCCGTTTAAATTCAGATTTGACCCACTCGGCGCGGGGCATTATGGGAGACGTAGTTTTGTGGTCGGGGTTTTACTTTTCTCCCGATGGTATGCTTTACTTTAAACGTTTTGACTGTAACTGTCCACAGTGTCTGATTAGTTTCTTTGTTCATAAAAAAAGAAACTCCCCAAAACGACGCTTAAAAATAAGCAACAAGAAAATGGCAGCAGATTAGAGCGCCTGACTAACTACAGTCTTCGTATACCCAGAAGCCTTTACGGTCTCTTTTCCGGTGTTTTGCCTTTTCAAAATAAACCCAATGGTAAAACTAAAACACTAGAAAGTGCAACAGAATAAATGAGTAAATAAATGAATAAATCTCTAAATGCAACTATTATCTTAAGCTTGGCTGTTGATAGTTTTTCAGAACTTTTTGTATCCATGTTTCATTCATTTCCTTATTCATTCATGCATTCATTCATTTGTTCTCATTTAAAAATTCCATTCGTTTTGGTTATTTTTAATGCCTTTGTGTATTAATCTAATATTAAATTACTGCTTTCCATTGAACAGCTGTATGATCACAGTTAAAACTGACTAGTATGAAAGGTACAACAGTATATATATACATAAGAAATTAGACACATGAATTGTTATAACATTTACTTAGTAATTTCACTTTTCTTTAACAAAACAACAATGTGCTTTTATTTGTGATTCACTTTGGAAAGCAGAGAGTTTCTCTAGACACCATGTTTTACCAGGAGGATCCTGCAGACTGGCAGAAAGAAATGTCTGAATTCCTTGATTTTATTGCAATATATATAATAAGAATTTATTTTACGTGGTAAAAGTAAACTTAGAATAAAGTTCTCTATCTATTTTAGATGCAACTTGTATAAGAGTTTTATTTAGTTTATTTTGGACCCTGGGGATACCAAATGGTTCCTGGTAAAGTGAGTCTCAGAGAAGCTTTCTGTAACATTTTACAGATTACCTCATTTCTTATTCCACACTTTAAAGGGATAATGCAGGCAAAGTAAAAACCAGAGTATGTCAAAAACAACAGCAAGTTGTTAGTCTAGTCTAAACTAGTCACAAGTTTGATCCACAACACACACATTTCTACCAATATATCATATATTTAAAAATATGACAATTTAATGAAAGCACTTTGTACTTAAAGCTAAACAAAACATTGTCAATACAATTATTTTAGGACATCAGCTTGGTAGGCATTTTCACCTCTCACTCATTTTATAAATTGATAATCAATAAATTGAAAAAAATAAAATAAAATAAAACTAATCATCAGTTGCAGCCCAACTGCAAATAATATCAGTGAGGGCTTTAAGAGCTTTTGATACATACATAAACTGGTAGAAAATAGAACTATCTGTAGTGCTAAAACTGAGAAAATAATTTTTCTCTGCACACATCACCAAGTGTTTTTCATACTCTGGTTTTTTAAAATGGTAAAATGCCTCTTAAATAACACTGTACAAGGTCACACTGTTTTCAGGTCCATAGTCACTTCAGTTAACAAGGGAAGGTTTGGTTCATACTGGTACATCGCACACACACACACACACACACACCTGCAGTCACATCATGACAAACATACACACGCATATATGGCACAAAAATATCCCCCTTCATCTCAGAGTCCGTCTGAAGTCCAGGCACAAAGACTCTTAAAGGGCCAGAACAACCAAAAGGGCCAAACTGCAGAAAGACATCACAACCTCAGCTGTTCAAACTCACAGAACAAATCAAGTTGGTAGTGAAACTATAGAAAAAAATATAAACATAAAGAATATGAAAAATGGGGAATAAAAACGTCAGTTATATATCAGGCATGCAAGCAAACACGCTGTAAACTTCAAAACTGGCAACTGGTCCAGAATCTCCACTAGGCGATTTGTTCAGGTCCACTTCACCACACAACAAAACCACAAGGAAATAACAAGGCTCAGAGGTCAGAGAACTTCTCATACCTGTGAATTCAGGATAAATAGTTCAGTGTCCTGGGGGCAGTTTGGAATAAACTGATCAATAGCTCACTATAGGCGAGTTCATAGCCTTGTGATTGATGCAATTTGACATCATTAGTTTCGTCACACATCAATAATGACTTATCTGTTTAAAGTTATATTGTTTAGGAAGCCTCTGATAATAATAATATTCATTTAATGCTGCAAATGTTCACAAAGTCAGACCTAAAAAAAAAAAAACAACATCTAAAAGGGCAGAGCCTTGAATTCCCTAATTCAGAATAAAGAGTTAAAAAGGCTGGACGGCAGATTATGAAAAAAATAAAGACTGCAGTATTTTAATTTATCTATTTATGTATGAATCTATAAAACAGCACTCTCCCTTTGAATCATATTCTGCAGTATCTGCCAACAAAGTGTGCTCTCAGCTATCTGATCAATAGGCTGATAGGATAAACAACACATCACTAATTGATGTGTGACATTAAGGATGTTGAACAACAAAAAAAATCATGGCACAGCAAAATTCCAGCTCTAACTGAAAACTGTCAATCACAGCTTGATGGCATCAACCTAAGCTAAAAAGTCACTCGTACACCTGGACTGATATTACTCAAGTTCCTTCTGCTAATGCAGTTTGATTGGACTAAAGCTTTGTGATGTGTAGTGTTCTTACAATAAATAAGGCTAAAGAAAAAACTGGAGTTTTTTTAAGGCAAAAGAAAGATGAGAAGGGGGAATTTTTGTTAATCTTAATTGTTGCCAGGAATGTAATCACTGATGTTCAGAATGTTTGAACAAAGATCTGCATGTGTATCTCAGTGTACAGTAAAAGGTCGGAACCTAGAATGAATTTCTTACGGTCAGAAGAAAACTGAAATCTTTGCTCGTATCTTGAAGCACTGGGCAACTTTACTTTTTGTTATCAGGTGGTTTGATTTGTTGTTGGACATTGTCACTGAAGGTTAATTCTTACTTTATGTTATTGCTTTGGAAGCTGGTTTAGAAAATGTGGCTATAGCTGCTATCATACTGCCTCCTCTGATTATTCTATATCAACCAAACCTAAATAATAAGGATGATCTGATGAAATTTGTTTCAAACCACATTAGCCTGGAAACAACTTATTCAAAGTGGGTCAGACTGTTGTAGGAACACAGTCCTATTACTGCTAAAAGATGAAGCACAATAGTAATTTTTGTAAATTAAAAATATGTAGAGGAGAAAGAATCTGAACAAAAATTCTTTACTGTGCTTTTGGAATTTAGCTGGTGCGATGCAGGCGTAGTGTAAGACACCTGACAGTCCTCCAACAGGAGAACTGCAGTGTATGTTAACAAAGAACCCCCACTGCAAGGCTGATAAGAGATGACAGAAAGTCTGTCCTATACTAGTACTAATAAAGTAATTTTAGTGTGTGAATCTGAAGGCGCCCAATACAAAAGTGGAACTGGAGTCTGCATTTCCCTTCTAGTTCAGATTGCAGCTGTTGTGACTACACCTCAGTCGGCATAGTGCATGATGGACTCCACATAGTTTCCTGGGAAGAGGCCAGTGGTTGCGTTCATCACTCCCTCAAACCAGCCGTCCTCGTTCTTCTTGATGACATAAATGATCGCTCCTTCCTGAAATGACAACTCATCCTCCTTGTCAGCAGCGTAGTCATAGATTGCAACCACTAGGGGGCAACAAATACACACCAAAGTATTATTGGCAGAACTATATATTTACATAAAACACAAATTCCTTATGTGTAATAGTACCTTTCTCCAGGTAGTTTCTGGGGGCCCATGGCGGGTCTTCTTCAGCATATGGGTCATTGTACTCCACTACTGCTGAGTCCTCCTCTTCATGTCCATCCTCCACTGGCTGAGGAGTGGGCAGGGGCTCCTCTGGCCCTGACTGGCTCTCAGTGGCTGGCTGAGATGGGGGAGGAGGGGTGTCTGAAACTGGAGGTTTCAGACAGCATTATCATTTTCAACAGGCTGATAAAGACTTTTCATTCTATATGTTATGTCCTGTTTCATTAGTAAGACACTAAAACTACTTACTGGACTCCTGAACTCGAGCAACAAAACCCATCAGAGGAAGCTGAGGGGTGAACTGGAGCAGGGATGGAGGCGGAGGGGAGGCTGTGAACACACCGTTCGTTATTTTATGACAATTTATTTAACATTTTTCTTTAGTAAAAATCACAGCCTGCAGTCTGACCTGGTTTAACAGTGCATACCTGGGCTCTGGTTGTAGTAGGGACCACCATTGACCTGGTTTTGTGTTACTATTGGCTGGCCAGTCACTGAAGGTGGGCGGCGGTATGGCAAGGACCCGCCCACCTGTGGGGTCTGCTGTCGAGGCTGAGGCCTGTTCATGCTGTAGAACTGAGGAACGAAAGGACCTGACATAACAGAAAGGGACACTGTTACACCTTTTCAAACTGATTAAGATTTGATGGGTCTCCTCAACAACTGACTGTTGTCTGTTCAGTACTCAGAAATAAACAGAGGAACAGAGAAGAGAGGAGCTGGAATTAGAGAAACACTAAGTGAACAAGAAGGGCTGCAGTGATGAAGAAACTCACCTTCGGGAGGTGATGAGGAAGAGGAGGAAGAGGACAGTGGAGGAGGGGCAGAAGGAAGGAGAGGAGACAGTTCCGACTGGACCTCGGACGTGCTGGGGGAAGGGTTAGAGGGTGGGGAAGCATTGGCATTAGGCGTGTTTGATTGTGAGTGCGGTTGAGGAGATGATTCAGCATGTTGTGAAGGGGAGTTTGGAGGCAAGGGTGCATTGGGTTGTGTTAAGGTTGTAGTGGACGAGGAGGAGGAGAAGGAGGAAGGTGTTGGAGACGGGGATGGGGAGGAGTTAGGAGCAGTGGAGGAGCAGCTAGCTGGTCCAGTGGTTGGGGAAACTTCAGGAGAGAAGGAAAAGGAAGATGAAAAAGGAAAAGCAGGAAGGAGTTAGGAAGTACGTTAACAGAGGGAGCTAAGATGTTATTACAAAAACATTCAAACCACTCACTAAGAAACATGCTGTTAATGTGTGTTTTTTTCTGGAATATTTAAAAAATGCATTATCATTATCCCCTCATGATGTGTCTTGACAAGAGAAGAAAAATAATAAACGGAGAGTAAAGAGTAAAAGGACCAGGAAGGACAGAATCATAGAGAAAGATGGGTATGCGTATCTGTGCATCTCTGTGTTGCTACCTGGGAAGGTGGAGGGCGGGGAGGGTGTTGGTACAGCAATGGGAATGCCCACACTGCCGCTGCCGCTGTTCTCCCTGCTGCTGCTGCGACTGCTGCTGCTGGGATGGCTACCTCCACTGCTGCCACTGCACACACACACATCAAATCTTATTCTCATGTTCTCTGCTCCTCCTGGTTTGCCTCTCTGACAAAGAGTTTGAACCAGCTGCACAATGAAATGTGTCCTACATCTACTGTAATTACTTATCAAATTCTGACTTACAAACAGTACACTGTACAAGCAAAGCATTAGTAATTTACTAAACAGATATTCAAATGAATGACAGACAGGAGAAAGAAGGAAAGAGGATGGCTCGCTGATGAAAATGAGACAGACTGCTCCCTGTAGAGCAACAGCAGCAGTGAGTCCAGTTAATGTCGCCACAAGCAGATGAAACAGTGAAAAGCTGAGCAATAGTAAGAAGTCCACAAGGTTGCATACAACTGCAGAGGAGTTAAATAAAGCTGTAAATGAATAAGTAAATTAAAATAAAGTTAGTTAGTGAATGCAGAGCAGATGGAAGCAGTGGGTTAGCATTGTGTGTCCTCTATGGTCTCGCAGCAGCGACAAAGAAACGAGATGCTGCTAAATAAAACCACAGAGTAAACACTAGACAGCAGCAGATTAAACACACTGAGAAGCCAAAGCAGAAGAGTATGAAGAAGCCGCCTTCATTAATGATATCTAAATAAAGGTGACATTTCATGTTTGGAAGTGATGAATGTCAGCCCTCTTTCAGTGTTTAAAAGGATGAAGCCATGAAGTCCAGCTCTGGCAGCCATGTTTGCAGGCTGACCCAGCTACCTGTATGTTCGGGGTCGATGGTTGAGGGTGGCAGTGCGGGCCGGACTCGGAAGCTGCCCAGCTGCCATATTGTTTCTGGTTGGGCTGGAGACATAATCATTGGGCACCACTGGGGGGCGCACTGGCTCCAGTGTCCTGTAGGGGGAGTTCTTCCTGTACATGCAAGAGGTATGGGTGAGGACGGGAGCGATGGGAGACACAAGCCTGTTTCTGATGAATATGTCCAAGTCATAGACATGTCCCATATATAATATATATATATATTATATATATATAATATGCCAGCTACACCAGAATGTATTTCCTGCAAGATTCTGAGATTATATCCTATGAGCAGCCTGTAAATGCTGTCCAAAAATAAATCTAATGCCAGCAGCTCCTTAGTAATTTATTGCTGCCTCTGATGTTAAATTTATCTGTGGTCAGTTCAGAACTAACCAACCTCCTCCTCCTCATATTCTACATTAAATGTATGTTCTGTAAAAGACTGAATGAGCAAGAAAACACTGTCTTATTATTATATTAATATTTCAATAACCTAAAAATGACACAATTTGCTAAGTATTTGGTTAATGTTGTTGTGCCAGAGTCACAATAACATGTCAATAAATACTGATATTAACTGTCTTACTCTGTAACACCATAAAAAAAGGCCATGATTAAATTAAATGAGAGATTAAACAGTCACAACCACAATCAAGAAATCACATCAAGATTGATAAGTAATTATGCATTATGTCTGCATTATAAATGTGCTGGGTTTCGTCTTTTTTCTTTCTGTGGGAGAAAAGCAGGAGTCTGTTAAGGTCATGTTTAAAGGTCAGGATGTATTTTTAGAGAATTTCAACTCCTACCGCATCAGAAAAATGTAGAGAAAAAAGGACAAATGAGTCCAACGAAGACATTTAAAACATCTAAATCAGACTGTGGAGACAAACAGCAGGCACGTTAATACATTTAGGGTAATTTCTCCTAAAATGAAGCCTATGTCCCATTTTTCACCTCAGCAAATCTATTTCAATTGATTTAAAACCCATATGTATTTTGAAATGAACCTCTGTCATCAGCTTATTGTCATTATTGCTTATTGGACAAAGGTTTATATGGAAACTACTATGGCAAGAGAAACAAACTGATACAGAGGTACTGCTGTTTACCCTGGAGCCTTTTTATGCTGTATCTGTTTACCTTTTGTCCAACTGATGCCATATAAATTATTAATAATTGGCTATTGGCCTCACTTTGATACTGAAGAAAATATAAACTTCAGATTTCCAGTCTAATGTGATTAGATTCTGCTACCTGTTACAACTCCTGTAATTTCACAAATCCCATCTGCAATGTTAATTTTGTTTGAGTGTTGTTCAGACCACAATACAGAATATTAAATGCTCCTCTGAGTTGTTGATGTGATGTGTGAGAAATGTGTGTGTGTGTGTGCGCTGTCAGAAGGCCTGCTGGCTGCAGCATGATGCCAACTCACTGCTGTGTATTTGCCTCTTGTCTCTGCATGCATATTTGTGTTTCTGTGCATGGACAGACGCACTTGGCTTGTTGAGCTTAGTTCCAACCAACTGTTAATCTGTATCTGTTCACTGTTTCTTCCATCTCTTTCTCTTCTTACAGGCCTGAATATCAGACATTTTCTAAACATCAGCTGTGAAAAGGGTCGTGTTTATAGCCGAGGAGAAAATCATTATGTAATCATTACAACAAAATTGGTTTTGAAATAAGAAAGAAGCATTGTAACAAGGATTATATATTGCATAATAGGTGCAAAAATATTATTAGGCTACTTGTTTATGGCATTTTCAAAAGGTAAACAATCCGATTATTCTATTAACATTCAGAGCACAACAGCCGGCTGATCAGCAGGTTACAGGAAACAGAAAAGAACACTGACAGGCAACAGAAGGGCTGAATGGTGCTCTGCCAGATGGCTCTCCTACCTTGCTGCACACAGAAATACACGCAGCTTGTAGTCAAAATAAAAATAGCTGGAAAACGGGTTTAGATAAGAAGAATTATACAACCAATGCATTAGATATTAACCTACAGTTAGCAAATGTTTAGCTTAGCCAATGAAGTTTCTCAGTCATCCAGGTCATATTCATTCAAGAGCTTGACGTGAGGCAACTGGACTTCATCAGTTCTGATGAAGCTGATTGGATAAACAGCAAAACGGCAAAACTCCAGTCCAGTTGCCTCACTCTGGAAAGTTAAGCTTCGCCTAACGTTAAGAACAGTAACAGGGAGAAGGTGACAGCTTGAGTTTTTCAATTTAAATGGTAAATGGTCTGTACATATAAATCACCTAATGATACCCAAAGCACTTTACATTACCTCACATTTACCCTTTCATGCACACAAGCGCACACACATATTCACACACCAACAGTGCAAAAAATTACAGATTAAAAAAATTACATTTACAAACAAGGAATAGGGGGTATGTGTCAAAAAATTCTCAGTAAGGAGCAGGTGGCCATGTCTGTAGCTTTTATGCTAAGCTAAGCAAACAAACTGCTAGCTATCACTTCACCTGTCTTCTGTAGCGTATAAAAGTGGTGTGACATTTTAGTTGAAAGACTATAGATGGAAAGAGAGAGACCTTATTGCCCTATTCTTCTCTACTCTGTGGAACTCCCACCGTTTGGGTGCTGTAATACCAGAGAGAGAGTGTGAAAAAGAGAAAGACGAAGGTGTGAGGAGGAGATATAGTAGAAGAGATGCAGATGGATGCACAGAAAAGATAGACAAGGAAACAAATGAAGGATAAGGAAGTGTAAATAAGAAAAGGAGAGAGGGAGAGGAAGGAGAGATACAGCTGGGTGACCTAGATGTTTGAGGGAAGAGAACACAACAAGCTTTCACAGCGCATGACGTTATTCCTCAGAGCACTGCGTTCACTGGGTGGGTGTGTGTGTGTGTGTGTGACTCCTTTCTGCCGGGTCAAATCTGTAATAAGCTCGCCGCAGGATGTTCTGATAAACACACACAAACTGCAGTGTGATATTTCAAAGTCAGCACAAAGAATAATATGTGCATCTGTGAAAGCAGATTTATCTTTGTAATTCTCAATTTGCAATTATACAAATATTTTTGCCAAACTAAACTGATGTAAATCCATGTGAAAATAAATAACTTACATAAAAACATAAAGACACAAGGCAAACACACATCAAAGGATCAGTCGAGATGAATTTCAGACAGACAGAGAGGGAGTGTTGGTTGGCTACGTACCCTAAGATGCCCTTCCCTGCCCTTGGAGGACTGGGTGGTTTTTGTGTTGGAGGGTTGGACCGGGACAGACCCCCTCCTAGTTTCATGTTCTGCTGGCCGTTCACCTGTGGAAAAAAAAAAACATACAATAGAGGTTAGCACTTTGAATAGCCTTTCAGAAAGTCTCCTGCTGCTTGGACTACAAGACCTCTGAAGGCGCTCTATCAGTAGTAGGTTCTTTAAGTTTTGTACGTTTTCAGGTAGAGCGGACTTGCATTAGACTAAGATACTTAAAGCCTCACTGGGGCCCAGTCATGGTTCACCAGTGTGTTCACTTCTGACACCACCAACCACGAACTTTTCACCACTTCACCAGCAGTGAATGCACACATACCAATTAAAAATGGCTTTGGATTATTAAGACACACACTGAGGGCAAGGCTGACAGATATCTGTGGGGTGTGGTTTAATTTGCTAGGACTGAATATAAGGCAGGACCCATGTAATGTCCAATCAAAACAGACAGCAGAAACAACATCACTGTGCTATATTAAGTAGAGTCAGACTGGCCAATTTTATTTGTGAGTTTAGGCTTTCAGATGCATGTTCTTGTACAGCATGTAGGTGTGTAGTACATCCTTACCTTGAACCTCAACAACCACTTAACACGTCAATGAAAGCAAAGAAAACAGGAGAAAGAGAAAATATCTAGAGGTTAGTTACAGTGCAACAGCATCATGCAAACATTATCAGGCTGAGACAGACACAGACAAAAGATATATATGTTGCTGGGAAAAGATGTGATGTAGCTCTGACAATGAGATGCTATGCACTCAAATACTTGTAAAGACAGTGAATTAATGCTATTCAGCCTACGTACAGGTTTCTCACACTATACATGTTTAGTGAGACAGTGACTGTAAGGAGTCATACATGCAAGTTTAGATCCAAATCACATAGACAAGTTTAACATCCAAACCAATTTCTACTGACCTTAACTCCATGTCCAATGTCATCCAGCACACCGTAGTCGATGGGCTTCCTAATGTATCGCACTGGCCTCTCCGGATTGGCTGGAGCAACAATTTTATGAGAGCGGGACGTGTTCTTGTTGGTTGTCAGGATCCCAATCTCCCGTCTCGCCACCTTCTCCTTGTGAATGTCAACAGTCTGAGAGGAGATTAGAAAGAAGATGGGGAGACAGTGGTTTCATCAGTGAGGAATCAAATGGTACTATGTGGTCCCTGTAAACACACCTGGCCTGGAAAACACCTGTACATGAATGCAGCACAGACAGAAATTTACCATAGATAACAGATATCAGATTTTATTGTGCGATTGATCCAATCAGATTTCAGTGGTAAACCACTGTGCATATGCTACAAGTCATCCAGCAGCATCAGCAGGATGTGAATGTAATGCAGTAGATATTTTGTTTTTATGGAGAAACAGACAGGCCTATAAAGCCTATTCATATATACATAGAGATTTAGAGAGAAGCAAAAAAGGGATACATGCTGACTTTTTGATTTAAATACTACCGAAGAGCTTCTGTATATGTTAAAAATGCACCACACCAACCAAACTCCAAATTCCTTTTGCACTGGTTGTGCCTTTTGTGTCAACATTTGACTTGACAGTTCTATCTCACATAAAACCTGCTTTATTAAGCGTGTTCATTAAAGGTAGGGTAGGAGATTTTGAAAACTCAGTGAGAGTCAGCCAGATTTTGAAAGTAAACACACGCCCCTTTCTCTCGGAGTTCACCCCGAAGCCACGCCTCCCAACCAGTCTGTGACTTCGGCCATCATGCATGTACCTCTCTGAAGCGCGCAGAGCAGGAAGAGAGTGACAACCAGCCAACTATACGTGCAGGGGCGCCTCGTAGGATTGGCTGATGTTTTTAGCGTTTTACAGCTTCCACAGATGAGTCATATTCTTAGTTTTAAAGCAAAACTGCCGAACTAATTGGTTGCTATCGGATTGTAAAGAGAAGTTAGACTAATTTAACAAAAAGTGCATCAGAATGAAATCTCCTACCCTACCTTTAAGCACATAGACAGTGTGTAAAAACCCAAAGTGCATTCAGTGTGAGAAACACATTTCACACTGCTCCATGCTCACACACTGCCGATATTTTTGGAGGACTGTATTTTAATATGGATGAAAACCTGTTCTTCAAGCCTGGAGTCAGCCATGTAATAACAATGCACTAAAATTCAGATACAAGAATGATATGTTATTGTGAAATAAAAACCACAAGACAGAAAACAATCTCCCCTTCAGAAAACAACGGATGCTTGTTTTCTTCTCTCTGCTCTTCTTGAGTAAATATTGCTTACTGCACTATGTAGCTTTGTGTCATCTGGCCTGCATATAAAGAAGCAGTCTGTGCAAAGAATCAGTGGAAGTCGATGACAAGAGTAGATGTGGTTGAAAATAAATCCTGCTTTCCCAGATAGCTAACAACCTCCAGGATGCCACCATTGTGTGGGTTTCACACAGAAAACAAGAGATGTAGGTGTTTTGACATGGTGTAAACTGCACAGATGAGCCAAAATATGATGACTCATATGCAAGAATATAAATGATGATCATTTTAAGCAGGTAAAAAGAAAAAAAACCTTGACAGTACAAATGTAGTTAATATGACAGAAGCATAATACATCAGGTAGTAGATTAATAATATAATAAATAATAAAAAAACACATAGGAATTAAACACCTGCCACCACCAGAGAATCTCTGAAGACATTGAGTATCTGAACAGTTACAAATACAATACATAGACACTACAGCGATTCACTTGTCTTGTGCTGTGAATGATGAACTTGAGGAATATTTTACCCCACAGACAGCATCTGATGTGTGTGTTTGGACGTGTCTTCCGCATGTTACACGACTACTCTGCCGATTACGGCAGCATGAAATGCAAAATACATCAGAAATGAAAATCTCAATGTAATTCCTTATGTGAGGAAGCCTCACTGCACAAAGTGCTCGCCTACATAACAGATGTGACTGTGTCTCACTGAACAGAAAGTGGTAATTATGACGCGCAACCACAGCCCGGCCTGACATAACAGAGAGAGAAGCATCTCATTATTTCTGCGCACAGAGTATTCTGATTATACTGATTATTCGGAGGTCTGTGAAGGAGAATAAACCCTCTGTACCACTGTTAACTACGGTACTTACTTTATTCCTCTGAATATACAGTTTCTCTGTAGAAGGATTTCAATGTGAATCAGTGAATACAAATATTTTGTCTAACAGAAGTATTTACTGTGCACTGAGGGACAATTCTGCTTATATTTTTTAAAGCTTATGAGGTTTGCTTAGGAATATGAATATCCTGGGCACAGCTGTAGTGTGAGATGTGTGGGTGCAGAGTGTTGTGTAAGGCTGATGGGATCACAGGCTAAACTACTAGGTGCGATCGCGCCTACAGGTGGTTTTATTTATTATCAGACCAGTTGACAAACAAAGAAGACTTATTTTCACAAATCGTGCATTAAATAAGATAATCTGACTTCCTGCAGGAATTTGATATTTTCGACATACAAAAAAGATGGCTACATTTATTTACACATGTCATGCTACTTTTGCTCATGGTTTTGATGATGGCATACAGGAGACACAGTAATATTTACATGGAACATCACCTTGGTGAGAAAATTTCCTGCCTACTTGTTTTTTTTAGAGCTTAAGATGGTGTTGAAGAAATATCTACCCAAGTTAACACACTCACCAACTAGCTGTGGACAATGCTGTAGTACCACTTACCACAGTAAACTGGGTTTTGAGTTGATGTAGTATCTAGTGTGTTCTCTGTACAACACAAGAGGAAGTAATACAATACTTTGTCTCTAGTACAGAAATCATCCAACTACAACCTGTATGATGAACTGAGAACTGTTTCTGCCATGCACTTTAACATTCCCTGTTACTATTTTAAGTGCACAATGCTTGCTTGAAATAAATAAATTAAATAAAAGCATAGCAGGGTCCAGAGAGGCTGAACATAAATGACCCTGCATGCATACATGATTACATTGCATGTTTTTTCATCCATTAGCTCTTCTACTATGCACAACACAGGCTTTTATGCAGCATGAGTACCCATGCATCTGTACTGTACTCACTTTTTTAAACCAAGTTTCAATTTTTTAGTTACAGTGTGCGTGCAGATACCTGGCCTAGATTAAAAAAAGTTAGTGAGGAGATAATACTTAAAGGTCACCAGACCTGTGAAATGTGGTTGACAGAGCTCTCCATCCGTCGAAGTTGTGAAGCTTGGATGTCCAGCATTTGTAGCACATTGTTGGCCAGTGTGTTGATGAGGTAGGCAACGCTGGCCAGAGACTGCGTGGTATAGCTCTTCGTCTCCTCCAGTGCTTGATGCTTGTCTGTGGACTACAGGGAAAAGGGAAAGATTCAGGACAGGAGTCCCACAATGATATATGTATTCATGTTTATTACTGATAACCTTTCATTTTTATTTCCATTGACTGTGACAGTTATTTTCTTGATTAATTAACAATAACATCCTAGAAAATCTGCCTGATAAAACAACAACAATATACACATAGAGACACATTCAGCATTTTATCAAGACAGTGAGTGTGTGTGTTTGCCAGACCGCACTTGTCACTGTGTATCATGTTTGCATGTCTACTGTATATGGGTACGTAACACAGTAGTGTGAATGAGGAATATATTTGTGAGAAACCTTAAGCACAAACAAGATTCTAGATTCAAGTTTGACTTAGTGTCAGGCATTTACCTGTGATGATTAGTGTTGAGGTAGAGGCCTATCAGGGAAAGCAATACACCCACTACAGTCCTCACAGCTATGGAAAACTAGCACGTGTGTGTGTGTGTTTGGTGGAGCACAATGTAGGTCACTGCAAACTCATTCATGCCCGAGGTTGACAAGAAACACACTGACACCCCATGTGTGTCTCTCTAATACACAAACACACACACAAGATATACGACAAACACTAACACATGAAAGACATTACACCAGACAGCACAAATGCAAAACACACACAGCACTTGTCATAGCTTCAGATGACCCAAAGCCCTACATTTTCAGTCAGAGGTCCAATCATTATCAGGTTTCTTGGTTTCTTCAAAATCATGGTTACAAAAAACTGATTAGGCTGTAGTAGCTGTGTAGTGATGCCTATGTATTACACACAAAAAAGTCCCTAAGGAAATTGTAAAGCTAAACGATGAAGCCCTTGCTTGCACTTGGGACTAATTCCCCCCATTGGGATGGCAAAGCATCCTTTTAGCACTGTGTCTGAGATCCTTAAAGGAGTAAATGAGGCAGTGAGGATGAGTGGACTGATTTAGCATTTGCATTGTGTAACGAGCAGAGAAGTTGAAGCAGGGACGAATTCTGCAATCTCTGCAAAAGCTGTAGCCAGGAAAATGTTTTAGTGCTGTAGGTGCGATTGTTGTGAACGCCTTCCTTAAAATGTAGTACAAATATAAGGCATAAACATAATTCCCTCTCCTTGTTTGCTCCTTGCACTTTTTCTAGATCATCTCTTCCTCCTTTCTACTCCACCCACATTTTATCACATCATTCTTATATCTCCTGTTTTTCCTTCTCTCTTTCCCATCAGCCATCTGATGTCCTGTTAGCAGTGACCTAGTTGGAGGGCTGCCTCCTCTGGCCTAAGGCGAGGGCAGAGCCACACACACACACACACACAGATGCTGTTGATGATTTTTTTTTCATTTCCAAGTTCGTGAATCATATCAGATCTACGTGGAATAATATGCATGCTCTGATTCCTCTGACCTCTTTTTTTAATTAAGACAGACTAGTCACATTCCTGCTGTTCATTTTTTCTGTGTAAGGATATAAGTACAAATCAGCTGACAAGATTTACACAGAAGGAGCTTTACTACACAGAGATGTGGTGACAACAAATGCTGTTAAGTAATCTTAAAAAATGATATTACATTAAATAGCTACTGTGGAGCATACATTTTAGATGTTTGGCAACTGATTGGTCTCAAATTCATTATACATCAAACTATACAGCCATATTTTATCCATCTGAGCAAGGACTCGCTGGAACAGATGGTCTGACCACCACAAAGTCTTAATCCCAGCATCATAAGGGCAGTGAAGGACAGAAGTGGCAGAAGACGCTTGGAACAACAAAGTACTTTGAAAAACTGTGAGCAAGTGTCTGCTGCTGGTCCTACAGGACACTCCTGACAGTTCAGTCTATTTCCTCTGGAGGGGAAATAACTATCATTTAACGCAATTTCCCCATTGTGGGACTAATAACGGTATTCTTAATCTTAATCCTAATAGTTATTTTAAGTCAATTGTACATTTTGAAGCTTCAATCACAAAATTATACATTATACATCGGTTCAGACTAGCAGTAGGCAACCGAAACACAAATTACAATAGAAATGAGAGCTAAAACCAGAGCAGACCTTTTGACCTTTCATCAAACCATAAAGGTCTCAGTACTGTAACTAATAACGCTATGAATCTTGTTTGCACCTTCACACAACAAGACGGCCACCAACGGCCAACAGTCTGCTTTTACCTTACAAGGACAGGTCCCTCTCATTGTGTGTGTGTGTGTGTGTGTGTGTAACTGCTACAGAAGGCATTCTCACTTCAAATGTACCCTTGTGTTGGTAATGTTGAGACATTGCAGCATTATGTTGTGTTCATGATGCCCCCTCTGCAAGCTGCAGCTCTGACGTCACAGCTGATTTCTATCAAAGCTACTACCAGTACATGTTTTTCCAAGGTAGCTGTTTCTTGTTTGTTTATCTAAAATAAAACCTTATTACTCCAATTCAGCATCATCTTTCTTTTATTTGGTGTCTATGCAGACAAACATGTGACCATGGACTGCACATGCTCCGCCTGTACAAAAACTGACATGTTTTGAACATGAAGATGCACATGGCTGTAATGGAGATTTAATTAACTGTGCAACACTAGTGGAGTATCACATAACTGTTTCAAATGAAAAAATATGAACTCAGCCTGCACACATGATCAGCCCTGGTCTGCCAAGCTTCTGATCACCAACTCATCTTCCTCAGCCTGTTTAGCGCCCACAGGCGCTGTTTCTGGCACCAGTGCGAAAAGTGAAGGCAGATACTTCAACTGGAAAACCAATTGCCATGGTTCCCAACCCAAAACACACACACACACTTACAACCAGCATCTATGTCCAGCCTCCTGCAGTGGGACCATGTGTTTTCAATGAGCAGCAGGAGGTCGAGTTACATTACAACTACCTCTGCTGTCAGCTAACTGGTACCAGCTGTGCAGCACCCAGAAGGAGCAAAACAGAATAGGACTGTATGTGCGTCTGTGTTTGCACATGCTCAGTATGGTCCAGCTCAGGGCTCCCACTAAAGAAAAATGAATGATGCTCATTAGATGCTTCATTTGCTGACATTTGAATAAATGTCTAAGTTTCTCTTTGAAAATAAGACAGCAGTTATTTAAGACTCCACCATGGCTATGTAAACCTGCGTCAATAGCTCATACGGTGGAGATGGGTGTGGTGTTATATTGAACACCTTGGTCTCCCACAAGAAATGTGAATTTCATGTATTCATACCAGACAATGAAAGGAGACTCAAGGAATTTTCAGTACTTGAGCAATTTTCTCAACACATTATTTAATCAATAAATGCTTCTAAAATTGCAACTAATTTTTTAATGAACGTTTTCATCAAATGAATGTTCATCAAAAATAAATTAAATTACTGCACTGTAATACACATTAAAAAAATATACAAGCAATCTCACAGAGCTATAGGCAGTCAGAACCAGATGCTTCGACTGAGCAGAGCATTGAAATTAACTTTAATTATCAGTTTAAGCAAAGACAGTACTTTAATTATTAGTTTTAGCAAAGACAGAACAGGAAAGTCAGCACAGCAGCTCATCTCCTGCTAGTAGTGCTTCCTGACATCAGCCTGATAGCGACAGACAGCTGTTAGCGGCTCAGCAGCTACAGACAGATGAAAAGTGGTCCCATACACCCATTACTTTGCCTCGTTTCAAAAGTAATATATCGTTAACAAATATAAACAGAGAAGCGCATGAGGGTTTGGGTAACATAACAGCCTCTACTTTGTAGCCACCAGTGTGCCCACTAATAATGTGCTTTCGCAAGGCGATGACTGTACTCTGAAGAGTGTTTGTGAGTGAAAGGATTCTTCACTCTGTAATATCATTGCATGGCCGCTATTTAACTGTGTTTTTCTTTAATTCAACAGAGAAAGCCTCTTTTAAAGCAAAATGCAGACATATATATATGTCTGCCCAGTAAATAAATGATAAATCTGATCAGCAGCTCAGACAGTTTTAGTAATAATATGAACAGTATTGTTAACGGTATAATGACCAGCTGTCCAGATTTAAAGTAATCTATAGAGATTGAATGCTTTGGCCACTTTACTTAGGAGGTGGCCCAACAGGGTCAAGAATAGCTTAACATGGGTCAACCCTGAATCCGAACATTTAGCCCATAAAACAGGATCAGCACTGGATTATGTAACAGTTCACATCATCTGCTGGCAGCAGCAATGTAGGCCATCCACTGATGTTAGGCCACATTTGGACATGTAGTATGAACGATTTAATGAAGTAGATTATTTTATTTATTTATTGAAAAGTCGTGATGTGATTACGGAGAAGAGAAAGCGACTGCTCACACAGACGGAGGAGAGTGTTATGAGTCATCTCAGTGACAGCAAAGGAAGGTGAGAGGGTGTAAAGGAAGGAAGAGACACAGCAGGAAAGGAAAAAAAATGGAATAAGAAAAGAACAGGAGAGAAACAAACATCGACATATGGCACACAAAACGGGTATGTAGATGTGCCGTCCAAAGACCCACACGAATGTGAGCAGTTAAGTAAATCTACACCAGACACACAAATTACAGTAACAGTTTGTGTAGTGCCGCATGTAGCCATCAGTAAGGCGAATAGTGGCATTTGTTATGTATTCAGGGATATATAGAGCCTGCAGAGATGCATCGTACACCGCCTGTGTGATACCCTTGTAGAAAAGTAACCATTACTGTTTCTCTTGGCTGACAGCAAAAGTCAAACATGCAGCTGTACAAATGTGGTGAATATGAAATGTGGAGATGAACAGGTGTGTATTTAGAGCCAACTGAGGAAGAACAGTTGTCCCCGACAGCCTTGCCTGCCCACGTATGCTCACATTAATGCCACAGTCTCCTCTGAACAAACACAAGAGGAAGAATTGCAGCAACTGGTTTCTCACTCACTATCCTAAGACGCTTATAACTCATGGTGAGGATATGAAGATTATCTGTCAATTCATGTCCTGATCATGTCCATATTGTGTTAATCATTGTAAAAGATTTCCTCCATCCATCAACAAATCTTTTCAGGTATATATATTTGGTTTATTTAATAATTAGACTAAGACTTAGATTAAGGATTTAACAGCTAAAAAACTTTACATTAGAACTGTGCAGGGAGACTTTGTAAGACCTGATCAATTAAATGATTGACGAATCTGCAGTATAAGGAAATAATTCAATCACCTTGTGATTTTGTCTAAAAAAATCTATGTACCAAAGTATATGCTTGGTTGTATCATCCATTTAAGACCTTACAATTGAACACTTAATTCAGCCAAGGTACCCTATGAGGGTACATAGAAGGTATTAAATCATCACATCTCCTGTTTAAAAAGCTATAGACTATTGTTTTAACATTATAGATAAAAGGAGTCCATTCTCTAATGGTGTCTGGTGTCAATGGGGCAGTAAACCGCCACATCCGCCTCTTAGTATGTTGTCAAACCAAACTTCCGTCAACAAATCTCTGTTTAAACATGTCCTGCCTATTTGCAAATGTTACACACGTAGTATGAGACATTTTACGAATACAATATACAGATATGTAATTCGGCAAGTATAAAATGACATATCACTTTCTAATTCGGCAAAATATGAACTTTTATAACTATCCAAGTCACATCCATGACATTCCCACTGTCACGTTCACCACCTTCCCTCAGTCTATGGCAGTTGTAAAAGTTACATTTTTCACTAGAACAGGCGTGTTTTAGTGCAACAACAAGAGGCCACGCTGGGTAAAAGATCTCAGATATTCAGAGATTCGAATTTAATTCAATTCGGCGTGAGTTTTATTCCCATCATTTATATGTAAGCTAGTGGTAACATAACGGATTTTTTTTTTGGTACAGTCATTCCATCACTCCTCTCTCGCTCCAAACCGCCCACTCCCTGCTGACTTTACCTCGATGTTATTAGAAGTGAATTTATACACCGGGTGTTTGAAATAACCACCACATACCTGGACATAGTTGCTTTCGCAGTACTCGGCTACTCTCTCCAGGTTAGTAAAACTGTCCAGTAACGCTCTCCGTCCCGCAGGAATTTCTTCCTCCAGCAGCATCTGCAGCTCCGCCATCTTTACATGATTTTTTACTACTAACGGCTGCGGCGCGTGCTGACTGGATGCTTCTTGCTGCTTTCAGGGACTGTGGGAAAGACCACAATTATAATATACTGAATGGGGAAAGTGGGTGTTTCTGTCACAATCGGTTTGGCGAGCGAAAGATACGTTTAAGGGGTTACAGTTCTAAACGGAAAACTGGAAATGGTTAGCAGGGGCATTAGACTGTTAATCTTTTTGCGTAGAAAGTCAATAAAATGATGACACACAACAATGACATACAAATCAAAGCCGTAGTGACTGTTATCGATCGAAATGACAACAAAGCCTAAACACAACCAGTAAGACATACAAACACACAATGACTACAATGACAAAAAAAGTCACAAAAATGAACTGACACCAATGACCGGGCATGTGTTGGATTTGTTTATTTACAAAAAATCATACTCAGTGAAACAAAGAGCTATCGTACAAAAACATACATTAAATAAACACTGATGTTAAGACAGATACAGGGTTGTTAGGGTTCAGGCAGGTATCTCCACGTTCTCCTCTCCTCTTGGGTATCCCTCCACTTCCATTGTCATCAAAAACTCTGCAAAGGACAACAAAGGTTATCATGTTGCATAATTCTAGGAATCTAACGCATGAACTTGGAAACTTGTACGTTTCTGCGTGCAGACACTGTAAATAAAATGTGAACTGCTTCGATTTAGTGCCATCTGGTGGTTGAATAAAGAATAACACCATGATTATAAAAAGGAAAGCAACAGAAAAAAATGATGCTATATAAACTAATGTGGGACAAAAGCTATTTTTTTGTCATCCCCATATACAAAGGGTATAAATCAAACATAACAGAGGATGTGGAATCATTATTACATTTTAACAAATCAACCCTGGTCAACCTAAAATAAATGTGTTATTTCATCATCTTCAACATCTTCACATACCTTCTGTGTAGTCGATGTCCGGCCGTGTGGAGACAATGGCCCAGGCAAGGCCCACCAACAGCGCCACCACCAGGTTGACAACAATCCAAGGCTGTAGGATCTGCTGCTCTGAACCTGGAGGCCTGTGGGACAGGAGGAGGGTGAGAAGTACATCTGTATCAGCTGTTAAGTCTAACTTTGTTTGTGGACCTAGCAGCTGTAATCAGGCTTATTGAATAAATGCTGATCATCTCCTCACTAACAACCAATTTAGTCAATTATATTAGGAGAGCCCTCACCATAGAGTCTCGTTGGAGGTAGGATAGAGGTTGATGCGATCGCTCGTCATTTGCTGACTGAGGGACAGGATCAGGGCTATAAAATACACTGAGCACAGAGCCATGTTGTTAAAACACTTGTCAGGATAATTCTGCCCTCATCTTTGCTGCACACTTACAGAAAGAAGCCAGAGCAGCAGGGTCCAGTGTGAGGAAGCCTCTCAGGGCCATGGAGGCCTTCGCCAGATTCACTCTGCAGATCAGAAAAAGAACAAATCGGTTTATTTTGTCCAGCTGACAAACATTTGCCTATCAGACAATAACAGCAACCATCTCTTACACACAGACCTGTCGAATGCAGACACAGTGCTGATGGCCAGCAGCAGGTAGAGCAGAGACTGAGCTGGGTAGGCCAGAGCATGGTACTGCTGCAGCAGGTTGGGCAGTGTGGTCAAATGCTCGCCCGCCAACACATACACAACTATGATGTTCCATACTGCGTAGCCGGCCAGGAAACCATGAGAGAACAGACCGATCACCCTGCAGGTAGAGAAGACCGCACAGGGATACATGTAAACCTGGTGTAAGGACTACATAGCTGATCAGTGCTGCACAAACCATTTCAGGAAATGAACTCAAATGAGACAGCTGCAGACCTGAAGCCGCCGTGGATCCTCATAGCAACATCTCTGGTGGTCCAGAACTGTCTGGGGTCCATGTAGTCATCCATGAGCTCTGAGTGTCGGAGCTGCTCCACTCGCTCTGCCTGGAAACGTCCTGCACACACAACCATGTTTCCATGACAACACATTAAACAGAATACCTACTTTAATCCTAAATTTAACCCCATTAATCAGACTGGACATTAAAATAAACAAAAAATTACAACATTAAAATAATGACTTTTTGTTCCAGAGAGAGACAGAGGCAGGCTTGTCCCCACTGTGACACAAGCTTAGGTGAAGTAGCTGTTGTTTCTGACACCCCTACAACCTTCAACATATAATTGCTGTAGCATTATTTAAATTGAGTTCTGTGGTCATTTTAAGCCTGCAGAGAGTCAAGCCAGCCAGAGCAAACACTCTGAGAGTGGCTGAGGAGATTTGGCGTGTCGGGTAAGGCCAGTGACCCACATAGACAACGTCACTGCTTCTGAGAGATTAAAGAGGGTGATTGTGCCAACCATTGCCAATGGGAATGTATATTTGCAAAAATATGACTATTCTATTCTATAATTTGTGTTATATACTCTATGGTTTATTATACTAGAAGTACAGCATTCAACAGCCTATGTTTTCTACATTTCTGTATATATTACTAGCTCTATTTTATGGCTGCTGTATTGTAAATGTTAAATATGAATTAGACTCACGGTTCCTTTCAACAAAGACTTTGCCAACAGGTTGACTGTGTCCGTGTGGGGCGGAGAAGAGGGAATGCTGGGGGATGGGTGACTGGGCATCTTTAATGATGTCGTCATCTTCGGCTCCCAGTTCATTGCTGTAGTGGTCCGTCGTCTTTGCCTTCCTGTCAGGTTACACGAGAAAACAGGATTTGTGCTGCAGTTTCTGGCCTCAGGATTTTTTTCCCCATCCATCTATCTTAGCAGCAGGTTAGCTTAGCTTAACAGGAAGCAGGGGGAAAGTTATCTTGACTGTGTCCGTCTTGACTTAGTGATGGACTTAATAAATGACTCACCTTTTCCTTTTTGTCCTCCTGGTTACAGGAACAGCCATTTCTTCTCCATCTACGACTGACTCAGTGTTACCGTTTGGTACTTCACTGTGCTCCATTTCTTGATCTGACAAACAAAACAAGATGAAGATTTCTTAACGCTGTGACACCAGCTGCTTCCTGTATCAAATATGAAGTATTGCTTACTATCTTTAATTTAATAGAATCCAACTTTTCACCTAAAAGTCGGTAAGAAGTTTTTTACCGATTGTTGGTGCCTTCTTCTTTTTCTTCTTCTTCTGTGGTGCTGGTTCCTGAGGCTCTGGGGTCAAAGGGTCTCTGCTGTCAGAGGGGCTCCTATGGATCGTTTCCTCCATCTCCACCTCCAAGCCCACTAGAACAGAGCAGAACAGATATTAAAATAGATTCTAACAGAAGAAGAGTTGCGTGGAGCTTCAGCCTTCTCCTCCCACCTTCTCCCTGCTCTTCTCCATCATTGACCTCCTTCTTCACCTTCTTCTTCTTGCTCTTGACTGTTGGCATGGTAGCGTTTCTCTGTGAGAAGATCAGAAAGTTGAAAACACAAACAACTGTTGGCTCATCGTTTTGAGGGTAATGTGGGTCAGTCAGTCAATTGATGTTTAACCACGATCCTGAGGCTGCCAGGTGGTGATGGCTGTTAGAGTTAATTAGATTAGCCCGAGCAATGAGGACAGGTGGAGGAGCAAAGCTTCAAGAAGCACAGCACACGCTAGGTCTCACACACTAACACAAAAATACAAGATGATGTTTACTATATTCCCTTTGAACTGACAATTAATAGACAGTTTACTGACTTTGGAAATCTTCTTTCTGCTGTTGCACTGCAACCAGTGTGTTTTCCTTATTTATTTTTCCTCTAGTGTGAGTCAGTCATCAAAACTGACATAACTCTCACACCTGTCCATAAATATGAAGGCATAATAAGCAACAGATTATCTTAGTTTAGCGTAATATAAATACTACAAACACCTAGCCAGGTTCTGTCAATCAATAGCGCATCCCAACAAGCAGGGTGTCTTGACTGTGAGTAGACATGACACTAGCTAATACAGCTATACACCCACAGCCAGTCTTCCAAGAGAAACATCTGTGAAACATCTGACAGGGCACTTTTCGCATGCAAATAAAGTTTAGTTTAGTTTTGGGAATGGTCTACTTTATATTTTCCCAGAGCGTAGATCTAGTGTTCAGTTTCTAAAAGACCTGTGGACTTTATGTGAAGCTGCTGTCCTCCTGGTTGTAGCTTGATGCTTAGTTCCCACTCCAGACTTGACAGTGATTTCAACCTGGATCTAATTACTGTCAGTGTCCAATAAAAGAGGCGCAGGACAGACACATGTCTGAGATGTCACCTCATCTAACCAGAACCTTCACAAACCATCAAAATTCTCCATAACTTTACTATATATAATTTACAATTAACTACCAGAAAACACTTGATCAGATGTAAAACTGTGACTTAGTAGTATTACTGTCTTAAAACTTAAAATATTTTATTTTAATACAACATATTTTAAAGGTAATTACAGTTTTTAAAGAGTTCTTAAAGAGATTCGAGCTCACCTGTGCAGCTAAGTTTGTCTGCGCCTGTGAAGACGGCACACTACAGACGGTCCTCCCCTGTGTCTGATCTTATCAAGCTGAAGCAAAGTGTCTTAGAATGAGCATTTCAAACCCCCCCACCTTTCCCGTATGTCTCTGTCTTCAGGCCTCGATCAGTCCCAAAGGCGTATTCCAGATGACTGCTGTACTTTTGAAACAAGAATTTGAAGCATAAATAAAAAGAAAGCAGGTAGAGTGAAGCAGGCGGCGCAGATACAGAGGGGTGGAGGAGGCTCATGTGCAGCTTTGAGACACTGGGGTTTAGAGTCGCAGGTGGATCATGTGCTGAGCCTCTGGGAGCTTTGTGGTTGGTGGAGTCAATCTGATGCCACCTGCTGGCAGCGTTTCAGATTGGCCATGGATGCCGTCTAATCCCTCACCTTCTTTGCAGTCTTTTCTTTAGCCGATCCAATCACTTGTTACTCTTTTGAGTCTGCGGTCAAACTCTCCTCTCTGCTGTTTCCCTGTCAACATAGTTAAATCCTGAAATATATTGCCAGTGTAACAATGTCTCAAAACAATGTGGGAGTATATTGTATATACATGCTATATGTCAACAGGTGTGCTGATACATTCGGAGATTAACAGGTTAAAAGTAAAACCTTCACACAACAGAAACCAGGTCACCAGAACAAATCTTATTAGACCGACACAAACACACACACACAATCACACTGGACACATAGAGCCTGGAGTGTGACAAAAGTAGAGGAGGGCGTGATTGGAATAGTGGCAGAAGAAGAAGTAGTAGGTGATTAAAAAAAAGTTTAAGGAGAGGTAGAAGAATATTCATGTCAACAAATTAAACCTCTTTTGTGAGTGTTGGTGAAAGAGCATGCCAACATATAGACAGTTACATTTCCACACCCACACTCTTTGCTTTGTTCTGTTGTGACTCACTCACTAGTGTTGTGTGGATGACAGTCAGGCTGAATGATGCACGGAGAAGATGCTAATCCTCCTGTTAAATCGGCTGAGCTACATCTGTTCTGCCAAGGATTAACCTGAGGAACACAGAGTGTTTTACGCACAATGTCCACACAAACTATTGGATTCGCGCTCTATCATGGCTGTTGGCTACATGTGTCCAGAACCCGCTTGGTCGCACCACTTTTTTCTTTATGAGACTTTCTCCTTTGGAAAGGGTACTTCAAAAAGTTCAGATCAAGATCAAAATGCTATTTATTTTAATGCAAGTGTAATATTCTACTCCACAAAAAAAGACAAAACCAACATATCCTACAATTAAAGTGTGCCAACGCTTAATGGTGTGCAGTTTCAGTGCATGGCCACAAGGTGTCAGTCAAACCATCCTGTATAGTTGGGGCCTCAGAGCTGAGAAATGTTCTTAGGGGGATGTTGTTGGGATGATGTGTTCAGTTCAATGTGATGAATCAAACCAGCAAACACAACAGGCTCCAGAAGTGAAGTCAGGGATCAGATACCCTGTAAATCAATAATAAATACTGTGATGTAAAAACCTCCAATCAAAAACTCCGCTCCCAACTTCTCCATGTGGTAATCTCCGGGTTTCTGGTTCCCACTGTGGAGAAATGTTACCTGTGCTTTGTGTCTGACAGATCTCAGATCATACTCAGGTGAAGCGAACATTTTACCACTACAAAACACTGACCAGAGGTTGCTAAGCAACTGTTGTGCAGCATTGTTATTCTCTTGTCTTTTTACAGTGACAAGATGCTGCATCAATACTCCATGCATGAGACCTCATCAACATTTCAGAGGTGTCTTTATTTTGATGAGCGGCAGGAGCTTCCAGCCAATCAGTGACTGTGGCTCTGTGGTAGTATAAATATTTAAGACATCCTTTCGAAAGGCAATACAGGAACACTTGAGGTTACAGTGAAATACTTAAATAGATACACTATATACTTATTGGAAAAGTACAACATATAAAGGGGGTAGGAGAGGAGGTAACATGGTATTTTATCAGTGGTTTAGGGCACTCACATTAAAAATAAACCACCTTATATTCAGAGGTGAGGGATGCTGATATCAGTTTTCCAATATCAGCAATATTCTAGAAACAATGTCACAATTTTGGCAATGTAATACAGTAAAAAAACATTGTAGGCTATTGATGAATCTAATAATAGTATAAGGCTGTTGAGGATCTTTGAAAGTTAGCAAGTAGTAGTACATTGAAATGCACATAGCTGCCACTACTGCCTTACAGAACACCGGTTGGTCTACACCTCCCACGGATACCACAAGCACTTAGCTTCAAGCCTTATCTCGTTTGAATCCTGCTTCCTCATAAGGTAAGTCAACCTGTCAATTAGTCAAGTCAACCGGGCTAAAACAAATGTCAATACTGCCATTACCAGAAATACTAATGTACAACCCAACAGTGGTTCTGTGTAACAAGCACTTTATCACTTCCTACTCCTGGTTTATACGCCTCACTTAAAAAAACCCCTGCAGGATCTTTGCTCAGTGTTTGGACGCACCATTAGACGCCGTCATTTGCAGTCACACGCACAGCTGTCAGGCAGAAGCATCATCACAATAACCTACATACAATTCCACACAAGAGATTTCCCACAGTAATGGCTGCCAGGTGTAATGACAAGCAGGCGTTGGTGACACAACATGACAGCGGCGGGGGATATGAAGGAACGTCTCAACACCGCACTTGACAAAGAGAACACAAAGAGCTGTGGCTAATTACAGCCGCTGTCAACAGGCTTCATTAGAAATGCAGTGCGGCTAATGGAGGGCTGCTCCCTCTGCCTCCTCACAATGCGGCTGCTGCCACCGCACACATTATTAATAGACAAGAAGTGTGCAAACACACACACACCTACAAACACATACTTCCACACCAGCATGAACAGGTTGTTTTTTTGGGGCTAGAAGCTGATATTTACTTTAAAACAAGGCACTAAAACAGAAGTCACATGACAAGATGTCCCAGCTGAGGTAACTGTAGATACATGAAGCTAATTGCAGGAAAGGTGGTAACATTAAGTGACTAAACGGCAAAGACAGGATCAGATTTTGCTGTGATTTATTTTTAACAACAGGGATCTAGATTGATATAATTATGGAAATACCGAAATGACACAATGTGATGCTCTTCCAGCCAAACAAAAGCACCTGGTGAACACGAGGACTGAAGCCACTGCCAGATGTTGTGTACAAACAGAGCCTTGAACATGGAGGGCCTTCAGAGAGAGGGAAAATGCTGCTGTTGACACAGTAAAACCTAACAGAGCCATAAATACTGCAGCCAGCCCTTACTCCTCTCTCCTGCACAGGCCGATGGTGATTATGCACGTTCCCTCTTCAGGAGTAGTGTATAAATAGTAAAGCACTGCCCCAAATTGTGAAATTGGTTTCTTTATTCTGCCAGGCCCTGAGGAAACAGAAGCAGCCATGTAAAATCTTTCAGGCTGCTGCTCAAACTTGTGGGCGAACAGCAGCAGTGGGGGTGTAGCAGTTAGCGCTCGGACGGCACGTTCCTGTCTGTAAATTAATAATGCAAAATGACTGCTGACAGCAGCCCCCAAAACACAGTGAAACTGATACGGGGATGAACAAATAGTGTTTGGAAATGATGCCGTTTAAGAGTAACAAGGTTAAATTGTAGAAATGAGATAATTTGGTGCATCAAGGATTAGAAATTACCAATGTACTAAATTATAAAGTAGTTAAAAACAGATAATGTCATTTCATATTATGGGAATCATCACTTTACTACATGATAAGTTGCAATTTGCTGTAAATTACAAGAGAGGGTTAACTCAAAGAGTTGTTAAATATTATTTGATATTATCATAATGTAAAATATATATGTATTATATTACAATAACAATGTTAGAGTCTACTATATTGTAGGCAAATGTGTTAGACAATGCAAGTGCATTGCACGATGGTTGTGCACTATATGCATTGTATCAGCCTCAGCTCAGTAATATTAGGCTGCAGGCTTCAGGGGGAGTATGCTGCGACAGAGCCTGCAGCCTTGCAGTAATAAATCCATGAAAGGTTTGCAGGAACTTCAGTGATTCCTCTGTGGGATTCATTATCTTCAGCTGAAAGAGATTTATAAAAAAAAATGTGTTCAGTCTATAGGTTTTTAAAAAACATTCAGATTGACTCAGCGAAGCTCTGGCCAAGGTTTTTTTATTTAGATCATCCTCAGCACAGACATACTGTACACCCGTGTTCATCACTGCCAAGAGCGTGTTACGTCTGTGTTGCATCAGTATCACAGCTCTGTCATCGTGAACAGATTTTTACATCACCCTGTAAACTGGATTATCCAGACTCAGTAAAAGACTGATAAAAAGATACGATGAAAGAGTTAAAGTTCCCAGCAGAGTGCTACAAAAATCTGCTTTCTTGGAGAAAAAAAGTAGAATTTTTGACTTTTGCGAAAAATTATCACACAAATGATCCTTAATCATCTCTTTGTAGTTTTAAAACATGTCTGGAAGCACTGTGGTCTCCTTTCTACAGACATCCTTATATTTCCTCTTAACTCTGATCAGAACAGTATTCACTAAACTGTTACTAACTCTACTAAGTTTTTAAAAGAAAAGAGGAGGCATCGCATTTAATCGCATTTAATTACAATATGTAACGTTTGGCAGTGTGACATTGCGGTCTGCTGCCTTCAGTGAACAGCTTCTTCATACAGTATAATGAAATAAATTAAGAGGAATGATTGGATTTACTTACTCTGATCATCTTTTCACATAACAGTTTCTTTTCTCTCTCTTTCTATGTTCTTATGCAGTAATCATCACGTGTTGTCTTCCAGTGTCCAGGATCTCTGCAACAGGCATGAAGTGTTTTCACACTTACTCGCTCAGATTATTTCAAACATCCAAAGCAGTGTCCATGTTTTTTTTAATGCAAAAATATGTGGCAGTAAGAAATTAATGGGGTACTGTGTTTATACACCAGCTACAAAACTGTCAACCATCAGCAAACGAATGAATATTTTCTGCATCAGAAATGGTTCTAAAGATGTCTCCTTGATGATGTGTTTGGCATCAACACGTACAGATATTACTTTTATTATAAACAAAGCGCTCTCCTAAATTTCTGAGGATGGAAACTTTCATCAGGAGCACCAGGATCATCTAATGTCCACTGGGGCCTTGAAGAAGTGATCAATCTGAGTGATGACTGTTGCATGTAGACTTCCCTTGTATGATCCCTGAGGATAAATCATTTTTTTGCAGCTTCCTTCATAGATGATAATGTACTGCTTCTCCATCTATCCATTCTGCAAACTGTTTAGTCCCTCAGGATCACAGTAGCATCAGAGACACACAACAACTTCCTCCACCTCTTCCAGGGGCATCCCAAGCTGCTACAACGGCCTCTGCAGCAAGTTCTGAGTCAGCTTCTACGGCCTCCTTCCAGGTGCACGGCACACTTCTAGAGACACCTCCATTAGCTCCTCTCAGTGTTGATGAACAGCACCGCTGCTCTACTTATACTCATTTTCTTTGCTTTATGGCTCAGCTCTGAAAAAGATCAGCAACTGCATCAGTGACCCAGCCTATAGGGTTAATGCCATGGCCTCTTCCTCCAGCAGATAGACTCTCTACCCTCACCACCTTGAGGTAGTATGACATCCTTATACAGTGGAGAACCATGGCCTCATATTTGAATGTTACCGTTTGCATTCATTTGCTTTTTTGTACTTGAAATCATTTTTTGAAGGTTTTATGAGAATCCCTAGACGAGATGTTGCAGCAGATACACTACCATACTGCAACAGGATTATCATCAGCTGCTGATAGAAAATATACTAAGTTGTTTTATTAGATGACAGTTTTAGAGTTGGTGTGTAAACCCCTTTCAAACGGCTCTATCTGAGGTCCCATCATACCCAGCAGACACTCCCCTGAACAACCAGCTTCTGATGATCAATCCAGGAAATGAGGTTCATGAAATCTCTTAATGGTCAGCTTTGGTATAACTGTTTTACTGTCGCTCTCTGTTGATTGGCTGTACCAACAACAAGACCACCAAAATCTCTCATTCAGCTCAGGCAGTGAGCTGGTGCTTCGTGTGTGAAAAGAAACATTATTTCACATCCTGAAGTCAATTTCTGGGATTCTGTCCGAGGCCGCCTTTCCTCAGTTTCCAGTGTGTGTTTGAATGAACTTCATTGTCCAACACACAGCTTTTTGTGTGAGGGAAACGCGCACACACCTTGGATTAAAGGTGGATTTTTTCATATGTCCATTCACGTCTATGTGTCCTCCCAGCATTTGTGTGCTCTGTGCCTGCGTCACGCCGAGCTGAGGCTGTCAAAACCGCAGAACTTCCAACGTTTCTCCAGAGTGGCACCAACGCCACTCAGCTCCTGCTTGAACATATTGGGCAGACGGATCATGAGGCGCTCCAGCTCCCCAGCAGATACCTGAGAGAAGACAGCAGAGAAAAAGACTTCTAAGAAGCATGTTGCACAAGAGGAAAAGATGGATAGTCCTTAAAGGTAGGGTAGGAGATTTCATTCTGATGCACTTTTTGTTAAATTAGTGTAACTTCTCTTTACAATCCGATAGCAGCCAATTAGTTTGGCAGTTTCGCTTTAAAATTAATCATCTGTGGAAGCTATAAAACGCTAAAAACATCAGCCAATCCTCCGGGTGGACCCTGCGTGGAGTATTGGCTGGTTGTCACTCTCTTCCTGCTCTGCACGCACCAGAGAGAGGTACGTGCATGATGGACGAAGTCACCGACCGCAGCTCATCTTTAGGTAATGCGCGGCCATGTGATTGGGAGGCGTGGCTTCGGGGTGAGCGCCGAGAGAAAGGGGCATGTGTTTACTTTCGAAATCTGGCTGACTGACTGAGTGTTCTCCTACCCTACCTTTAAATGCATCACAAGTGACATGCCTTTTTTGGATTTTGGATTTGCATTCAGAAAATGTTGCACAATGTTTATTTTAGTGTTTGTGAACAATGTGCCTATTAGCTAAAAAATGTGACATAAATTCTCCGAAAGCAACAATCTAGATGCATAAACAGCACTGCAGGCCACAGGGTAAAATGTAAATATTTCATTTTGGAGTGAACTATCACCCTTTAAAGTGCAGTTAAGCTGGTGACTATGTTGAAAAAGAAAAAGCATCACAGCGGTTTAGTAGTCTGCTGAGGAGAAAATCCTTATTCCTCAGCCACTGACCTTCAGGATTGCAGGTAATTGAAGTGCTGCTGAGAAAGTATTTACACATTGTGAATGTTGTTGACCTTCTTTACCTTTGAGTCCAATCTCTGTATATAGGACCACAAATACTCAAGGTTGGCCCCAAATGGATGCACATGGAGGAAGGTGGATATGATGCCTGGGAAGAAGAAAACAATGCTTTCAATTGATTAGATTTAGAGTTGACCGTTTTAATAAATGAGAACAGAGGCTTGGCAAGAGAGAGCAGACGGAGAGCTGACAGAGAGATAAGATCCACTAGAGTGGTTATTAGACGTAAAGTATTCAGACTCCAGCAGTGAAGCCAATCTGCATCGTCTCACGAAGCTCTGCACAATAAACAAATGGCAGGGTGGACCCATAAAAAATGCTGGCCGGAGCAGAAACTCTCCTCTGAAGTTGATTACTCCTGAGAGGTCCCTGCAAAGGTAGGCAGTCGTGCAGAAGGAGTAGGGCGAGGAGGAGGAGGGTGAGGAGGAGGAGGAGGTGGGGGTGAGGGAATAGAGTGGCGTCCCCTGGAGGATCCAGCACAGCCAATATTTATTTCCTTGATTTATGTGGCGAAACGCTGGCAATTACAGACGGGCCTAATTCAATTCCTTCCACCAGGCCTGCTCACATGGAACAGTGCCACCAGAGGAGAACAGTAGGGTGAAAGAGGAGGTGGTGTGTATGTGTGTGTGTGCAAATTTTTGCACCAAAGAAACTTTAATCTTTAACTCAAAGGGAAAACACACTTTAACTGAAACTTAACTTAAGAGGTCCAGGAAACTGCAAAAAGTCACAGCAGTGATGTGTACATCTGTGGCTTCGGGTTGCAGCAGGTGAGTTACACAGTTGTCATTACATACGTGTACAGTTCAGCTCTTTGAGAGATTATGCAGAAGTCTGTGGAGTTTCTGTTTCAGGTGAATATAATATAAAGGACAGTAAACCACTTATTGAAACCAGAAAGCAAAGAACAATCCAAACGGTGGAAACAGTCAGTGAAGTCTGCTGACTGGTCCTAGAGAGGGGTCACACTGTGACAGGGGCTCACCGTGGTGATCTCTGACACCGCTATAGGAGATTTAGCAAGAGCAGTGCTCATCAGTTGTCTGCCCTGTGCACCTGATTTGTCCTGTGAGACTCCTCCCTCTTCCTCAAGATGAAGAGGGAGCTAAGTGATGGTCATTGTGATAGTGACAATGATGTGATTGCTGCAGTAGAGTCCTTAATGGAGGTTTAAAATGAGTGGGGAAGCAGTCATCACAGGAGATGGAACTGATAGGTGCAGTATAAGATCAAATTTTGACATTTCTCTTCATTGCTGCTTTAATGCATAGATTATTAATGTGTAATGTATGTTCTAATGTTTTAATCCTCCATTTGATTGTGTCTGCAAAAGGCTGTGTGTTTGTGTTTGATGGAAATCTCCCAGCAGCTTGCAGGCAGCCAGGGAGGAAGACAGAGCACTCCTCTCTCCTTCATATTTGGATTTTCTTGGCGCCGCTAAGAGAGATAAATGTGCTGCTGTTTCTCCTGCTCTCTCTGCTGCTGTGTGGACGAAGCAGCACAAATACAGACCACTCTGTGTTTTTCTCCTCGAGCTGCTGCATGGCCTGCACAACATAAGGGCTTATACCACAGCAGCATAAATGAATTCAGTCCAGCTGCCGTGCAGGCCCTGCACAGAATTGATAGAGAGGAAAAGAAGAGACAGGAGCAGGGTTTGTGTTTCAGCGTCTCCTGTATGTAGCACAGGGGTTTGAGCCTGCCTCACTGCTTCTGGCTCAGATCTCT
Organism: Parambassis ranga; assembly: GCF_900634625.1. Classification (NCBI taxonomy): domain Eukaryota; kingdom Metazoa; phylum Chordata; class Actinopteri; family Ambassidae; genus Parambassis; species Parambassis ranga. The sequence goes on along the minus strand of NC_041041.1, from coordinate 6,382,975 downwards.
CTGAACCAGACAGCAGAAAGTGTGTTTGTGTATGTAGGATGAGTTAGGTGTCAAGTGCTCTTGTGCATTTCATTTATGTGTCGGGGTGTTCAGTCATCTTCCAAACACTCGCAGAGCCCTGCTGCGCACTCAGCTTACACAGCAAATCAATCCAGAGACGTGTAGTAGAATGAACAGCACTGCCTGGAAATTAAGAAAGGTATCAGAATGATTCAGCCAAAGATTTCATATTCCCAATGTGTGTGTGTAATCCACCTGGAGCTGCGTGCTGCAAGGGTTTATTGGCAGCAAACGCTGCAGCAACAATCAGTGTATTCACACATTCTCCGTTGTTCAGAGGTGAATGTGAGCAAAGCCTGAGCAGTTCGAAATCAAAACACAATACTGAATAACACATTCTTCAGTATAAAATCACTTTAAGTAGTCATTTTCTGTGTCATATGTGCCTCTCCATGCTCTTTCCAGGAAATTATCAGGTATACTTGCAACAGAAAACACTCTATCAGCAGCCATATTTACCCAGAAGCAGTGCCTCTTTTTCTGATGCAACTCCTCTTGGAATAATTTCACTCCTCCTGTCTCTGCTGTGGTACAGTGAAGGAACGCACCCATTGATTCCCTAACAAAACACACACAAACACACACATATCACACATGGCTGAGGAAAAAAAAACTCATACAAGCCAATATGAACCTGAAAAACATGCAGGTAAATTTACTTGGAGTGTTATAGTCCTGGACCCTCTTCCACCCAGCACTTTTTTACACACTTAAATATGCATAGAGTACGTAGACAAACATGCTAGTACAACCTCATCATTTAGTAAAAAGCATCATAACTCACTGCAGCGTGCAGCGTGTATCTTTGTCCTTCTGACTTCAATGTGTTAACACTTCAGCAGCTTCATCTCTTACACACATAGTACACTATATACGTGCAGTATGTGGAAATGTGTGCGTTCTTTTGGTCTTAAAGTGCTGTGAGAGGAGACCTATGGGAGCAGACCTGCACTCTCCTTCTGCTACTGATGTTTCACTTCAATCAGCTCTGCCCTCGGACTCACTGCATACCAGAGATGCTCTCCAAGAAATTATTTATCTATTACTTTTATAGAGGCTCATTATTTAAAACCATCTTTGAGTCATCTGTTTTTTACCTTTTCATGTAGCTCTCCATTGGGCCAGTCTGATGAGTCTCCATTACTGCTCAGCAGCTACAGAGACACACAGAAAACAGGGTGTTTGAGGCTTGTTATTTTCAACAAATACACCCACATAAAACCTTTTAGCTTCCACCAAAGAGGAGAGATAAGTGAAGAATTTAGGTTTGACGCTATAAGCTAGCAGCTTAGTAATATTTATACTTTTGTACGCTAATATGTAATCCGTGTTTGATGTCTGTTTTCATGTATGTTGTGTGATCTTTCTTTATCCACTGGTATTTATAGATGGCACACACCGCTCTCCTCTCAGCAGGAACACACCCAGAAAAACATCCTGTCACGGCTGTTGCCATAGCAGCACTCATGTCCTTCCAAACCCCCCCCCTTCATCCCTCCATCATTTTACACCTGTGTGCTTTTTCATTATACCAAAAGGAAAACAGGAAAACACACATTTCAGGAGAGAAAGAGGAATCTGTGCACGGTGCTTCTCTCAGAAATGGCCTTTTCAGATGATAATGTTACTGTTGGTTTTATCAGTGCACCAACAAAGACCAACATCTGAATCACAACATATCACCTCATCTCCTTTGTGCTTTGTGTTTAGATAGAGTGAACAACCAGCCAGAACCTGCGGGTACACAATGTTATAAATACCTGCAGTGAAGCCTACATTTGTACGACAAATGGCTCTGCAGAGGCAAATATGAAGATAACAATAAACAAAAGACAAGCTACGGACACAAAGATGAATCAACAGCTTATCGACTGGCAGAAAATCATTAGACCATAAATAAGTTATACATAATAACACCGATGAACACATTCAGAACAGGATAGAATAGACATAATTCTGCAAAAACTACTAACAACATTCACAGCTCCTGTAGCAACCTAATTTTAAGGGCACATCCAACAGCTTCCATCATATAACTCTTCTGGACCATACACTGGTTATAATAAATATAATCTAAATCTTAATAGTTTACTTTAATGTTGGCCAGCAGAAAATTAAACATGTATTACAACACATATTAATATGTTGTTCTTTCTTAGACAAATAGCATTACTTGTAAATGTGATAATCCTGCAGATGGCAGCATGCTACATACATGTAATATCAGTATGTAACATCAGGTAAGAACATTTTTCATTGTAAAACTCCATGGATGGATGGATGGATAGATGGACAGACAGAAAGAGAGATAGATAATCAGGGTTCAGGGAGCGACCTGAACAAATAAAGCTATGATATAATAGCAAAATAAAAACAATCGGATGTGAGTGGGAATACTGACCTTGTCTCTGAGAACGAGCAGTTCCCCCTCCAGGTAGCGATGCTCCTCTCTCGCCTGCTCCAACTCAGCCTCTTTACTCGTCAGCTTCTCCTGCAGGCCCAGGAGTTGCTGTGAATCAAGAAAGATGTGATGTATTAATGTATAAATCTGCGATAAATGATATTTTTTAACAAAACACTTATTTAGTTCATCACAGTGAGAGAACAAAAACTGCAGCAGGTGACAAACAAGAAGCGACAGTAGCGTGACTTTCTCTCACAGGAGTCAAGTAAGCAACATTCACAACAAGCCAGCAGGGCACAGTGTGTGTGTGTTGTCTCTAATGTGGCTTGTTCTGTCAGTGCTGTCAATTTAAATAGAGAAAGACAGAAAGTCAAGTCAAATCAGGCTAAATCATAGCAAACAAGCTCTGTGCTCTAACAAAGCTTTTTGTGCTGCTCCATGAAAGCAGTGGAGTTAGGAACTGTGGGAGAGCTCTGAGCTTTTTGGTTTTTATTTCATTTGTTTGCAGTAAACTACCTACTATTCTGGTAAAAATCAACAGTCAACCAAAGGCATGCAAGGGTGAATTTAGAAAGAGGAGAGCCAGAAATGTTTTCTAGTAATAATTAGGTCAAGAATTATATTAGTTTCATCCATTTTATCTAAGATAGATGCATTTCTCAGGACATTTACTGGCTTAAAATGTGAAAAAAACAATGTTCAACAATTCCCTCTTCCAAAGGTAGAACAGAATTTTTACTCTATGGTGGTTTGGTTGGTTGCGACTTCCTCCTCTGTCTGACAAATACTGTACACCCAGAAGAAGAGTGGGTCCCTGCAGAGATCCCTACCTGCTGCATGCTGTGCATGCTCTGTTGTAGCAGCTGGATCTGAGCCTCTGGGCTGTGAGCGTGCGTGTGTGTCATTGTGTGCAAATGATCGTCATCAGGACGGCTGGCTCGGCTCTGCTCTTTCTTCAGCAGCTCCACCTCGTTCCTGTAGGCATCCAGCTGCCAACGCAGGGAGTCGTTCTCCTCCTTCAAAGAGGCCTGAGTCTGCTGATCACAGACTCCTGCAGAGAGACAGGGAGAAACTTCCTTCACTTTACCTGCATAAACCTCGGTGGAGGTCAGCGAGTTAGTGGACTGTTGGATTCTCTCTACTCAGAAGGCTAGAATTTGTGTGGCTGAGACAAAGTGATGAACACACACATTATACCAACATACCATTTTCCTCAGTGCGCAGCTTCTTACAGGGATTTTCATCCGAATCATCATCTGACATCTCCATCTCCTCCTCTCGTCTGATGCCCATGATCTCTTCGCTGTGTGCGTTTCTCAGCTCCTGAAACACCACGATCAGCAGACACACAGAGCCACAGCAGGCCTCAGCATCATCATTCATCAATTAAATGTAACATGTGTTGTGATTATCTTTTAGTCCGGAGTGAAGAGGGTATACGTCTGGGCCAAGTGTGTAGTCACAAAGAGGATATTAGCAGTTCCTGGTCGTGTTGTGCTCAGGCAACTGTTGCTGGATTACTCTGACGCTGAATAAATTCATTATCTCTTCATTCCTGAGCTGGAAATTCTACAGCACAGAATATAATATGCCGCCTGTTTCTATACAATCAGTAAATCCACAGCTGTTGCTATAGTGATACATCGACTTACCACAAACACTAACCATTAAAGGAGGGGCTGCAGCATGCTACACATCTGACCAGGTGTGCTGTTAAACCAGTCACTGTCTCTTACCTCTTCTTCAATCAAATCTCAGATACTGAGCTGACTTGGTGAAGCTTCAGCGTGGTGGGTTAATATCTGTGCAGCTAAACATGAGATAACTGAGCACATATCAAGAAGTTACAATTACATACTAAACCAGAGGAAATAAAAACTTCCTAGTTTAGCTGTGTTTCATTTAAAGTGGGAAGCCACTTATTTCAAGTAGAGGGATCAAGTTGGAGGTTTGAAGCAGAAGGTTAGAAAGAACCCTGACAAACCGTGACCTCAAATTCCAAGATGGCTGCCCTGCACATCAATAGCAGAGCTTTCACTGCTATAGATCCGACTTGAAAGCACCTCACCTTCCCTGATGCTAGTCTACATAAAAGCTGCCATACAATACGGCTTAATGACACTATGTGTGTCTCTTTTTAGAGTCATAAACACACAGTACTGTTCTATCAGTAGACATATTTCCACAAGTTTGACTTCGCCTAATAATCCCAATTTGTGTTATAAAGTATTTCATATTGGCTAATTCAATCCAATCAAATTTGATCTATGTAGCATTTTTTTAATAATATGATTTATTGTTTGCACAGTTTATTGTCCAAACTATATTTAAAGTATTTTACTTTATTTCCTGGATTATTATTGGTTATTGAACTGTCATTGTCTCCCACTGAATGACTGAATTTAACTCCATGCAGAGCAACAGGCTGCTGTTGTGTTGCTGCTGCATGCCCTGGAGTGCTGACTGAGTTTTAAAAAAATACTCCTTTACACACAGCATCCTCACAGTCATACTTAGATTCGACTCTTGATGAATAATTGATTGGGGACTTAACCCTGGAAATCACTGTTGCCATAGCAGCGCCTCATACTTTCTCAAGATCTTTGCTTTACATCTGGGCTGCAGGAAGAAGGGGAGGTTGAGATGATCAGAGGCTGCTGTCTGTCAGTCTGTCTGTCTGCGAACATCCAGCAAAACAACAACAAGGGCCGCTCAGTACAACAAATCCTACAGGACTGCCTGTCAGCTCTCTCCTGAGGGTTTCAGAGAAGTGTCAGCAGAGAGGAGCGCAGTAGGCCGGGGGTGGGTGGAGAGAACAGAAGAAGGTATACCAACCTCACACTGCTTGCGCCAAATGTCTATGTTCTTGCGCTGTGCTTTTGAGAAATGGTCCCATGCCTTTTGCCTGGTGGCAGCGGTGAAAACGGTGGTGATCTGCTCGACTTTGGGGTGAACAGGGAGAGGAGGAGGAGGAGGGAGGAGGAAGGAGGAGGAGGAGGGAGGAGGAGGGAGGGTCAAGACAAAACAAGCCGTTTATGTAGCGTTGTAGCACTGACTGACTGGAACAGCAGTCAGAGGAGAGACCGTGGACATGCACTGAGCACAGGCTGGGTGATAATTAGGGGCAGTTCACCAACTAAAAATGAATGTGCACCCAGTGTGGATGTAAATTAGGAGGAAACTGATGTGAATTCATGATTTCATATTAATCACTATTTTTTTTTTATTTATCCTCAAATGTAATATATTGAATAAGAAAACAAATGTGGCTGAAGCTAAATTTTAGTTGATTTCCTAGCAGTGCTTTGTATAAATGTAGAATTTCACTGCACAAATTTTGGGAAACAAGAACTCAGATGCAAAAAAAATACAATATATAATAAATACGTTGTTTAAAATATTTATCACATCAATGATTTGAGACACTCGTATCACAGAATTGGATCAATGGCACAGAGATCTACGTTCAGAGTGACCTGCAGCCTGATCTGACCATCTCACCTACAAGGATTATGAAGATGGTCACATGCGATTGTGAATCATATTTACTTGAACCAGAGCTCAGCAATTAAGTGAAAAAAGACAGAGAAAAGATGAAGACAGAGAATGTTAAGACTCTGAAAGATACCTTAAAGCCAGGGACCTGATTTGATAGAAGACCTGGAGAACAGATAGAATCCTTTGAAGTAGAATTTCAATAGAGAGTGCTTTTTATTACATCGCAGTCTTGCTGCAGAGGCTCCTTCAAATGTTTCCTGAGAGCATCCTGCCAGAGGCTTCGTACCTATCCTGATTGCACTCCACAAAGGAATTAAAACCAGAGGAGGACAAATGTAAGGGCAGCTGTCAGGGTTGCTAGGTGACGGCAGCAATGCTTCGACAGCTGGTGACGCAAACACCAGGACAGAGCACGGTTCAACCTCTTCCCCTTTGAATCCTTTGAAGGATGTCACAGCCAGTGCGCCCCCCTATAACATCCATCAACATTAGTGTCTTACAGACTTCAGGCTGTTTCACAAAGAGATAAGGCTCTTCTTCATGCCACCAACCTGGTATAATTCAGCCTTTAAAGGACATTTAGCTCAGCCCTTCCGTTAACCCTTTAACACAATGGTCGCATTATTAGACGACTTAGTGGTCACACTGCAAGCAAACTAATGTGAAGGTTTTAAGGCTTTTTTCCTCTAGATAAATTGTTTTGATTGAGTCTTTGTTTCCCAAAGTTTTATAGTGCAAAAGGTAAAAAAACAGTTCTTTCAGAGTGACGGATATAAAGCGTGTGTCGTCCGGTCTCTCTCCTGGCCAGTGCTCTGTACTTACATCTCATCACTTGCAGCTTCACTTCCTTCAGGACTGACAAAGGCAGCATTTTTTTTTTCAGAATGGAGGGTGGACTTTTGGATACACATTATAAGAACTGCCACATGGCTTATCACACATTTACATTAAGTCCAATCTAAATAAATAAATAAAGAACCAAAGTTTGAACATGTAGCTGGAAACATCCGTTCTGAGTGAAAATGCTGCCTTTCCAAAGTGTTGCTCTGACACATGTTTTCAGTTTTATTTTTCAAACCTGAATAAACATAAAACAAAATCAATTTCAAACATCTGTGTCTGAATAAAGACAGTCAGACAAAAAGATACAGCATGTGAAAACTCAGTAACAGTATAACACTTACCCATCATGCCATGTTTATACATGTTGGAGTGCACAGTGATCTGATAGCAAATATCCTTTATATTATGAATTATCTGCTGTGTTGAATCTGCATTAAATGATATTGTTTCTAATGTTATCTTTTGTGGTTGCATTTTCATGTTAACATCATATCCTTGAGATATTTTAGATCTTTACACTAAAAAGATATTTAAATTAATCAAAAATAATTTCCTATCAAAGCAATTTTTAAAAAATTGTTGGATATTTTTAATAGTTTAAATAAAATCAATAATCAACATTGGAGCTTTTCCAAGCAGACTTTTCTCTTGTGAGTCTGAGAAAACAACACAAACACATAGAAACATGTATTCAGTTCTGTGTGCTGTTATTGTGAAGTAACTACCCCCTACGTGGACAGGAAATATCACTTAATGCAGCTTTAAATATACAGACTGCATGAGTACTGTTTAACCAGGCTGACAGTAGATACCAGCGGCTGTGTGCCTATCAGCCTCTGTGTTGTGGCATTTCTGCAGCCGGCCTGTAAAAAGGTCAGAACGCTGTCATGCTGTTGACTCTGAAACCTCTGTGCGACTGACCTAATCAGTGCCACACAGTGAGCTGAAGATAATGGAGCTGATGGTGAGACGGATGGGAGGGTGTTGTCATGGAGACTGGGCCGAGATGCTTCCAGAGTAAATGACTCAGATCGAGGCTTCAAAATGAATGTGGGGAAAGCGGTTTCACGGTCTGGCCCCCGGTAATCTGCGACCGCACCACACCCTGCAGCTGTGCGAGCGACTGCAGTCACTAGCAATGGATAGTGACGGTTTGTTGTGGGAATTATGTAGAGATAACAATTATTAATCAGCCTTACAACTAAATTATATTTCAGAGAAATTGCCAACAAAATCATCAAATCAAAAACCTCATCCTCAAATCCTTGTTGTCAGCAGCAGCTGTCAACATTTGAGATCACGGTCCGTGGTTAAATCCACTGTGCATTATTCTGGATTATTCGACAAATTGTAAAGTATTAGACGTGAGCTCTATGTGTCAACACATTTTGTAACATTAATAACTGTTCCAACAGTAGATAACTGCTACATGTTGCACAGCATGTTGACCAATAACATGTTTTTGAAGCATTAAACTGATCTTTCAGTGTCGTGATGTCACTTTAAATTGTTGCTGTTTCGTTCAAATTCGCTAAAGAGTTTTTAATGAATGCAGAGAATGTTATAGAATAAAAGCAATCCACATGTTTACGACCTCCTTCAAGGTCCAAGTGTCGCAGGACTAAGAGGGCACAAGTGGGTGACATGGCTTTACTTAAGTCTGCTGCACACAGTGCATCTGATACTAATTAACAGATGTTGGAGTGAGTAAAAATATGATTAATTTAGCTATTAAATTAGCCTTCTCTGTCAATATAGAAATAAATTGCATCTGACTGGACAACTACGTAAACCGGATGGATTTTCCTCCTAGTCAGAGGTTTAAATTTTTTTTTTTTTGTCTTTGAAAGAAGTGAAAAATTATGAAACAGAGAAACATTTCTGAATAAGATGCCAGGAGTCAAACTTACCTCAATAACTGCACAGGTCAGTTATTACAGTGAAGATTTCTCCACATGTGACCCGTCTGTCTGCCTGGAAGGTTCTGACTGAGTGTTTCAAATAATAAAGTGTCCTTACATTGTGTTAATATGGCCATCAGGGCGTTCTTGTAGACCTCTTTGGCATTCTCCATCTCCTCCTCGTGCTGAGCTTTCTCACTCATCAGCCGGCGAACATGGCTGTTGGCGGACTGGACCATGGAATAGAAGTGATTGGCTGTCCGGCGGTTGACTTCGCCCCTGTCGATCCAGGTGAGCAGTACCGCCATGGCTTCACTGAACTTGTGGTCATCTGCAGAGACAGTAAGAAATTAGTTAACTGGCTGAGGAGTAGACTTTTAGATGTATGTAACTCATCAGGAGTCAGGAGTCAGGGTCATGCAGAAGCAGAGCTGGTGATGCAATCACTATAGGGAAGACTTCTGTAGACCATGGCCTTCAAAGGATGTAGAGTTTTAAGTTCATGATTTCCAGGAAGCATCCGCCCACATAGGCTGCATCAAAGGATGCAGTTAGACTTTCAAACGGGATCCCTCCCCTCCTGCCACTGAGTCCCATCCTGGCGTCCTGTTTCACTCAACATCACTGCAAATGGTGACTGAAGTGTGCCATGTGAAAGCCATTTCATGGGACCTTTAACATTCAGTCAGGCTAAACAAACAGCAGAGCAGCTACTGAGGACTAAAATCTTTCTCGAGGGGCTCTCACAGTTTCATGGCTCTGTGAACCACGCCACAGCTGCTGAGCACAAAAGGCATTTTTGATTTTCAAACTTTTCAAGCAAAATTGTGAGCTGCACTTTGTCTCAGTCATAAGGAGCGCCTGAGTCTCCACGGGCCTCCATCCAGCGCGTTCTCCTCCATTTGAATAATAATTGAACGGTGCCACAGAGCCGTGGACGACAGCAGAACAGAGTGAATTAGAGAGCATTTAATGAGCTCAATACCCACTGCAACACAACCTGTAAGAAGACACTTTCCCTCGCTCTGATAAAGCCCCATTCATACACAGCAGCAGATTACAGTCACATTACAGCGAGCACAATGAAGCGCTGCTGAACGGGGACGACTCGGGGAATAATGGAAATTTATTTCCCCCGCTGTTTGAGGTGAAGAATGAATTGAAAAGGGTTATTCAGAGAGAAAACATGCTTGTTTATGTTGGATATTAGAGGATGCATGGGAAAGCCGCACCGAGGCTGAGGTTCTGTTGTTAAATGGGGGAAGCAGAAGCAAATACTGAAAATCCAAGGAACATGCCGCTGGTTACTCTGAGGCATGGAGACAGGAAGACGGAGAGGAGGGAAGGAGAGGGAGGAAGAGAAGGCTGATCTAACTAAAGGTCACATCTTCGTCTTTGAACAGTGACAGAAAATCCTCCATTTATCAATATCTGTAAATATTCTCCACAGGTGGTTTTTAACAAGCCTTTAATCGCAGGTGGGCACCACTCAGTGACCATTAAACAGAAAGAGATAGACCTAAAGATGCATAACACCGGATGAGAAGTGATTTTACATGCACTTACACACATGGCCACAGGAGGGCTTATAGATACGTAAATGTTGGTCATACAGCAGCTACAAAAACTTGAAATACTTTGCACTAAAACTATACTAAACAACAACTAAGCAAGTAGCTCTGAAGGCCAAACCTGCAAACCTAAGGGAATGTTGGACATGAAGTGCTGTTCCCACAGGGAGTATTGCTATATCCACCATTAGCCTCTCCACCCTTTTCCAGACTTGGTCTTTATGGCCTAAAACCTTGGCCAAATGACAACAAATTCTTTTGTTTATGTGTGAGGGTGTGTTCTGATATAACAATGGTGAGCTCAGTCTGTATAATCCATCAGTTCTGCGCACTAAAACTGCAGATACAGTTAGCTACAAGCACAACAGGCTGAAGTTCTAAATGATCTGCATTAAACAGGTGGCATCAGGCTGTTTAGCTTGGTCTGTTCCACGGAAATATTTCTACACACTAAATACTCTCATTGATAATGTTATATATTGGTTGCCCAGCAACGGATTAGTAACATCCAGTAATATAATGTGGGTATGAAGATTAAAAGTAAAGAAAATAGAACATAAAATATGATTTAAATATGTTATGTTTTAAGTTGAAATATGGCTCTAATGTGGCATGATGTAATCCTACAGAAGCACAATAATAACACAGAATGCTGATGTTTAGTTCTGATCACTCAGTAATGTAATAAATAACAGTAATGAACCTGTGTTGGATTTCATTGAGATTAAATTACAAAAGTGATTCCAGCCCTTGTGTGTGTTTTTATTCACAGCATTCATCAGCCTCCAACTGCCAATATTTTCAGTCAAGGGAAATAAGATTCAGTGCTGGAGACATGAAGGAGGAGGAGGAGGAGGAAAAGTGACCTTCACACTCCTCCATAGCAACATCCTTCATCACTCCTCACTCATCCACACCCTGTTCACCCTGTGTCTTCTTCAAACCTCCTCATGTGCAGATAAAGCAGGTAAAAGGCAGGACAGAAGGAAAAGGTCTCTGCATTAAACCTATTACACAGAAGATAAATGAAGGAGAATGCAGCACCTGCTGGGAAACAGGGCTGGTTTAAAATAAAATAAAATCACAGAAGCTCACTGAATCTCTTATACCTGCCTTTGAAATGTCATTTGAATTATTCATTCTCATGATTCATTCTTTTAATAAACATACTCCTACTCATGTCCAAAACAGGTCAGAGCAAGAAGTACTGCATACAGTGCATACCAAGCAGAGGAAAGATCAGCATGCAGCAAAGACTGCTGCATGCTGATGGTGGTCTGTAATATTTATCTAGCGCCACCATTTGTTCATGTAAACAGTAAAGAAAGATGAGTTGGCAAAACCTGCACTTTCTCTAACGGCCACTAGAGGGTGGCTCCAAAAGTGAGTCAACCCTTACAGACATTCAGTTCATGCCTTCATCAGAAGATCATCATGAAGCTGCTTGGATAAGCAGCAAAACTTTGATGGACTCTAACAAATCCAGCTGTCCTGCTTCAAGCTCTTGAATGAAAAATTAACTAGGTGACTGAGACATGTCCTCACTGATCTCTGTAAAAATGTCCACTTCGACAGCAGAAGGAAACATGTTTACAACCTCTCTACTCAACTTTCCTGACAAAAATATCTTTGAAAGTGACAGAGCTGAATAAATCCATGGAACATGTTTTTTTGGAAATAAGGTCCAGAACAGATCTGGCAGGTGCAACCATGGCCTGTTAACCATCTCCACTTTCTGACAGTGCTCCAGTGTGTGACTGCCTCATGCTGCTGCAGTGTTGTTTGCATCTAGCTCCCAGTGGCTACTAATGGGGATAAAGAATATCAATAATTGTGCAGCTTCCTGAATGATTAATTTACCCTCGCTATTAGATACCACAGCAGGCAATCCAAACAGGAGATTACACAGTACACACACACACACACAAACACCGAGCAGCAGATGTGCTGACAATCAAATCTGAAGCGTTGTTAACTGTGACCTCTAAATCCTCTTTGACGAGCCGTACATGGTTTTACACTGTTTGCAAAAAGTGATTTTCAAATAACTGTATCCATGACGACACCTGCAGATTTAGTTCTGTTTGCTGAAACACATCCGTCCTTTCACCTGCGTGGATGTGAAACCGCACACACCTCCGTCAGGTCTGCTCACCTTTCAGTCTGTCTGCTAACAGCCCCGCCTCGTGCTCCGAGTAGTGCACAATGGGAGGAGGGGATGGAGGCCGCAGGCGGTCTTCATGCATGGTGCGGCGGTGTCTTTCTTCTCTGGCCAGTAAGCGCTGTTTACACTCCCACTCATACAGGTCGTCTCTGGCCTGAGCGAAGTCCACGTGGATCTTCCCAGAGTCCTTCTTATCAGTGCTGGATCCAATACGCATCCGATACCCTGATGGAAAGAAAAAGATGACAGGTTTCCACCGCAGGAGCGACTGGAGGAGAAAATCTGACCGTGTGCTCACCTGATAGGTAAATGGCCTTGTCCACCATGAACTCCTCGCTGAAGCGGATGTGGCAGAAGTTCTTCTTGCTCTTGCGGATAGCAGTGATCTCACCACACTGGTCAAACACCTCCCTGATGATGTCTTCTGTTGCATTCTCTGGCAAACCTCCAACAAACACTGTCCTACAGCCGGGGGGGCCGTTCCCGTGTCGAGGGTGGGGGTAAATCTGAAAGACAATAACATGACCTGTATCATGAGAACATCATCAGCTCCACCTCTGCTGATTTAAAAGCCACACAGTTACTTAAAATGTGGCAAATAGGCTGAAATGTTTCCAGTTTGTTGTCAAGTTTAAGCAATAACGTAAAAATGTTCTAGGTTCTTAGAGGACGTGGCCTTCATAGATATAATGGTCAGGCGGCTCCTTGTTGCTGTTGCCATTTGGAAGTATTCAGTCTTCAAATGCAGCCATCATAGCACTGTCCAAATATTGTTCCAGTCTTTCCTTTTTTATATCAGGTGATTAAATGTATAGTATTGAAGCAATGCCAGCGCAGAGCATTGGTCCACACAGACAAATCTGACACATCACGCTCACTGACGTAAATGTTGATGCATCCACTGGGGAAACAGTGTGTCAGTGTCAAGTTTTCTCTTGATATCCTCACCTTCCTGACCATTATTTTATTTTAATCCCAATATTTGCCAACAATAATGGCTTAATGACATCATGCATCTCTAATCAAAGAAGCCTTTGTTATGTTTTGACTTTGTTGCCCCTTAGCAATGCATTGTGTGTGTGTTTAGAGTGTTTGGGGGTCTTACTTGGGTTTTGAGGGAAGAGGGTGCAGCTCTTACAGTGGATGATCTCCTTGATGACAGGTATGTCAGAGGGAACGGGCGGAGGAGGAACCAGGCTGATGCCAGCCATCATCGGGTTTATGGGTGTGATGAGGCCAAGCCCAGGTTCGAATCTCTGGATACACAGAGAGTCTGCAGGACACAACGACAAAACCACAGAAGTGAGATTTTTACGCTATATGAAGGGAGTATTTGATTTAAAAAATATATCACAAAGCTTAAAAAACTCTAGTTTAATATGTCAAATGCTAAAAAGAATCTCAAGCAGGAAATGATAAGAATAAATCATCTCTGTCTGCAGGAGTCCAGAGATAAGAGTAAAAGCTGATCTATGGAAAAAGACAATAAATATCAGTGTGCTAATGGAAAATGGAGGAAGAGGAACATTTGGTGAGAATGTGAGAGAGAGAAGAAGAAAATGTGTTCTCCAGGACACAGAGAAAGTGAGAAAGAAGAGGAAGATAAACAGTGAGAGGGCCGAGGCGACATGAGCGATGCTTCAGCTGTCTGAGTTAAAATAGAGCAGTCAGGGGTGGAGGAGGGCGACATGCATGTTCCTATCTTCATTGCTGCAATAACACAGGAGCAAGAGGAACAAAATGTCAGCAGAAATCCCCCCCTCCCACCACAACCACAGTGAAGTGATTCAAATCACAGGCGAGGGACGCTGTCACACCAGGAGCGGACAAACGTCGCTTGGAGTAATCTAATAAAAATGAGTGTTTCTGTTGGTGCACAGTGTAGAGGACTGATAGAACACAGCACTGATTCAGTGTGAAAGCTTTTACGTCTGCTGGTCTGAACAGTCAGTCTTTGCCCGGAGCAATCACACAGGAAGTGAGGCGGTTTACAGAAAGGACCTACAGAAAGTGGTTAAAGGTAGCAATGACCACCACCATACCTGTCAAAATGGCCACTACTAAGCTGCTCCTTTACGTGTCTGAGGGTGTAAATCTGGTGAGCAGATGAACTGCCTTTACCTTTCTCACAGAAATCTCACAGATTTGGATTGTTCTATATTCTGGTGAACCCTAATCTCATCCATGGTTACAAACTACTACACAAACACCTAAAAAATGGCAGATTGTCTCTGTTGTGCGCTGATTTTGACTCCAAGGAGTTTCAGAGCCCAGTGAGGTGACGGCTTGGTCATTTGGAGTTTGTTGTGGGTAACTGCATGGGCACATTCTTGGGATATACCCAGTTTTGTGCCAATGTACCACAATGTTATTAGATCATGTAACAGATCTTATTGGTGGTTTTCTGTGTGGTGATGGACGAAGGTCGTCCTTTGGGCTCTTTCTCCATGCTGAAAGAAGAAGCTCCATGATACTACTCATGGTACCGAGGTGACAGATGAAGGCAATGTCGTCCATTTACTTCAATCCTTCTATGCAATCACTCAAAGACTGCATGTGTATGTATTTTGCAGCAGACAGTGTATTTATGGTCCTTAGAGGATAAGATTAGTGTGGACTAAAGTCAGAACGATTGTAGAAATAACTGCTGAATACATTTCTTCTGTTCGATGGATCGGCCCCTGAGGTGTCCTCACTCACTGCTGTGGTGACACTGATGCCTCCATGAAGGAAGTGATGAGGCCTACTCTCCAAATATCAGCTCTTTTATACATTTAGTAACATTACACTGGGAAAAAAATGATACTGCTTGTGTAATCTTTATAAATGTATTATTGGAGGATAAATGTTTTCTAAGCAGGTGTTCACCCAGCATTAGGGAACATTGAATGCTGCAGGCTACAGAACCATAAAACATTTGTTACTGCACAGCATTTTGTTTGGTTAAAAGAGAAAAAAAAGCCACACAAACACTCTTTACTAATGATCTCCAGGCTTATAAAATGGAAAAACAAAAACACTCTGTGAGATTATCTGCCATCAATCTGAGCATGTGCGGGCGGGATGGAGATTCTTCGGGTCTAAGGAAAACTCATTAGAGCATCGGTTGCGATAACCTCGACAGGTAAATTACACATCTCCGTGCCACACATTCATCATAATCACACAAGGTTGTTTTTTTTGTTGTTTTTTTTTCTTTTTTTGCTTGCAGCTATTTTCCCCGAGCCAGAGCGAGTCGAGCCAGGTTCATTTCTCTGGCTGCAAGCTCTGCTATGACTGCCAGAGACACACACACACACAGGAGGAAAAAAATGAAACCCAGAGCCAAGAAATTCAGAATAAAAGAAGAATTCATGCCTTTAATTGTGATTATTTTACAACTGTGTGTTTTTAAAAAGCACCAAGAGACACGAGCTGCAGCAGCCAAACTGAAAAAAAACATCTGACTGTAATTAACCTGAAGGCGAGAGCTCATCGTTCAGGACACGTCAGGACACACCCTACTCAGACAAACATGGACTGTAATCTCAATTTAAAATCAACGTCTAGCTGTGAGCTGGTCTCAGTTCAACAGATCTTCAGTGTAAGTTAGTTCACAGCTTTCCAACATGAATACACATTGAACCTAGCCACTAAGACAGTGACAGTAAATATCCTGGAAAACCACCTGCATCAGCACAATCTGTAGCTTTAGCTTAGCTTCATTCAGTGGGAACTTCTGCTCTGTCACATCTGCTTCCTCTCTAACAAACTGTCAAGCTCAACTCGATGTTTAATTTAGGGTCACTTCTCTGCTCCAATGATCCTTTTGACCACCTTGTCTGAGCCAATCAGTCATTCTCATCCTCTCCTCTTTTAAATCTCATTACAGCTCATCATCTCTCCTGATTTAATTGTCTTCAAAACAATATAAAGACAATTAAACGTGCAGGGAAATAATGAGAAAAGAGCAGTGTGTCGATGTGGAAAGTATTATGTTATGTCTGCATATCTATGCCATGTCCATATCTACAGACATTCTCCATGGATGTCCACTGCTCTCGTTCCCATGAGGGAAATGCAACACAATTGAAGCACATGCAGTTCAGGTTTAATCTTTGTCGACCTTCTTAAGGTGCCATCAGGTTGGGTTTCAGTGACAGAACCTGAAAGGGTTAAACTGTCAGACACGGCTGGTGGCAGCTAACAGCAGCTGTCGCTCATTACCAGCAAGAATTTGATGAATAAGCAAGAAAAAAAATGATAGGGTTTGTAGCTAATTCACATTCTTAGAGTTCAGTGTCATTTCCTGCAGTAGTTGCACATTTATCGATGTACATTTTCCCTGTAGTTAATCAGAATGAATCGAGCAGAAGGATGAAGCTCATGGTAGAGTCTCCCAGGGTGAACAGGTCTGCGGGGAAGATTCAAAGTAACTCCATCCACAGACCCCTAATGAAGAATAACAACAATGGAATGTTGAGTCCCCTGGCTGGGGCCACACCCTAAGGAAGGGCTCACTGGTGGAGTACCTGGTGGCTGGGTCCTCTGCCATGTGGCCTGGCCGGAGACAACCCAAATAAACCACCTGGGTCCCATTAACCACAAGAGGGGCCTTAGAGATCAGGTGCAATGTGACTTGGGTGGTGGCCATATGCTGGAACATTGCGTTCCGCTGCTAAAACTGGCTCTCGGAATTGCATCTTAATGTGGAAAATATAAGGACACACAGACTCTGAACAGGTAACACAACCACCTGACTGAAATCCAGTCTGTAAAGCAGAGACTAGTCTGTTTTCACTGTGTGAATCAGAAACACACTGAGAAATAAGGACTACAATAAAGGAGCATTGATCAGTCCATGGAAGACTGAGATTATACCACTCCTTTAGAATTTGACCTGTGTCGCTGAGTTTCAGGGCTTTTGATATAAACAGCCTTGATATAAGATATGCTGGGGTGTGCACAAAAATGCACCAGAGTTGGCTGTGGTAGGGGAGACGGGATGGGAACCATGTGAGGATTGCTGGAATATGTGCAGCTCAGTGATGGAAGCGGTTACATGATACAGAGAAAAAAAGACAAGGAAGATATTTAACAAACAAGAAACACAGATGTATTTGTTGCTCCGAATGCGGTGAAAACTATGATGAAAAATGGGTGCTGAGAATTATGGTGCCAGTAACAGCTTTTTATGAGAACCATGCAGAGCTTTGTCAGCCCGTCCACACCAGGAAAACAACAGGAGTTGTCAGCTTTTTAAGGCAATCTGCTCGCTCTCTGTATCCTTCTTGTAGAAAGTTTATAACTATGGACACAGCGTCTATGATGCTTTGGAGACTCATAATAGCATCATAGAAGCATGGAGCCCCATCTATTTCTATGGGAGGGTCCAATCATCGCCATGTTGGCAGCATCACAGTCTGCCTAAATTCCAAATACAGGCAAAGAAGTGGAGTGTGAGTCGAGCTGAGTCAGGCGGCCAGTCAGGGAAACAGGATGTTTGTGCTGTGAGTCAGGCTGTAAACCATAAACCATATTTCTGTGGGGTGAACTGCAATTTTTAACACTAATGATGCATCAGCTGTGATACAAATGAATACAGGTATTAACCTGTATTCATTTATATCACAGCTTGTAACCTGCTATGTTTGTGTTGCTGTAAAGTGCCTGCAGACAATTCTAATTTTTAAAGATACAACAAATAGCTACAAAATAATGAATGCAAACAAAAAATAATGAATGCAAACAACAGATTAACACAATCCCAAAATGATGAGACACTTTCTGTGCAGGTCCTCACCACAAACATTTCACTATGCATTGTACTATGTACAACTATGTAAATAAACAAATTGATTTGATTTAATCAGATAAATCCTTTCTCATCTCACAACCAACCCAAACACTAATTTTGGAAGCTTTTTCTACTGATACATGAAGCTCTGTTATGGAGGTTTCTCTAATTCAATGTATCAATGATGAGGAGAATACAGTTTCAAGAGAAGGGTTATCTTAAGAAGGAGATCAGAAAGAAAAAAGGAAAAGGAAAAGGAATACAAAGTGATTATATTCCAAGATCACTACGTTACTATTACACTGCTGCTGAGCAGATTGCTCTTTAGTAACCTCTCTGCTGTTTTGAATAGGGTTACACAAAGTTCAGCGCGACGGGTGCAAAACTCATCTTTAACATTTTTTGACAATCAGCTCTTCATGCTAGGGAGGCCTTCTCTAGTGTCCTTGAAGACACTGAGGTGCTGAGTGAAACTCTCACACACAGTGGAACAATAGAAATCAAAACAGCTCACAGTCTAAAGGCTGTTGATATGAGACCGGAGTCCTTGTACTGTAGCAGGCAGAGATTTTTCCAGACGTTTCAAACTGTGACACTGTGCTAAAGAGGGCTGGGCTGGAAAAACATTCAGCAGAGACTGCAGCATCTGGACGTAATAAATACTTCTGTTGTCCTCATTTCTTGATATCTAAACCATAACTCTAACCATAACCGAGACGTGTGTGTGCTGCTGTCCCTCAGCGGTGTGTACTGTGTGGCTCTGTTCCAAACACGCTCACTTGTTATTTCAACAAAAAACTACACAAAGCACTTGGTTTCATTTTCTCTTTCTCTGGGCTTAATTTCACCTCAGAATCTATTTATGAAATTGTTTTTTCAGACGTGGGGATTTGTACTATATAAAGGCCTGATGGGGGCTGTCATTGTGGGGGTTTAATAAATGGGTTGTGTGAGTGTGTGTGTGTTAAGCCCAAAATAATTGAATGCATGGATTTAACAGAGTGGAGCTGCGGCGAGGAGACAAGGAGCTGCTATAAGGACGGACTGAGAGCAGCACAGCAACCAAACTCTAACTGGCCCAGAGTGGAAATATTATCATGATGACATGATAATATCACGGTGACGATGTGATGCTGATTAGACTCCAACTCTGGCAACAGCAGCAGCACCCCTCCCTCTGTAAAACTCATGTGGGAATGTTTAAATGATGAAAATTTGATATGTGTGTAAGGGTCATTTGAGCCTAAATCATAAAAACACATGTTTCCACCAAAGAAAGGAGAGTGAAAACGTGATGTGACACAATCTGTGGTCTCCTGGGCGATAACCTGCCTCCACTGTTATGTACTCTGATCCTTGCTAATGGGAAAAAATGAGGAGAAATAACTTGATTTGGAAAGCTAAGCAGTTTAGTGAATATTTCCAACTCGAGTCAATTACTGGTGTGATAAAAACACATTTAACAAATTCACACTGTAATTTTCACTCTCATTATGAATCACAGAAAGGAAAAAGCAAGACGATGAAGAGGACAACACACAACAAAGTCCAGTTCCAAGTGAATCATGAGCACTATGCCTCTGACTGTTCCAGATTAAATGATCACCCAGCAGGAGGTGAAACAATCTCAGAGAGAAAAAGGTACCTGAAACCAGCGGCTGCCCACCGATGCCCACCGGCATGATGCCCAGGTTGTTCATGGCTGTAGCCCAGGCTCCATGATCCGCGACGGGGACGCTCAGGTGGTTCTGTTCAACCCCCAGACTCCCTACACCATCAGCTGCTGCAGCAGAGAGAGACAAGGAAACTCACATCAGAGAGACACTCCAGTAAAAGACAGATTTCTTTTTTCAGAAGATTAGGTTTGAAAAATGGGTGAAAAACTACATTAAATATTGTGCTTTGAGTAGGAAGAGCACCGATGTCTGATTCTGGATGCTTGTGTGTGTGTGTGTGTGTGTATACCCTTCTTATATCATTCGATTGGGCTTGGCTGCTCTGCAACTTCCTTTGTGGCTATTGTAACATCTTTTAAATTGGTTGGAGGCCCTCTCCATCTATTTAACCAACATGGCAACCACTGAGGATAAGAAGTGGCACATTGTCCCAGAGTGTTGGGCCATTACTGCTCTGCATGCTGCCATATACTCTACGTCAGTGACAACACAAAAAAATCAAGTGAAAGTGCAGAAGAACACAAGCTATGTAAGCTTTAATGCTGCTGTGCTGGTGAGTGTTTTCAGTCGCTTTGTAGTCAGTCTGTTTGTGTTTGGTTTGCATTAACCTTCAGGAGCTTCTGAAAGATCCTGTGACATGTTTTGCTGCCACAGAGAAACTGAAAGGGGAGTTGTCAAGAATTATAGCTGCCTGTTAAAAACACACTGAAGACTGTGTGAGTCTGAGAGTGACAAGTGTTACATCTGTACAGGAGAAAAGGCTTTACTTTCCTGAGATTTATGGTATTTCTGGGAGAATCTCCCAGCAACGTCAAAGAGTTTCCCATCCGTTCTCAAACAATAAATGTTGTGAAAAGAAGCAGAGTCTTATATTAAAGCTCTCAGTGTGTTTTTGTTACGTACCACTGGCCATTGCAGGTGGTCTTCTCTCTCCTCTTCCTGCAGTCCTGTCATCAGTTCCTTCCTCTGGCTGATGGAGGGATGGATCGACGACTGGACGAACAGTTGGGCTCATCCAGTCTCAGCCGCAAATCACAGTCCAACTGCAGAAGACACACACAAGGTAAAAGAAAAGGTTAATAAAGAGTTAAAATGATGCCAAAGTCAGAAAACTAATCCTTGAGGCCAGAGATGAATCATGAAGCCAAGAGTTGACGCAAAACCAGAGAAATCTTCTGGTAATTAGGAAGCAAAGTTACGATCCCAGCTGCCTTTCCACACACACACACACACACACACACACGCATACACACCCACACACAGTCTTTGATTTATATATTCTGACACTCTTCAGCAGTATAAACTCCTTTTTTTTTTACATTAATATTCACACTCACACTCACACACACGCACATGCGCGTGCACACACACACACACACACACACACACACACACCCTTTATTAGTGGGCTGGCATCTCGCTCATTACCAGATCCCCACCCCTGCGCTGAGCTGAGCTGTCGAAGCCACATGGAAAACATCACAGGAACAAACTGACAGCACTCAGTGGCTCCGACAAATCCCTCAGTTCTGTCTGACAGGACCAAACTCTGCAGCATCCATATCAATTATTAGCAGAAATCATGCAGGGCAGCAGCACTGTTGTTTCTGTCTTAGTGTGTCCTGTGGCAAATTCACACACAACTTTTGTTTGTTTTGTTACAGCTTTTAATGTTTTGAAAATTCCTTGCAAGACGTTTTTGCTACATAATGATTCATCTGACGGTGATTCATTAAACTGCAATTTTTAAGAGGAAACCATGGAGCCTTTTTCTTACCCAATCATTCTCTCATAGTGCTGGAATCATTCCCAGAATGCACTGGGATTAATGGCCCTTTTCACACAGATGTGTTGCCTGTGCTTGTGCTTAATTTAGGCCCAATTTCCACCATTAAAAAAAAACTGAGTGATGCTCGCACTGAAATGCCTGAGAGGAAGTAATTTTATCAGTTGGCATCTGACGCATGCTAGGTGATTATTGACCAAATATCCAGATCAATTTGAGAGGAAATGTTGGATAATTTGATGGCTACCATGACAACCAGTATCAACCACACCACATCTATAAAACCACAGGAAGGCTCAGATACATAAAGAAGCTGATTCAAAAGCAAATAGCAAATATCATTAATGCATCATGGGCTTCCTGCTGATGTCAAACAGCCTCCTCAGCTTGTCATAAGCTTCATCCTCCGTATGGCTGGGGACCTCATTCTGCCTCCAGGGTGTGTGTGTGTATGTATGTATGTGATAATATTTGTCATTTATTTTTCAGCTGGGTGTGTGAGCGTTCAGCTTTAAGGTGTATGGGTGTGCATATCTTTACTGCAGCTCTGTCTAAATGACTGCTTCTTCCACTTCCACAATCAAAAACTCTTCTGTTGTGCAGCCACAGCATGTTTATTAAAACTGTCCAATCATCACTTCTATAATGGAGATCCAGGCCTGCAGAGAGTTCGGAGTCTGACTGGAAGTCCTCCTGAACTACATGTCGCAGTGCGTAGTAGCATTCATGGAAAGTTGTTGACATGACTGTGTCGCAATTAAAGCAGGATGTGTTGAAGGGCTCAGCTGGTTTCCTGGTGTCAGATGTGAATAATGGTGATTACTGCAGAACGGAGTGGGCTGACAAAGAGAGAGAGCAACGTGTTCGGCATGCCAAACTCTCTGAATCATCATCAGAACATCAAGGATACAGGCATGACTTCATTAGACATTTCACATCAACGCTTATGCACTGTTGTGTTGGAAATAAAACTTGGACACCTGCATTCGGATTACATGATATTAAGCTCCTGTTTTTCTGTGAACCGGCTGCTCCTCTTCAATAAATGTGCTAATCCAACAAAAGCTCATCAAATGTGAGATGTCCACCCTGTGAAAGGTATTTTGACCAAACACTGCAAAAAAATATGGACAAATCTTTTGGGATTTGTCCATATTTCTGCTGCGGTATTGATTATAAAGCTCTACAAGGCTACTGTAGGTTGTAGCCAACACCAAAACAACACAACCCAGCTCAGTATTTCTAACATCTAGCATGCAACTGTGCCATTAGTCTATAACACAAAACAGGGACGTCAACACACCCACCTCCTTTACTCTTGACCAATCACAGCTGTGCTATATTTCCTAACCTGTTGTCACAGGTAAGAAACAAAAAACTTTTCATGACACATTTCACTATGACAGCACTCCAAAATGGCGAAGACACTATATAGGACCCTATATAGTGAGTAGGGTGTGATTTCAGACACAACTTTTGATTCACTATCTTCAGGATGATGCATTCATTGACATCAGGAACTTAGCAAACCAATTGTGCAATTGCAATAACAATGTCAAAACAACAATATTTAGGATGAGTTTTAATGTTGATGAAGATTCTCAGTCATCCAGGTCATCATACGTAGAGAAGATTGAAGCAAGGCGTCTGGACTTGTAGAGTTTTCTAGAAGACGTTTCGCTGCTCATCCAAGCAGCTTCATCAGTTCTAACTGTTTGTTGGGGAAACATGGTTTATATGTGGTTACAGACCTATGTGGGTGGGTCTGGGTAAAAACTTAAAAACTGAAAAAACAATAGCACTAAATGTTTCCATACTTACCTGTGATGTTCTGGCTGACTGGGCCAGGTGTGTCTAACGACTGGCTAACGACTATGAAACTGCCGGAGGGGGACTGGTTGACAGCCCTTTGTTCTTGCTGTGAGTATGTGCAAACTTCCTGGGAATGGATGGAATCACTGCATTGTATGTGGTAGAAAGATGATGTCTGAGGCCACCACCTCTGTTAAGGGAAGGTTTTTCCAGCTTAACATAGATGGCTTCCTTGACTCCTCTTTCATACCACCTTTCCTTCCTGTCTAAAATGTGAACATTGTTGTCCTTTTACCAGCAGAAAATACAGTATATGTAGAAATGTAATCAAATAAATAAAATGTAAAACAAGGTCAAGTGGAACAAACGTGTTAGTGGCTGAGACGAAGAGTTGAGGTGGTGGTGAAATGAGATTTTCTAAATTTGCATGAGCCTGAGAGCGATGCAGAGAAAGAGCTTATGTAAAGTATGACATGAGGCAGAGCTGCTAACATCTCCTCCACTGCTGTCAGCACACACACACACATTACACACTCCTTATCCAGGTAAGAATCGCATGTTTAATGGGCTGCAGCAGGCAGTTTCTCTGAAATCTACACGGACACAAACACCTCAAGCTATGTACTATCTGCAGTAACGGTCTCTTTATCCAGCTGCTTCCTTGTTTGTCTAATTTGTCTAATTCTCTGTATATGTGTGTGTTTGGAGATGTAATGTACCAACACAGACTTGAAGAATTCCTCCTCTCTGATGTGTTTTCTGCAGAGTCAGAAGGTTTCAGAGCATTTTCTCAAAATATACCAACGCATGTAGACACACTGTAAGCGTGTCAGGTTTCTTATAAAGGTATTGCAGCTCAGAACCCTGCTTAAGGTCTTGAGGTTCTTCCTCATGCAGCAGATAAGTCTGTTCTAAACATGGAAAAGAGGTGTTAAAGTTAGAAGTGTTTTTTTCTTGGATCTCAGTCTGTCATCCCACCGCCTCCTTCTTCTGAGAGCCGCCCGGACGATGCCAAACTCCGCTGGGCTTTTGCGCTCACTTTCACGCACCATGAAATATTCACTGCTGAATGCATGTCCTGTTCATTATTCATGAGCTCACTTGATCTCTGAATCATTCAGACACATACACACACACAGTCATAGATTTATACTGAGGAATGCTTATTTCAATACAAACACAGAGGTTTACAGTGCATTAGTGTGTAGTCCACTGCAACAGCATCTATTAGAACCTACTGTTGGCATGCACGTGCATATGGAAAACTGTTTTTGTTCCTACATGCCCTACACTGACATTAGCACATGTTCTTAAATGCAAGCAAACCTGCTACAAAAGCTGATCGATGGCTTTTCCTGATGCCATTAACGCACCATCAGAAAGTCTGCACTCGGTAGAAACTGGTCTACAAAACATCGCATTGCTGCTACAGCAGTAAAAAGCAACATGGTATAGTTGTCTTTTACTTCAATTAACACTGATTGAAGACATTTTTGTGGCAGAGAATGAAGAGAGTCACCAAATTCATTGACAGGTCGTCGGCTAAAATTGGCATCCTGACCTCAGTGTCATGTATAATCAAAGCAAAGCACCGCTGATGAATACCTGTGACTTAGTGGGCCTTAGTGGTATTTTTTACAATATAAAAAAAGGCTTTGCTTACCCTGCTACCACCAACAACCAAAAAAGTAACAGAAAGAATGGATAGAGTCATACTTGCTACCCTTTTATCATTTCAATATTAGAGCCTTTCCTGTTTTTCTTTTTCTTATCGCATTCCCTGAATGCTCTCAGTCTCGCCACACAACTGCAGCCTTAAAGTCAAACACTTCTGAGAAAGGGGCTAAATTGGGGACAATCTGCAGCTGAGGGTCTTGCTGGAGCTCTTTAAAGTGCGACACACGTGTGGCTGTTCAGCCTCAGACGGAGTCCAGGATGTCCATCTTTTTAAAGAAATGACCCATAAATCAGAATAAAAGTGTCATGCTTCTCTGCTGCTTTTAGACACACACTGTTCCACTTCTTCAAAACGCATCGAGGGACCTTCCACAAATTCCATCTGCATTAAAAATGTTAATGGAGCATGGCAGCAGTCCCTGATGAAAATCTGTAAACATTCAATCTTCAAAGACACCACAGTTCTAAGATGCCCTCCACTCAACAGACCACTGATAACTCATTACAGATCAGCCTTTCCTTCTGCTTCAACAGAGCGCACCAAAGCTCCACATGCACGAGGCAACAAAGTCCTCAGAATTGCTTTATTTCACATCACGACTCCCATTTTTATTAAGTCCACAGATGCTGCGTTGGTTGGCAGAAGCGAGCAAATGAAGGGTTCATGTCAAGGGAGTCACATCTTCCTGCTTCACTTCACTCACACAGCTGAGAAAGCACCATATTTCTGTACTTACAGCTCACAGCACCACATGCAACATGGGGCCTAAAAATACAGCTCAGGAAGGAAGCGGACATGCAATAGCTGCAGACTTATAAGCAAGGCATGGAATGTGGATTGGTTTTTTTTTTGCTGAGAAGGGTACAAATATCACAAATTCCTAGAAACCATTCCAGTATTGAATTACACTGGAGATCCCATTTACATGCATTCCATACTAAGATCATCACCACACATCACTTTTAGGCAATTAATATTGTATCAGCCACAGAGCGTGCAGTCTGTTTCACACACTGAGCGTGGAGGCCACTGTATAATTCTTTATGAATATGCATGGCATACTGTATATAGCCGCATCCTCACGAGGCACGCTCTGTATCTATGGAAACACTGATGGAGACTGGGTTAGCTGCTGCGCTCCAACATCCAGCTTCAGTAGTAAACATTATGACGCTTTCCCTAAGAGCATCATTGTCAGTATTCACCACCTTTCTGCAGAGATCAGGACTGAAGCAGAAGTAAACACAGCTACCGATGACCTCTGTATGTTGCTGCTCTGTGGACAAACCTCTAAATACATGATAATGAGGGTTGAGGAGGTGAGAGGTCCAAACTCTGGAACTGTCCTTCCACTGAAAACATGTCTGTTGGCTCACTGACTGAAGTAAACAGGGAGTAAAGATCACTGTTTATCTGCATTAGTCTGTCAGGTAGAGCTCATGTTTATTATGTATGTATGTTAGCATGATCACTGCAACCCTCTTTGAATGTTACCACCCCATCAAATGGCTTTCATCAGTTATTATTGCATGACTGTGTTCCAGATGTCTGTTCTACTCACTGAGGAGAGTCATGTTGATTTTGGATTATTTGCTGTTGTGGTCTTTATTGGGACCAGGGTGATGCAGAACCCAAACACAGTAGTAGGTGCCTCCATTATCAGTCACCACTCAGGCATCATATACCAGCTTTGTATGATTTATATATCACCTTCTGTCTGTTTATATCACATAAGAATATATGATGACACACCTTCAGATCTATTGGCTATTGTGCCCTAGTAGCACTGATAATTGCCATTAAATGGACTGATAACTTGGAAATTACTTTACCCTTGTTGTGTATGTTGTACTTTTATCTACATCAGGTTTGAAAACAGTAACGACCAGCAGCTTCCAGTGTTGACTGACCCATCCACCCACCCTACTCTGCTCCATTCACTGACTTCACCGTGCTTCTGTAACAGTGTCACCTGGCACCAGAGGGCACAGCTAATTCACCATTCGCATGGTATTTTTGTAGCACTTCCTGTAAAATGTACCGTATTATACAGACTATAAGTCGCACCGGAGTATAAGTCGCACCAGCCAAAAAATGCGTAATGAAGAAGAAAAAAAACATAGATAAGTCGCACCGGACTATTAGTCGCACTAGCAGACCAGCGTAAATCACTACGTTTTAAGCATAATGTTGCCTCTTGAATTCCTCTTAACTTAAGTGGTACGGCTGCAGGGCATTGAGAGTGAGACACACGCATTTCAACAAGTTCTCACACGGAGAAATGATTAGCTTCACCGCACAGAAACTCCTATAAACATCCTGTAAATGAGTTAAAGGCAGACCTGTCGGCCTATCGGCTCAGCTGCAAGCACATGTTCCATGAACGTCCGCATCACCTATGCTCAGAATGCAAAGTGTGGACAACTGGAGGCGGAAGAGAACCGTCAGGAGAGGGACAGAAGAGCTACCATTATATTTGTAATGGGACGTCAGGACACAAGGCTAACTAATTGTCTATTTTTTTCATATATAAGCCGCCCCTGAGTATAACCCAGCCAAAGGTGTGACTTATAGTCCGGAAATTACGGTAATATAGACATATTTCTGGTTTGAATCAATGAGAACTGTCATTACCTTCCTCTTCTTCCTCCTCCTTCTCAGTGTTCTTCAATGTATTCAGAAAAGAGAGTGTAAAGACTTTAATCTATGGACAGAGTGCAGGGCCTGCCATTTTCAATGTGACTGGGACTCCCTCTTTACCCTTCAACTGAGAGACAGGGTCATGGCCCAGATATCAGTCAGCGCTCGCTGCAGCAAATTACTTCTAATAAAGCCTTTAGAAAGGCACCATTAACCACAGCGACAGACAGAGAGAGAGAGAGAGATGGGCTGTAGCTGTGGCCGCAAATCCAATCAGCTGCAATCACATCTTTGTCCAGAGAAACAGGCTGGCTCAGACCCTGTAATGATCACCAAAGGAAGGGGAGCATTTTGCATTTACCATCTGAATAGCCATCAGTGTATAGAAAACATCTTGGCAGGGCTTGTTTCTCTCTTAGAAGCCAAATCAGTTTGAAAAGGAGTAACATTTATGCTAAAGCAATTAGCCGATTAAGCAGTCAGAAAACAGAAGATTGATCTACAATAGATTTAATAAGGCATTAGTCAATTAAATCAATTAGAATGTGCCTATTGTAAATGCTGTTGAAATTACAGTATTATGTTTACTGTGTCATCGGTGTTTGTTTTCTGTTTTCCTGGGCTCCTTTTCCTCCACAGTCATTACCACTTCATCAGGTTACTGCCCTGTAGTAAGACTCATAATTAGCCGCTGCCTAAAATTAGCAGAGAAAAGGCTGCATCAGCGAGGGACAAGAAGCAATTAACGGCTGGTGCTGAGGCCAGTTGCCGACACGAAGGCCGAGGACAGGATGCAACAAAACACTCATTCTGTTTCTGCCTGTGCGTCACGTGGTCGAACACTAATGCTGATGCTGATATTCTGTGCTGAGCTTCACACTGCCTTCCAGGTTTACACTCTCTGTCGTTGTCTCATAACTCTCACACATTTCTGTGAACTTTTCCTATTCAGAACTGCATTAGCATTTCCTGTAATCACTCTGTAATGTCACCCTAGTTCAGTGTGAATTCTCTGGTAGCCGACTGCCTCTTGGCAGCAACTGATTTCCAGTTAATCCAAATACGGGTAAAGAGGTGGAGCTGTGTCTGACAGGTAAAGATCTGTGAAGGAACCTACCTGTCACTCAAACAACCACACCCTTATTGTGTAAGTTGACTATGATTTAAACAGTCAAGTTGTCGTGTACGATTGTTTGGGAATGGAAATAGACGTTTGTTTCACTATTCTCTGAGCTAAAATGAGCAAATGACACAAGAAAATAACCTGTGACCTCTCCAGGATGTACCCTGTACCCTCTCGGTTCCAGCCTTTGAGCCAGTCTAATAAAGCAGGTTAAGGTAATGGAAGGTTGGATCAAAATTATTCTGTGATATTCGGATCTGTGACAAAAACCTGAATATTTGTTTTAATGTGCTGACATGAAAAAAAAAATCCAAATGTATCCCCATTAAGAACACTGCAGGCTATTAGACTGAAGCTCACTAAGCAGGCAGCTAATGTACAGTTTTGTGTCAGAGCAGAGAGCTACATTACTAAGAGCGCTTCATGCATCTCCGTTACAGTGCTGCTGCTCTTTAGACTCCGAATCAATCCACCGCGGATTGCTTAAAATTCAAGCAATGCTATTAGCGTGGCCGCAGCTTGTGTTTCGAATCCATTTAATCCACTTAGGACCTGAGAGGCAGCAGGGAGGGAGGGGTCAATGCAGCAAAGAGTAAAAGACAAACGAAACGCGAGAAACAGATGAAACCTGACAACTGTTTGCCTAATAAGAACAGGCAACATGTCATTAGGCAGGGCTTGTCAGCTGAAAATAAGCCTACTCCAGTCACGGGTATAACTACACAAATCTATATCCCAAAACTAGAAAAAGAAGATAAAAATCTTGTGAAGATATTTCACTCTAACTGAGCTGCAGGACTATAAATCCTCCTCACTTCTATGAAGATGTCACGTGACACACTCGGCTTGCATCATTCCCAGCACACAGTGTGCCACAGGGCAGTGTTGGTGTTGGTGACTACACAGCTCAGCTGAGCAAGACAACCCAGAGATTCAACCACCTCTAATCTGAGACAGCTTTAACATTTACATAAGTTTAAATAGAGTGTGTAGAGGATCAGATCAGTCAGTCTATAAAGGGATGTACCAAGATTCAAAATGTTAACCAGCAAAATTAGTGATTAGTGATGTACTTGTAACTCAGTTTAGGAAATGTTATACTTGACCTGGGTATAAATGGAAAATGTGTTAATGGTCCATTATTGACACTGATGTGGTTACAGAATCTGGAGAAATAACAGCTAAAGACCTGTATCAGTGACCTCTATGTAAAGAATTGTGTTGTGCCGATGCCCAAGTTAGCATGCTTACCCGCTAACCACACTGTGTAAACCACCAGGTGGGATTTCATTTTCACATTTGCTCTAATTGTGACTACTTCTGCCATTTGCAGGCACACAAACGACCTGCAGGGATCTGTTCATGGGATGACAGTGTTGATTTTAATTGTGTGCAGTGTTTACCTCTGCACCAAGGCAGTGTCACACACACATGTCCCCAGGGCAATGAATTTTAAATGTCACAGGTCTGTGTGAGATGAGGTGTGTGTGTGTGTGTGTGTGTGGGTGGGTGGCAGAGCCTCCAGCAGGCGACAGAGCTGAGTCACAGAAAATGACCAGATGGTGTTAGAGACCAACAGAGAGGAGAGAGGGAAAACAGCAACAAGGAAAGAGAGAGAGAGAGAGAGAGAGAGAGAGAGAGAGAGAGAGAGGGTAAAGAAACACACACAGAGAGAAAGCAAGATAGAGAGAGGCAGAGGAAGTGACAGGGAGAGGGAGTGTTTTGTAGCTAGCATTCCTCCAGCCGTGACTGCTCTCTGCATTTTAAACACCTTCCCTTCTGTCGCTGACAGACTGGGCTCTGCAGGACGGACCAATTAGCATCGTTCACACACACACACACACACACACAGAAAATAAATCCTGCCTATGAATATTTACATTCGTCTGGCAGAGAGACAGGAAGGCCCATCCACGTTTTGACCACAGAGAAAAATCCACAAACGGACGTAAAGCAACAGCAGTGATTAACATTTCAGTCCAACTCAACAGACCACGGAAGACAAGACAGCCTTAATCCACATCTAGAGGAGCAAGAATAGAATAGAATAGAATAGAATAGAACAGAATAGAATAGAATAGAATAGGGACACAATGAGCGCCTGTAATCTCGCTTTGCTTTGCTTAATTCTAACTAATGAGTGTTAAAATCACTGTGCAGTAAGTAATGAGTCTACGCTCATGTTAGCGGCGAACACACTCACAAGCAGGTGACACAAGGATTTCTTTCTTTCCCCAGAGCTTGAAGAAATGAGAAAATAACCAATTTCTCACTTTATGAAATAATAATAATAATAAATAAACAGCAGTTTGAAGGGGCAGAGCTGTAGTAGAACTATTACACACATTAGTCACTCTATGATGATGGAAAACAATTAAGGTCAAAAGAATCAACCACTATTTTTTAAAAAAATTATGCAATGCAGACTAATTTAAAAACACACCTCTTCCACACAAAATAATAAAAATGATAATAATATAATAAAAATCTTAGAAATAATGTGTGATATTTCAGTGTGTGTATAAATGACAGCAGACTGTGATGTTATTTTGGGAGATTTGCTGTGATTTTTCTTGGAAAGAGTCACCCAGAACTGAAGTAGATCAGAGGCGAACCAGTTCTTTCTGCCACTGCCTCCATTGCTTCATGTTGATCAGGTCTGTGTGCCGAACACATCAGAATTTGATCAATCAAAAATATAAAAACAAGCTTTCAAAAGTCATGGCATGCCAAAACTAAGGAAACACAGGAAGCAGAAGATGCTGACAGACGTGTCCACATACTTTTGGCCAGAAAAAAATAACAGTGGAATGAGGAGGAAAAAGAGAATAAATGAAAGAGAACAGATGAAGTAACAATGACAGAAAATTAATGTGAGCAGTGTGTGTGTGTGTGTGTTCGCAGCCTTGTATTATATTCATGCTAAATGGGCTGATTGACAGGAGCAGCGGGCTGAGGCGGCACCGTCTGTTCCCATCCCCTCTAATTACAATCAAGGAGAAGGAAAAGTGGCAGAACCCGCCGCTGAGCCTCCTCTGTGCTCTCACAGCTGCCATCAGAGCCGATACCGAGGCTGCTTGTCAGGACCTGGACGCGACTCGGATTGCTCTGATTTGGACCAGACACAATAAAAGAAAGAGGGCTGCATCTCAGAGTAATTTAAATCAAGCGTGTCTGCATGTAAATATGAGTAAAACAGCTGCATGTGGAGCTTCATGTGTTTGATTGAACATCACAAAGATGATGAAATCATATCAGTGCTGATCAACAGATGTTTCAAACTTTAGAAACAATCCAGTAAACAACACTGGCCTCATCATACTGAGGACATCTGCCATGTTAAACGCTTTGAATCGAATCCTGCTTTAACATGATGTACCCAATCACAGAGACAAATAACATCCAGACAATGCTGATGATATCAGACGGCACACGGGGAGGAGAGCAAGTGACAGAGCAGGTCCTCCAGCAGCAGGTTCTCCAGAGGTCTGACATCACGGTCAATGGATGCTGAACTTACAGACAAAGATGCAATGGAAACAGTGCTAGGATTAGCATGTCATGTTTAGCGCCTCATTACTTATTTATACAGGTTGTTGGGCCACCTCGCTGTGGATTATTTTTACTTTCAGATTAATATGGCACATCAAAAAGCTGGAACTATGTTTGGGAGTGTGTCGAAAAAATAAAAGTCTGCAGCGGTTTGGATCGAGCGACTTCCAGAAATCTGATGAGAGGTCCAGATGTTTTGGCTTTTTCACCACCACCATTCATGTGTGTCTATGAGAGAGTGTGTGTTTGTGTGTCTGAGTGTGTGTGTGTGTGTGTGTGTGTGTGTGTGTGTGTGTGTAGACAGAGAAGAAGTGAGGGCTGATTTAATGTACATTAACCCCAATTTCTGAGCACAGATTGAGGTCAGTTAAACTATAGAAAGACAGGAAATAAAAAGAACTTCTTTCTTTTTCGTGTGAGGACACTCGCTGACATCATGAATTCCCTGCATCTCCTGGTCTGATACCCTGAAGCAGTCTGGCTGATTCCAAAGTGAGGATTGGCCAAACTGTCGTCACCTCCAAGGGCTGACATTCACATTAGTCCTCACAAAGACAGAGATAAAGAATAAACAGCACACAGCTGTTAAATATGAGGAAAAGAGGAGTAATAGAACAAAGCCGGACACATGCAGTCATTCCTCTCTCTGGTCAATTCTGTTTTCCATCTAAACCCTTCAAACCCTTCAACCTTCTGCTTGAGTTTTACTCCGACTGGGTGGAGTTCTCAGTCATAGAACAGTCCAGACTCTGAGCCACAAACAGCACCAGTTCACCTTTAGAGTCAAAGTCAACTCAGACCAGAACAACTCCACAGCTATGTTTCTTTTGAAATAATACACAGTATCTTCAGCTTTACATGTGCCCTACTGACTCTGTGCAAGCTGGTGTACAATGCAGTTTAGTAATAATGATGACTCACTGTCCCACAAAATCTGGTCCAGAAGCTGATCTATCTCCTCTAAAACGAAGGCAGAATCAGAAAACACACAGCCTGTCTCTCACGTCAGACACATTTCAGTGAACCTTTTTTCCAAACCAGCTCCGAGTTGGTGCAGTCTGAGGCCAGGAAGAGTTTGTGCTGCAGCAGCACAGTGTAACCAACATAATTCCTATGCTGGTTTGTCAATCATAAATCATCAGTATGTGGTGGCTTGCTTGTTTCCTATGCCAGGAAGTGCTACAATCATCCTGGGCTCAGTAGCCGCCATTTTTCATTGCTGCTGGAGAAAACCTTCTGAAGGTTCCAGATTCCTTCCAAAACAATCTTGATGTTCTGCAGTTGCTGGACCTACTCTAGACAAGAAGTATGCTGAAAAATAAATGAGATAACCAACAACATTTGCCTCTTCTGTCATCACATTTTGGCCTTGTGCAGTAATCTTCCCTCCAGTTTGCCTGGAAAGCCTCCAATGGAGGATTTTGATCAGACGCTGAAACCAACTGAACTTCCTTCTTGTGATATGAAGAAGCAGCTCGGCTCTCTGCTCCCTCCTGAGCTCTCCATCCCATCCCAGGAAACTCATTCCAGCTGCTTTTATCTCATCCTCTTGGTCACTACAGACTAAATAAAAAGCTTTGCCTTCAGGCTCTGAATATCTCTCTCTCTGCAGTGAAAAGAGTCGACAGTGAGCTTTGAGCTTTCCCCTCACTGAACGCAAAACGCAAACAAGTACCCCTCCATTTCACTTTCAGACTCTAGCTTCTCTTTGCAGACTGCTGATGCTGCAGAGGAGCTGCAGCTCCAACAAAAGCAGAGCAGAATAAACTGGAGCGCAGAGAAAGGAAAACAGATTACTGCTTCATCACAATGATGCTTATATTGCCGAAGAATAGCAGAGGAATCGCAGCGGGGGTACTTTTCTTTTCTTATCACCACCAACACACTTTTGAGTTGTGAACTTGGGATAATTCTGTTTTTTGTAAACACAGAGAAACAATAAAAGTTTATTCAGCCGGGTTGGTACACAAACATCTGAAGCTGTGCTGAGCTAAAGCTGCATCACTTTACCTGGAAACACACATACAAATACATTCATTACATTACATTACATCACTACATTAGCCGGTCCTCACAAGGACTGTAAGTGTACACACTCTCACACACACACAGACACGGACCTTCAGAGATGTGTCTCTTAAATGGAAGCACTGTTGCGTAGAGGCATGTATTCAAAGAGCAGGCAGCAACTTCTCCTCATCTGATTCACACCAGCAATTAAAGAGCAGCCAGATGCCTTTGGGGGAGGGGATGAGAGAGGAAGAAAGAGAGAGAGAGAGAGAGAGAGAGAGAGAGAGAGAGAGGGAGAGAGAGATGGAGGGAGGGGAAAAAAAAAATCAAGGGAAGCATCAGATCGAGAGGCGATAATGCTTCCCTTTGTGCACTGAAAGCCCCCTTTTGCTTCCTCCTACATGCAGATAGATGCTTTGTGAGGCGTGCGACTCCATTGTCACGTTCTGCACCAGCTCAGCTCAATTTGATTTGTCAATTGGGACGCATGTGCACAGAGATTTCATTGTGGCTCGATGAAAGAGACGGCAGGTGGAGATGCATCATTTTATTAAAAGAAAAAAAAAAAACGTTGAGTTGAGCCTACTGTATGAATAATAACCGATGTGATATTACACCTGTTTGTGTCAAAGCTGGCGGATGTGATTCTTTGTCACTGAGCATCAAATACCGGGTCACTATTGTGTTAAAAGACTCCTTTCTCTGTTTATTTCATCTGAGCTGCTGCCACTGATTCATACCAGCATCACACCACAGGGTGTTAAAGGGAGGCAATTAATCATTTGTTCCAGCACAAAAATAATATGGAGGACGGTTTCTGCTTGGTATATTGGTTTGGAAAAACTGAAACCGATTTTTAAACAGGAAAAAGGCATAATTAAATTGTGGTTTTTGAAACACAGGTCCATAAAAATGTTGGTTTCATCATTTCCTGAATACAGACGCAACTGGACTTTTTGTCTGATTCATCAGAAAACATTTGTGTGTTGCAGAGGCAGTGTGTGGTTTCATCTGGAGGACGTTGTCAGTTATAAAAAGAGTAACCAAGCCCTGCAAACTGAAGTGGGATATAAACTATACAGCATGAACACTTCTCTCCTCTCTGAGGTCGACTGCGGTAAAATTCCACTGAACTTCTCACCCGATCTTGGAAAGTAAAGCCCGGCCATCCTATGAAGAAATCTAATTTTAACCTACTCTCAACCAACAGCTAACATCCATATTAATGAATGTACTTGAAGCAAATTCCAAACTGGAAAAAGGAGGCGTTCAACAAACACAAAGTACACAGATGCTCCCATTGGGATGAATGGACTTCCCATTGACAAGCTTAGCATACTCATACGGACAAAGACACACACACACAGTGGCCACAAGAGGCAACAATAAGCCATTTCCACTCTCACTGAGATTATGGGATGAGAGTCTTGGGTATGGGTTACCATGGTAACAACACCTGTTCCCGTCCACAGTATAATTTGCTGTCTGAAAATGGGCAACCGACACAAAACATGGCATCTACGACGTCTAGAACACTAACAGAACCATGGTGTCCTCCAAGAGTATTTTCTTACATATCAATAACAACCTCACAGGTTATAATGTCCAAATGATGTTGATGTCCAAACCTAACATTCAGCCATGATCCTTTTATTGTAATGGTCAAGCTGCTGCAGCATGTAGGTTTTCCACCGCTGCAGTTATGCTGAGTTTACAGGTTTAAACTTTACTCTGTGATGCACGGCTGTAGTAGCTCACAGTGGACAACGTAATGTTTCTGTAGCTCATTTAAACAGGCATATCTGAAGTCACCATAATGCTGCTGCTGCGCGGCTGTAAGCAGTAAAATATGTATAAAAGGCAGCCGCAGACTTTTAGTATCTTGACATTTTTACAGAGTCAGGACACATGTAAAGGAGTCCTGGACATTTTGCTAACACGGTTGATGTTCTTCTGCATCACCACGTTCATGGATCTGACACCGCCGTCTCCTCCTGCTCACATAAAGAATTAAACGGGACCAGAGGACGGATTTAATCCCTAGACCTCCCTGACCAGAGAGACACACACACACAAGTCTGTGTGAAGATCAAGTGTGTGTCAGTGAGAGAAGAGGCAGTAGCAGAAATCTGTGTGTGTGTGTGTGTGTGTGTATGTGTGTGTGTGTAGTGTGGTGGACGTTCAGAGAACAGAGGACACCTCAAGGTTGAACTGCATGGTGGTAAATTATTCACCAGGAGGGAAAAACACACACATACAGACACACACTCATGCTGCAGTAAGTATACATACAAAAAATGAGTGAATATGGTTGTTGTTAAAAATGTAACACGTGCTGGATTCCATGTTTATCTACATAATCAGGACGGCTCTGACACTGGTTCCAACTTTTCTGTTGTACATAGTAATCTGTTACATTTAGCATATACTGTGTGTAGTAAGTATTGTGCTCTGTTGTGTTTCCTGACATTACAACACTAAAACGTCTTCAATAACAACTAACTGGTGTTACTACTCTGTAATAACTCTGTAATAACAGCTGCTGGCAGGAGCTGAAGAGGCTACCTCTACCTCCACTCACCTGTACAATAACTGTTAATATGTATAGTTTTTTTTATTCTATTCTATTCTATATTTTATTGGTAGTCTATTTTATAATGTATATATCTTTTCTTAACTTATCTGCTGTTGCAAAAATGCAGTTTCCCCATTGTGGGACTAATAAAGGTTTTCTTAATCTTAAGTAAAGGTCAGAATATAGTTCAACAATTAAAAGAAACAATGACTGTCAGTATGGAAACAGCGTGTTGAAGTTTTTCTCACACATCCCCTCACTACAGTGTCGCTCCACAGTAACAGATACATATACGGCATGATGTGGGAGGAGAGAAGAAAATAAAGCTGAGATGTACACCTTAAAATAACTTATCAGACTTTTCTTTGCAGACAGGACAGGTGACAAAGTCACATTACATTACATTGTTTACAATAATAACAACGTACATATGTGCAAATGTAAAGTATTTCGCTCTGTAATCCATTTGTTATTTGAAAATGTAAATAAACATCTTTGCACTGATCACCTGATCTGCACTATGACCTTATTAGACCCTGACTTTCTATCCATCTCCTCCTTCACCAGAGCTGTGCTGTGACCTGTAACTTTCCATTTCGATGAGCCTGTGGCAAAAAGAGCAGGCTGCCCAGAATTGATCTGTTTTTCCTCAGGTTTTATAGAGGGCAGGAGGGAGGAGGACAAGTCAGATTTTCCCTCAGCTGGATGGCAGGCAGCAACTGGTCTAGACATGAAATCACCAACCACAGGATGAGACACAGAGAGGAGAGAGGTGAACGCTCCCTGCTGCACCCAGAAAGCAGCACAGAGCCACTGAAGCCTCAGACATACTACAGCTGATCCAATTAACATGGCTGTATGTGAACACACTCAGTTCTTATGGATAGTTGGCCTTCCTAGATCTCTGTGTACTTTCTTGAGTGTCCTGGTCATTATTCGGTTGTCCTGCTTATTCTTTGAGCAGCACCCAGTGCTATCTGGTTCTATTGTCTTGGAGTCACGGCAGAAATCTCTACAACTAAAAAACTGCAGCTCACATCAGAACAGATGGACAGAATGCACTGCATGCATGGATGAACCTCCTGTGATGTCAAGCTTATTATAGGAGGCACCAGCTGTCACCATCTTGGCAGAGCCCTAGTCTGTCTTACACCATAATAATCAATATATAGGCAAAGAGGTGGAGCTCTGTACAATAGTCATGAACAGGGAAATCAACTATAAATACCAAAACTAGCACAGGGCTCACTACTCACACCTATGGCCAATTTAGAGTCCCCACCTACCCTATATCCAGATTATTGATTGGTGGGAGGGGTTAATTTACTTGAGTGCTCCCTGTTGGTGTTACCTCATTCTCCAATCCAGCATGTTGCAACTATCACCCCTGGGTGTCAACAAAGGAACCGTCTTCCTCCCTCAGAAACTTGCAGTATCCCAATCCTTAAATCTATAGTATCTCTGCGCTGAACTCATAAAGAGGAAATATTCAGCTTTTCACCTCATTGTGCAGACTCCTCACCTCCTCTGAACATCTTATTTTCATCTGATTCATATCTCTCTTTCTGCCACATCCACCCGCTTCCGCCTTCCCTGGCATTCTACTCCAATTGTGTTTTTCTTACTCGCCTTTCTGTTTTTCTACCCCTCTCTCCTTTTTCTCTCTCTTTTCTCGCCTTCCTCCTCACCAGTCACCATGATGAAGTGGCCAGTGAGTGGCCGTCTCTGCTGGTAATCACCACGGTAACTCATGGCAGCACCGCGGCGCCGGCAACACGCCATCCATCACCGCCTCTACTGCTGCAGGAAACTGATATATCAAGATGTAAATTCTGGCCCTGCTACTGCTCCCATAGCTTCTCTACTGTCTCCAGGGAGGAGGAGGAGGAGGAGGAGGAGGAGGAGGAGAAAGGATGGAGATGATGGGGGAGGAGAGGTACAATGAGAAGGAGAATAGTGAGGAATAGAGGACAAATGAGAGGTGAGGCTGATGAGGAAAGGAGGAGTGAAAAAGAACAACATGAGGAATATACTGCAGCAGAGGAGATGGTGAAGAGGACACAGCTACAAAGAAAAGAAGAAAGAAGAAGTTGAGGGAGGAGAAAGCTGAATGTCTGATGATGGCAGCGGTGTTAATCCATCCTAATCCAGCCTTATTAGTTTCTCTCAGCCTGCTGTAAACACACACACAGACACACACACACCTTCCACTCATGTGTTTTACAGTGGTGGTAGAAGTACTCAGATCATTTAGCTTGGACTGAGGAGGGAATCTCATATATTTCCCTCAACGCTGCTGCTATAAATGCACGAGTACTTTTCCAGAACAAATTTCCACTCATGAAGCCAAAAGATCTCACACATCCTCCTGGAGGAGCTGCAGGCTGGCCTTCAGCCGCCGTGGACACGGTGCCACAGCTCACAAAAAGCTAATGGAGGCTCTAGAAATTTCCACTTTGTCCAGAATAATGTGAAAATCTCAACCAGAAAAGACGAGAAGCATGTGACTGTGATTACTGTGCCGACTAGTTTGGGTTTGGAAGGTGTGGAAGGTCTGTGTGAGAGCAGCTGTGAGCAAGATGTGACAAAATATCAAATATATGTCTCTAATAATGAGTACATAAAAAAATCAGGCATTTTAATCACCTTCAAATTCAACAATTACTGTTGTTTTTCTAGTGA
This sequence comes from Parambassis ranga, assembly GCF_900634625.1. NCBI lineage: Eukaryota > Metazoa > Chordata > Actinopteri > Ambassidae > Parambassis > Parambassis ranga. The sequence continues at coordinate 6,343,224 of NC_041041.1, read as the reverse complement.
AGGAGGGCTGCATGATCAGCTAAGTGATGAAATCTGTAGCTGTATTTTGGCATTAAAGCAAAATTTATCAATACTGGAAACAGGAGAGAGCATCGTTGTACATGGATAAAAAATTTAACACATCTTGTGCAAACAAATGTTTACATGTTGTTTTAGATAGCAGAGGCCTGAAGGAAAACTGGTCCATAATTTAACAGTAAACCAAACTTGCTTGTGTTCCTTCCATGTCAGCAGCGAAAAGCTACATTTGACTCTTGAACTGATGGAGAATCCCTCTAATGCAGACAAGCTGATGACAACATGAATCACATCAACGCCTCAAATTCCGCACAGACTTACAGTGTTGACGGTCAGATTACTATAAAGTCTCCTGTGTGTGTGTGAGAGACTGTGTGCAGTGATGTTACAGTCAAGTGAGTAATAAAGAGCAGCTGTTAAACCAGGTGTCAGCATCGATGTGGCTGGATCCTTAATGATTATCAAAACACATGATGAACACAGAAAGAATGAAAAACCAGCATCAATAAAAGTGCACATCTGCCCACACCAGCAACAAACAACCATAAAGGCAAAAAGACTTACTGTTGTGCTGCTGCGGCTCTCGTCTGAGGGTTCCTGCAGAGACAGAGTTCATCATTAGTTTTAAAGGTCCTGAGTGGAGAGTTTCATGCTGTCCTAATGAAGTAAGTGTGTGTGTGTGTGTTGAGATCTCTTCAGGTTTCAGCCATGACATCATCTCAACCCTCCCAATCCCCTGAAGCAACGCACTGACGCTATGAATGTTAATATGTGCTGGTGAATAAAAACCACTGCACGATTTATAGCATCCTGAGGCTGAGAGCACTGCGCACACACACACACAGCACCAGCTGGGCAGTACTGACCTTTCTAAATAAAGGGTATGCTACAGAATCCCAGAGGAAAACAAAGGCAGTAAAACTGTGTGTAAAAAGAAACAACACAAAGAACCAATCAGATGTCGACAAAAAAAGTCTGTCTGTCCTGCTGACAAAAGGTCAGCTCATCTCACAGACAACAAGGACTCAGCCAACTAGAACCAGCAGAAAGGACATCACAGATCTATACTTAGTATGAAGTATAAACCAGCTTGTAAAGTGGACTAATGGACCTCTATGGAAACCATATAACTCATAAAGAGGTGTGTAAAATTACAGATTATATGTGTAAAATGTGTTTTAGGATGGTCTTTGCCCAACCCCTTACTTTTTTTTTCCTCAATGCCTTAACCAGTAACTTAAACAAAACGTAACTTAACAGCAGGTGAAAACACAACAGCTCTCAGTGTCGGGGGGACTCAACCCCAGACTCCCATACCCCCACAATCCACATCCTGCCTCTTAACAAGAACTTTTGCAGCCGTATCGATCTTATGATTGGATAACATCAGTCAACACAATCATGTGTTGTATCTGGCAGTTACAACACATGATTACAACACATGAGGACATGTTGGCATAGTTTTTGCTGAATTTAAATGGACAGCAGGAAACCTTCAGAGGAGACTTTCTTTTGAAAGTTATGGCACCTCGCTTCTGTCTCAACCTCACACAAATTTGGCCACAGAGGTGACACAGAACTGTAGATAGATCTTTGAGAGAGTTGCCATCATCTTGTGCAACTCTGCACTAAACCACTGTGACAACAAGCAAATAAAAACATTACTATGTTTTGCATTCTCTTTCTTTGTATGTAACAGCCATGACCTGCATCCTGAATTTTGTTGACCTGTTGTCAGGCTGGAAAAAAGTGATGATTATTATCTGGAGGACGCTTTATGAAACGTAATTTTAAAAGTTAAATGTATGACAACTGTTAAGGCATTAAATAAATTAGTTGTTGATATTAGCTGAGCAGCATGTGAACAGAAAGTGACTGATTAATGTTTAGTGCTCAACCAAGTGAAGAGAACAGCACGTCTGTGCCAGAGCAGCCCATATGGCAAAGACAGTCCCCGAGCCAAAGCAGTCCAGACTGGAATGAACCAGAGCAGCTCCGCTCTGCACGCACACTGTACCAGTATGATGTCACAGGAAGAGACTGGACACCGAGCAGGACAACAAGCGCTCCTCTTTGCTTTCACGAGGGCCAGTGTGGAGTATAATAGTTGTAGTTCCACAGAATAAAAAATGGACGTGTTACCAGGAAGCCTTCCACACAATGATGAAACGCACAGTGTGGAAATGACACCTGAATACTGCACACACCTGAACAGCAGGTGAGCTGTTGACCCTCCCTCTCCGTCTTTATTTTAGCTCTTGTGCTTCTTTTATTTCTCTTCCCTTGTTCTCAGTATGTGTTTTATTTATCTCCTTGTTTTCACTCTCTCATTATCACCTCGGCACCGATTGGTATGCAAATGATGAATAAATCAGCATATGACTAAACGAGATCATCTCTCTGCTCTGCAGCCTGATTGCACTTATGAAAATGAGGTTGATGTATGTAGATCGTACAGAGACGCAAATCACATTGTGGGCAGTATTAATCCGTTAGTGACCCTGGATTATATAACACACTTTTTTTTATTCAAATCTGCACTTGTTTTTTTTTTTTTTAAAGCTCTAATGTTTTTATGTGGAAAAAAATATGGAGGGAAAAATTCCACATTTGTGAGGTTTTCAGCTGCCACAGAGAAAAAGGAAAGGTGGTGCCACAAATAGGTTTTTGCCTCAGTGGGAGAAGTGCAAATGAGAGAATCAGAATCAGAATCACCTTTGTTGTCATTGCACAGCACAACAGCCTCTAAAACACTCACACCCACATACACCCACACCTAAACACGAAAATACTGAAGAGCTTCTAGTATCTACAGGTATTCACAGGGGCTGGGCCTTGTCCTGACGAAAATGGTGACCAACCAACAGTTTTTTTTTCCTTAAAATGTGATAATGTTATGAATTTGTGTATTTCTTTGCCTATCCTCTTGCACTGTTTAAAAAACCTAACAATCAGTCAGTTTTTTTTATGCCAAATTCAGTCAGGCAAAAACAAAACTTAACAGCAGCTTGTTGGTGTCAGGGGGGCTCGAACCTTGGACTCCTTACTTTGAAAGCTGTATCAGCCCCACGTTTGGTTGACATTTGGTAATACCATTATACAGTATGCTCCAGTGACATGATGTTGTATGTTGGCCAATATGTCAAAATCTTAGTATAACCATATAAACATAACCATGTGATGTATGTGGTGGATGCATTTCTTTTGTATTCCATGATTATGATACTAAATGAAATGAGGACTTCTTGCATCATTCCCTTCTGCAGCTCAGCATTAGCTCCTTAAAATACTTACTTATTTCAATTATATAAAGAGTGAAGTGACAGGTGGATAACGCCACAGGATTTTTTGGATTTACCAAAAATTCTTCCGTTAACCCAGCATTTGGTTTGTCCATTCAGGGCTAATGCAGCGATCATTTGTCCTATAAAAGTGTTAATAAATATAAATTGAACAGTAGCTGTGTATGAGTCCTATCCACCGATTCTATTTTCAGACTTATTTGCAGTCTGGTCCATTTATAAAGTGTTTAGCAGCAGAACAGGATTTAAGTCCGACCCGCCTGACACCTTTATAATTACTGGATTTAAACCTCAGCAGACATGTGAGGTCTCAGCCAGCTTCTAACGCAGGTCCTCATTCATAAATATAACACATTTCTATTCTAACTGTTGGAGAAAGCCGCACAAAGAAATGAGCTGATGGGAGTAAATTCATCTGCACTGAGAGCAAAGAGAGAAATTCCAGACAGCGCCGGTCTGCTTTCCAAAACAAACGTCCAGGTCTCTGCAGCCTGGACCCTCAATTCATCACACACTGTTGTCTGCTGCAAGAAAACGCACCAACTAATTGTGTGGCTCGTGTGCTTTTTCCTCTTTGCGTTGATCAATCACAGAGGGGGTGAGCGGTGGAGAGCGGCTAGGGGCGATGTAACCGCATCGCACCTATTGGCACCATCCATGTTCTGGTGAGCCCTCGTATAAATCACCGTTAATGACACCAAGATACAGAGAGACCAAGAAAATACCAGGGGATGAAGAAGAGGAAGAGGAGGAGAGAGCAGTTGGGCTAAATATTCTGCTCACTTTCCTCTGCACCTAAACCTAACCAGGTAGTTTGGATGTCTATTCCTGTAGGTAAAGAGCTTCTAATATTTATATAACAATAAGGAATGGAATTAGCTGACTCCATTTTGGATCTAGGTCCATCCTGGATAGCTACGTGTTTGGACATCAGGTTAATCTTAATTCTTCACTCATTTGGTAACATATTCCCTGATTTTTTTTTTTAATTTATTAGTTGAACAGACTCAAGAGAAACTTTCCCACAGACGCCATCTACATCTGATCAATATTTGGGGCTTATTAAGCTCTTAGCTGTGAAAAAGATCTTCCACTATTTAACAATGTGTAAAAAAATCAGCTCTAAAAGTCAATAAAAACACATCTGCTTCATGCATCATTTTTATTTTGGAGCAACATCTTATAATTATTCATTATAAGGCTTGTATCAATGTTAATGTTACTTCATTTAGCAGCTGCTGTTAAATACTGATGTTTCTGCTCAAACAAAATAACAAAAAAAAGAAAGCAGCTGCACACACGATACATAATTCATGTCTCCGATCAGAACACTGTACATTAAAGCTTTTCTTAATTGGCAGTTTATATCTATTTGTACACATTTGAAATGATCTGAGAGGTTGTTTGCGCAGGAGATCAATTTGCTGAAACACTTTAAAGAAAAGCTATAGCCTGCAGGCAGTTAGCTTAGCTTAGCATAAAACGAGAAACAGTGGGAAAGTGCTAGCCCATCCGTCTTTTTTAATGGCATCAATGAGAAGCTGCTTCCACTGCTCTCTGTAGATCGAACAGAAAGAGGAGAGATTTAAAGGTTTGAGCTTTCACATGGATGGATATTTTTATATCAGGCTCAGCCCGGTGTGCAGCAGGACAGACGGAGACGGAAACAGACCTGTACGCTGTGTGAACCAGCAGAAAACAGCTCTAATCGTGATTTCCCCGCCCCCCCGTACAATGAGGACAGGCGGGGTATGTGATTTGATGTGATGTGCAGAGAAAGGCTGGTTTGCTTTGTAAGTGGTGATCCAAACACTCTGCTACATTCACTTTGCTGCTGACATACAGCTGGATGGATGGCTGCTTTGAATTATACAAGAACCAGAAACAACTGTTTGCAGGTGACCGAAGAGTTAATGACTGTTAAGGACAGATTATGACATGACCTGCTTACACACACACAGATGGCTTTACACTAAATATCTGCTCATCTTTTGTCTTATTTGACTCCTAAGTTTACGCCTCTTTTGTATGAGCCTTTATGGTTTTTGGAGTATTTTCATGTGTACAGCTGCTTTCATTCTTTCACTTTAAATCCATCACATTTTTCTCTACCTGCACATCTGTGGAAACAGCATGATCACAGCTACAAGTAGAGAGAGTTCAGGCATGTCTTTAGTGCCCTGTAACACATTTATGAAGATATAAATCATAAAAACATGAGCATAAAGGTGTCTTTAATTTTACCAAAAACAAGCAGATCAGCCATCCATTCACTGATATTTTTGTCACATGTCTGCTAATTGTATGTGAATTTTAAAGCTGATTCTGGTGGTTTTGAGATTCTCAGGCTTTCTACAACAGACTTGCAGTGGCCCAGATATACAAATGTAGCCTAAAAATACACAAAACAATTCAGATTTTCCACAACTTCACAACGTAAGAACGCGTATAAGAAAAAAAAGAAAATTAAATTTAGAAAGAACCTGTGAATAAATTTATTTACCATCCATCACAGTGAATTGGAGCGACGCAGCTGACTTCAGTTCGTTCAGCCAATTGTGTAAAGGAGATCCCTGCTTTCCTGTGGAGCTCACTGCCTGAATGCTCTCCAAAGTAAATGATCATTTAGAGATTTATTAATCTTCTCAGGGCTGCTTGGTGCAGACCTGCCTGACAGACACACACGCATTTCTCCTCTCATTCAAACAGACACACAGATTTTGATCCATTCACCCACCGAGACACACACACACACACAGGTGGGTCATGTACACAGGATGAACCATCTAATCAACCAATCAATCTCTGCTTCTCATCTGCAGCAACATGGATTTCTGATTGTTTAGGTGATGCATAAATAGATACATTACAGTATAAATAGAACAATACTAGTGCTGAGCAGACATTTATCTCTGTATCCATGAACTTCTATTGATATGTAATTAAGCTGCAACATAAAAGCTTTAAAAAGTTGTTGAAGCTATTGTTGGCGACCAAGAAAATGAAGTGTAAGAAGCTTTTTCAGGTGACCTTCGCCTCAAATTATGACACGACACACGAGGGACCTTTCTCATAAGGGGGACATTCTTCTATTAGAGCTAAGTTAGAGACTATTAGAGACATGTGACGGACGTACACAAGTACATAAATCAACAGGAGAACCTAAAGGACATTCAGCTAACGTTTGAATTTACCCTCACCATTTTCGGCTCCCATGGTGAGAGCTCCACACCAGACACATCTGATATGCACTTTATAAACACAAGCACAGGTGGGCATCAGATCTATACACACTTCAGTGGCCCAGAACTTCCACTGAAATCTATCGAGCTACGATTCTGACCAAATTTCGGACACTTCCTTCATCTAAAGTGGCTAAAACTTTGTGCACCTCTCTGTGCATCAGCCGTGGGGGAGGAGCCTTCCTTGTGTGCCGACTCCGCTCATAAATCATGTGTCAAATTATAAGTTGTCAGTCGTGGGAGAATTGTGTTGCTGCTGCCTCATGAGGAGTCATGTTCACTGCTGAACGCAGCATTGACTTTAATCATGTCCAATTACAGCACAGTGCTGCGTGCCCACATACATAAATCATATAGACGAGAGAAAAAGAAAAACTATCACCTTTTGATGTTGGGCTCAAATTGAATTCAGAAATAAGCCATCACGCACTTATTACTCTCCATGAGACACAGCTGATTATCCCTGTGTGCTCGAATGGAAATATTCCCGAATGAGAACAAAGAGATTTCACGGCAGCTCCATCACCACCACCACCACTTCCACCACTCTCTCACACACACACAAAACATGGATGGAGACGTACACAGGCAGGAGTCCCACAGGACGTTCATGGAGACTCCCTCCAATAAAGAGGATTATAGATTTTGCCCTGTGCACCCGAGTGTTTCCAATGAAATAACGGCCTCCTCCTGCATAACTCATTAAAATTTAAACCATCCCCCTTTCAGCTGAATATCACTGTACTGCTCTGCATGCATTACAGTCCTTGCATGGGAAAATAACCCCGCCATGCTGCATGAGAGAGTGTGTGTGTGTCTATTGCAAGGGTGTGAGAAAATTAGAAAGGAAGATAAGAGGAAGTGTGAGTGAAAATGCATTTCTATCCTTGGTGGCCCTGGAGGCTCAGTGGATGGTTAAAGATTTCTCCCCCTCACCACTCTCTCTCTCTCTCTCTCTCTCTCTCTCACACACACACACACACACACACAAGTCTTAAAATAAGGAGGAGGTAGCAGTGAGATGAATGTTAAATTTAATTTTTTTCTCTAAGCTGAAGATGAAGGCAGGAAACACACGGTTATGTTGAAACAGCATGTCACCAGGATTGGGGAGGGGGGCGCACACACACACACACACACACACACACCTCTAAATGTAACATACAATATATCAAATATAAAAAAGATAAGCAGATAAATCTGCACATTTATGATTTGAAAATGATCCTGTACTGGAAATATAATATGCTTTTGTTTTTTACAGACTTCACAGTGGAAAACTCTCAGCTCAGTTTGTGGCGATATAATAATGAGCCCTTACAATGTGTTGAAAAATGACTGACAGGTTTCTGGTTAAATTCCAGCAGCTGATCACTCTCTGGCTCTGCCTGCATCACTGAAACAACACTTCACATCCTGAGGAAAACCCTGCAGACAGACCGTGTGTTGCTTTAGCTGTGGTTTTAAAAAATCTCTTAACAAGGACTCCTCAGTCTGACGATTAAAACAATGACAACCAGTGGAAAACAGGAGGAAACGTGGCTCGTAGTGGCTCAAGATCCAATCTGGAACAAACCAAGTGACCACGACACAGGTGACACAGACCAACCAAGAATGAAACAGACCAGCTAATCCAGAGTGAAACAGACTTATCTGATCTAACAAGGATCATACTAACTAATCCAGAATGGAAACACCCAATCCAGATTTGATCCAGAAGGATGAACCCAGCTGATCTGGAGTGGAACAGAACACTTTGTCATACAGTCGCACAGTCTGATCTCATTTTAAAACACCCCTTTGACATCTTTGTTGTGGTCTAGTCTTTAGTTTGATAATCTAAAGTACCGGTACACTATTGATCTGATCAATTAGGAAACTCAATGAGAGGACACACAAACATGCTACATGAGCCCAATCTCTGCCAGTTGCTATGCAACCTGATAACTCAACGATTTGTGGGATGAAGTGAACATACATCCTCCCGTCTTTCCGACTGTATTTTCTTTCATGTCATGTCATGTGTGGGGTTATTGCTTTTCAATCAATCAAAACAATTTGCATGATGACTTGACATGCTCGCTGTTAAACCAATTATCAATATGTCACTGAATAGAAAAGTATTAATTGATTTCTTTTGGGGGGAAGGGGACACTTATTATTTTGCAAATATGCAAATAAATTAGTGAAATCAGAGAGCTGCTCTAACCAAACAGCTAACAACAACTGTCCTGATAAACCTTTTAACAGTTTGATGATTTAAAGCTTTCACTCCATGCCTGAAAGGGGCTTTAGAGTGCGCTGTACAATAAAACCAGGGAGTGAATCACCTGCTTTAGATGTACATCAGTGTGTGCCTTAGCCATGCTCCACATACCACAGACAGCAGGCACAGACAGAAGAAAAGATGTGGCCTATTTAACCTTCTGTGTTCCATCTCCTCCAGCTACAGTCAGAAAGGCTGAGAGATGAACTCTGACAATACGGTGCAGACTTCCTGTGCTGCGCAGGAGAACAATTCAAAAATGTGAGCATGCATATTTAATGTGCAGAGCACCGGGTCTAACAAACAGGAGAATACAGTATCGAGCGACCCTGCAAACTCTTCGAGCAGATGTAGAAATAAAATCTGTGGAAAAAGCTCAGGTCATTAAATAAAGAGGCTGCATTTCTAAGGACAAGCTCCATTAGGTTTGGGGTCGGTCGAGGACTAAACACACGAGTCCAGCTCAGTGGGAAAGAAAGTCGACTTTCCATCAGCTGCACGGCCAGAGAGTTGCCATGAGAAACAAAGATGCAAACACAGTCGGATGGAAAAGTGGCTGGGCATGGATTTATTGTCTCCAGGCCAGGCTGGGCTCTGTGGTCACCAGGTGAGCTCAGACAGAGAGGGATTCTGGGAGTTGTAGTGCGATGTGAGAAGTGGCTGTAGGGGACGAGAAGCCGTCCAACAGCATTTATCTGTGAAGTCATCAGAGCAGAAGATGCTCTCAGCAGCCATTACTGTCACAAACACAGAGCGGCCTGCAAGCAAACACACACACACACACGTAAACACAGCCGAGGCATCATGCACTCTACTGACTGCTTCTTGTCTGTCTGAACTTTAATTAATTTATTCTTGACTCTTGTAAAGGTCGACCATGTTGAGCCGGTTAAATCTGTAAAAACCTCTGGTTTAGCGCTTCAGTGTGATATTTCTCTACCACCGAGGAGCAGAGAACCAGCGCTCTCAGTTCATGGATTTAATGTTTGGGGATAACGTCTGGCTAACATGTGGCCTTTATGGGTCAGAAAAATATGTAAATGAGAACAATATGTTTCTTGACAGCGGACTCATTTTCTGCAACTGAAATTAAAAACCAAACAAGACCTCTTGTTCAGAGTTGAAAGCCAAACATTGAAGGCATTATTGCTCTCTGTACCATGAAGCGTGATGGGGAGAAAACACTCTCATAATCATTCATCTGTGAAACTCTACAGCTTCAACACATAGTCTGCTTAAATCTGAACCTCAGGCGAAGCCTACATTCCTGGTAACCTGGGCAGAACTGGCTGTAGCCTATACAGAATGAGGCCTTATATCACATGAACAAATAATCACAGAAAGAAACAATGAAGGTGTGCTCACATCCCCTGGCAGTGTCACACTATGTCAAACTGTGGTGGTACCATCACTGTTACCATAGCAACCTATCCCAGCATAGGCCACCTGATCATGGAATGATAAACAAAGGTCTGTAGAGTGAGATTAATTGTTTTTTTTTTAGCTTGCTGCCTGCTGTTCTGATGAATTGGAATCATTTCATGATGTGATGTTTTCTTATTGTTGTGGCTTTCTGGCTGCAGTCATGTTGTGGATGTATGTCGAGTGAGTGCTTGCCTTGATTGTGAGGAGTCTCGGGTGCCTCGTGGAAAAGAGATCTTTATCTTAAGAGCCATATGATGAGGATGAAATCAGGTGCAACAGACTGAGAATCACGGTTATTCTGTAAACACTGATTTATCTGATGATACAACACACATGTTGGCCCAGTCTTACAAGTGACTAAAGCATCTGACTTAGCTCTAAGACAACAGACACATCACAGATCTCAGTGATGAGCACACAACAAAAGAAAAGCATTAAACCCTTCTTTATAAATTTGGAGCTGGTTCTCCAAACTCTGCCCTACTTGGCATCTGGTTCAAACACTTGGAGAACCCTGGGAATATCCACATCCTGGGGCTGTTGTTTTTCCAACAGAACAGTAAAGAAACTGACACTGGCTTAACTTTTCTCCTTTAAACCACGATGCTGTTCCGCTCAGGTGATAAAAGCATCAGTGCTGGCTGGTATCAGCTGTCTCAGCTCCACTGGAAGATTGCATGGACATTGGAACTGGTGGAAATCAGGGCAGCTGCAGTGTGTTCATTAGGACAGCGCGGCAGAGAGCTGTCGGTGTAACGGAGGGTTTTGGCAGGCTGCAGGCAGCTTGTTCCCTCTATTGTTCCCGCCGCTGGACGGTGTAATGATCCGTCTTCTTTGTCCAGAGCAGTCTGCTGCGTAATAAAAGCTCATCCCTCACTGTCTGTGAGTGTCAAACTGATGCCACTGCAGGCTCAGTGTGTGTCTCATGTATATATATTATATATAGGAACACAGTCCCACTGTACTTTGGTTCAACATGCCTATTGCAGTAAATCTGTGTGTATATATATATATATATATATATATATATATATATATATATATATATATATATATATATATATATATATACATACAAATGTGTTTTGACAGAGACCGTTACTGCTGCAGTGACAGAGGAGGTTGTCCAATTATCTGCCCGACTGAAGATCAGCTTTTCATAATTTTACCAATTATTCATTCATCTTCACTTTGTCTGATTTGATTAGTGATTAAATAAAATAATTAAAACTGTCCTGCTCTTGGTGTCCCACTCACCACCACACTTTACTGTGAACTTCACCACAAACCTCCAGGCACGTGCTGCGACTTAAAAACTGAACGTTTTCCTTCAAATTCAATCATTGGGATTTTTAGCATCTGGCAGCATCGGAGGAAGCAGCAAAACCATCTAAAGGAAAATAAAAAACGTGACCACAGCGAGGCCCGGATAAATCTGAAAAACATGACAGAATCTCAGCAGACACACACACACCAACGAAACAAAGAGCTGCTGTGTGTGAATGTGTTTGTCTGCCTCAATTAATCTAACATTTATACTCATTGTGTCAAACCTCTGATGTTTAACACACCTGCATTTAACCCTGCTCATGTGCATGTGTGTGTGTGTGTGAGAGAGAGAGAGAGAGAGAGAGAGAGGAAGAGAGAGAGAGAAGGGTGAGCGAGAGCACAAAAAATGAAAGCTGTGTCATCCTTCTTCTGGCCTAATGGGAACAGATAGAGCTACTGCTTCTCTACACCACAGCTAAAACACACACACACATATCAGAGCACACTCTTAAATCAATGCATTGATTTTCATTTTATAGAAGCAGATTATTGTCCTTAGAACATGAGTAATGCATGCACACACACACACACAAACACAGATGTGGCCGTCAGAGGAGAAGCTGAAGCGGCATGAGGCAAAGACGCTGAGTGAGGAGAAGGAAATCAAACATTTTAAGCTGAGCTGACTGTAGAGCTTCTGTCATCACCTCATGTGTGTTGTCAGACAGAGTCTGTGCTGGAAACTGCTGGTTAGCATGAGGTCTCTCTATCTGCATTTCAGTTACATTTTCAATAGACACCTGCTCTCCCTAACAGCAGAAATGGAACCAAGTGTGCATGAGAAAAAAATGCGGCAGTATGTGAGTGTAGTGACAGGAGTCCAGCACATATACTGTATAGAAATGACTCTCAAAACAACAAAACATGACGCAGCTGAACAAAGCGCAAACACATCAGGTGGCCGCAGGTGGGCACCCTTAGGGTCTCTTTCTTTGATTAGGTTAAGAACACTTGGTTAGGTTTAGATTATTAATAAAAACAAACAAACAAAAAATGGCTTGGCTGTTACCATGGTAACAACTCCTGCCTCTTCTACAATATAATGTGTTGTCTCATCATCTGGGTCATGGAGTACTTTTCCTTTAATAAAGCACTTTCACTGAAGTGTGTCAGACTGCTGTTCACATTGAAAAGTGATGACAAAGTGCTTCATTTAAGTCCAGTATATGTCAGGCTGTGACTATGAATCTCCTGATATAACAAAATCTCCTTTATGAATAGATAGATAGAATAGATGTGTAATGCAGATCTGCAGCAGTAACAGGATCTGCAGCTGTTTGTTTCTACCCGTTGCATTCAAACAAACGTCCTCAGCTCTGCATACATATTACATTTTCCTGCATGCATGTTAAGCTTCAGCTGAGGACGACTGGTGTCTCTGCATAGGACATGCACACAGCCGTATCTGACACAGTGAGGACCTGCAGACGGAGCTGTTTAGCACATTGTTAGGGGTTGACACCGGTTCATCCAGTGTGGAAAACTGGGCCTGGTCCACCTCTGGTCCTCAGCCACAGCACCATCTTTACTAAGTGTGAGCCTCCAACACAAATGGGATTTTAAATAGGGTCCCACCGTGACAGACCACAATCTAATTACTCCACCAGATCGTCTCGCCTCCCAATGTTGAAATAAAAGTATGACTTCTCCAGATCCAGCATGTGTTCTTGATTTGAGCGTTGCCTGCACATATAGAAGCTGAGAGGAAGGCGGATGATGTGTTTGATTTTAAATTGAAGAGAAAAGCCCAGCAGGCGCATCACAGCATCCATCCAGACAATCTAAACAGCCAAGAGTAAAGGCAGTGCAGACAAATTAGATATGGATTGAAACCACGTCAGGAGGCAGTTTGAGCCACAATCTGGCCATAAGCAGATAGGGTAAATCCCAGAGGACCTTTCCTGCATCTGTCTCTCTCACATATGCTGCGTTTTATCCCCACGATTTAAACCACGTCCACAGTGGGCTTGTTAAGGAGATCTGACTTAAATAAAAACACCACTTCATAAAAATACATTTAAATACCTGTATGGTGGAGCTGAGAGTTTAAATAGAGCCGTTTATTATTTGAATTTTTTAAAATGCTAAATATCAGATATGTTAAAGTCAATTCCCAATACATACTAATGTATTTTCTGCCACTAGGGGGTCCAAACCTCAGAATATTCAGATTATAATGATAATATATGATGATCAAATTTAAAAATTATGTCAATTCAGTAAACAAACAAATCTTATAGTTTCTTGAATTTAAATGTTAGACAGTTTGTTTATTTTATTGGTTTTTGAAGTTGTTTTTGTCTTTTTAAATGTGAACCTGTGTTGAATACTTGATTCTGATTGGTTCTTATTAGGAAGGAAACACAATAATTCATTTTTAGGTTCTGGATTGCTGGGACGACATTTTCAAGACTTGAATATTAGAAATGTTTACAATTTATTTTGTTGACAAAATAGATCAATCAATAAAGAAAATGGACAGAAAATAATGAAGCTGTGTGTTGTGTAATGCTGCAGCCTGATTTTAATCTGAATGAGTCATAGCTAAAGTTTAGAATGAATGCATGTTTGCAACAAAACAAAGGACAGATGGATCAATAATTAATAGTAATCATTAGTTTCCAGACCGAGTCAGCTGCTGCCTCTCAGACACACAGGAAGTAAATCCTATTTCCTCCTCTGCCGCTCTCTGCAGCTTTCAGTACAAATCAGATTTACTTGATGTGCAGCCAGAAAAAGACCACACACACGCACACGCACACACACACACCAGCCATTGTGTGAATTAGACAGCACTTCAGTCACAGCAGCTCTTTCCCTCCGGCTGCTTCCTCCATCTCACTGATGGCCGAGCCTCGTTTGATGTGCTGCCGCTTGCTGAACTCCTCCCTGAGTGTGTGTGTTCATTCTTGCATCATGTGTGTCTAGCTTAGTCGATTGACTGTTTAAAATAAGTTTATAAAAACATGCAGTTTAGATGCCAGGGCTGCAGTTAGAAATTTAATGAAAAAAATCATATATATATCATATAAATCAATATAAGCTTTGTAAAATCTCAAGGATAGGGTTATACAGACACTATATTTTATTATTAAACTATTATTATGTCCATTTTTATTTTACTTTACAATTTATCGTCTGCCGAATGAATAGTCGATTGATTAGTCGGATGTTTAATCTGCAAAATTAAACCTGACGGTGTTCTCTGAGGCTTGGACTGTTTGTCAGACATCTGATGGCCATATATGGTTTTGGTTTGGATTGAATGATAAATAATAAAAAAGAAACGACAGAGAGTAGAGTAGTTGTGAGTTGCAGTACGACTATGTGAAGAGACACTACGAGCGTCTGAAAGCCTGGAAGCTTTGTGGATTGACAGTAATGATTCTGCCTCCATTAACATGAGGAGGAAGCTCGCTGAGGGTAACTCTGCTATCCTGACCTCCTTCGTCCTGCCTCACACAGTCAGAGCTGCTCTTCACAGAAGAAACCCTGAAGACATCATGAAAACTGTGATTTTTCAAAGAAAATCTGGTTTTGGCTTTTGTGTTACATGTTGTGTTTTGTTGTAGGGTACACAACCGAGAAATGAAGTCAGCAGGGAGGAGACAAAAACGTTCAGAAAGGGACCCAGTCCCACAGACCACCATGATAAAATCTCCAATATAATAAAAAATGAATAGATAATTCACCTGTTATTATCAACTCTGCACATTTTTGGGTTGGCTCAGTTCGATTCTGTGTCTGAGAAAAAATGATCACATCAGACTCTCTATCACAGAGTGAGCTGGCAGCAGTCTCCTCAAGTTTCACCTTTATTCATTTGTCAAATTGGTCTCTAAAAAAAGAACAGAATTAGCTTTTCACACGTATTAATGTGTATGCTGGATCAAATGACTCTCAAAAGGTGAAGTTTAACCTCCACCTCTCCTGACAGTCCAGACTGCAGTTTCAGGTGTGATCTTTCTCTTCATATCTGCCTCCTGCGAGCCCTACATCTTATGGGACTGTGCTATTAAATCAGATATTTTCCTTCACTCGTTAATCATCGCCGTCTCTGTCTGAAGCTCTGATGTTAGTAACACTCCAGCTTTGAGAACATCTGTCTCTTAGCATCAGACCTGGCTGCTCTCTGGTGCAGCTTGAGTGTATCACACTGCTCTGTAAATACAGGAAGCACATGCATGTGTTCCCTCAGCCCAGACGCTGCCCTCCTGCTCACACCGAGCTGCTCATAAATCTCTGATTTCTGTGGCAGCCAATGAAAAGCAGCTGTGGGGGGGCTGCTGTGGAGCCACAAGTCAGCCCTGATGCTGAGTCTCTCTTCTGGATCAATACACGGTGATTGTAAGGACACTGCCTTGGCTTCATCGATTCCCATCCACCTTGTCCTGACCTTAACCATCCCAACAAAAAAAACACACCATAAAAGGATTCTCCTCTCTCATGAAAACACTTATTTTCTCTGACTTGTTGAGAATTTCATGACAGTCTCTCCTTCTGTAGAAAGGGCAGGAGCTGCTGCAGTTGACAAACTAAGTTCTATGTTTCCATTAACGCTGCCAAAAAGAAAGTGAAAGTGATGTCAAAGAGAAAACAGCAGCCAAAAAGGACGTGCCACTTCTTTCCTGCTGAATCCCAAAGATTCCTGATGGGTGCTACCATCTGAACCTTCAGAAGGTAAACTCTACAAGTCCAGATGCCTTGCCTCACCCTTCTGAATGAATGAGAATCTTCATCAACATATCATCTGGACCATCTACATGATGCTGACCATGCATTCAACATGTGATCATAAAAAGCAGCTGATACTTCTAGGCTGTGGAAAGGAACACTGTGCATGTATCCAGAGCCCACCGGTGCTCATAATCAAATAGTGTATGTCACATAGGTTTTTATAAACAAAAACATCCCTGACAGATGAGAAAATTCAGCCTTTTTAAATGCAAACAAACTTTATCCTAACTCTTGATGGCGTGAGAGAAGGGTTGTTTGTGTCATGTCATGAAGGATGAACTAAAAAAAAGCAATAGAGAACATGAAGTCTGCACAGTTATTGTCACTGTTCTGCTCACATACTTTATTTGTGAGCATGTATTGTCTAAAACATCCAATTGTCAGTACAATTAACTACAAATATATAAAATGAAGTGGTCATCGAATGATCTATCGGTAGAAAAAAATGGTCTTTACGTGAACTTGCCAGTAAAAATTTAGGTCGCGATTTTTAAAAAGGGGGTCCCTAGTAATAAAAGTTTGGGTCTAAAATATAAACATTGTTTTTTTTCTTTGAGTCTTTTATGATTGTAGACTGTATAAACAGAACAGGACAGCATAAAAGCACAAAAAGGAGATTTCCTGTCCTTCTATGCAGCAGGTGGATGTGAGGTTTGTGCTGAAAAAGCAGTGACACACACAGAGAGATTCTCTCTCACACACAAATGCTGGTTCAGTCGTCTCCTGTGAATAATTCCTGCCGTGGTGGAAGCCAGCCTAATGCTCCCACAGTATCTCAAAATACCACCGCAATTAGCGACAGTCGTCCCCATTGAGCGCTGCAGCGTGGGGTCAATTAACGTTTGTGAGGTGGCGTGGCAGAATCTGCAAAAAGACATGAAGAGGATGGATAATCGCATTACGCAGGCTAACAGGCTGCTTTTGCAACACGCTGTAATGAGATGCAGAAAACATAATCACAACAGGGGAAAGCCGAGGAGCTTTTTCCAGTCCAGCCTGAGAACAGGAGGATTCACTGTGATGAAGGATGGGGAGCTCATCAGCCATAGCCTGCAGGAAGTGTGGCGGGTTATGTGGCTGCTGTTGTCCCTCCGATTCCCCCCGTTCAGCCTTGGACCTCACACGGCCTCGGCATCTGCCGGCCGGCGGGCAGAGCGGTGTCAAATTCTGCTGCAGTGACTCCAGAGCTGAGATTCAGCAGTCACACCATCGTGTCAGCTCATGATGTAACAGCCGGCTGTTTGCCTGCAGACAATATAGAAGCTGTTTGTTGATGATGATGATGATGATGAGTGGTGTCTGTGTTTCCGCTGCCTCCAGGGAATCACTTGTTTTAATGTCACTCATTCATACTGACACCATGACGGACTCAGCTCGGAGCCACACTCTGACTGATTGATTAATATGGAGCTTGAATGACCTTAGAGGCTGTGGTTAATGCAGCCACGGAGCATCACCAGGTTTCCTGTTGATCTGCATCGATTACATCACTTATCACTGCATCACTGCATATAAGTTGATCTTAAGTGTCAATCCATAGATTTCATATTGTCGAAGAGTTCGAGTGCCTGCTTTATTTTGGATCAACCAAACTTCTCTAAAGGGATTTTATCTCATCTGGCCTCAGGATCCACAGATCACAGGTGTTCAGGTCCATCAAAATATGGATATGAAAGCGCTCCATGACACTGTTTTCTAGATCATCTGCAGCCAAGCTTACATTTTTAGTGAATTTAAGGTGATTTTTATTTTCTTCTAAGGCTTTCTGTTCCAAAAAATGAAATACAATCATGACTTTGAATTCACCCGTCTCTATGTGGCTGATGTATCTGTGCAAAACTGCCACCAAAGGTCCACAGAAAGAGCTGAAGGGCTGGACGCTGCTGCTTTCTTTCAGCTGTACTCAATGCCTACTTGAAAACTACCTGGTTAGGTTTAGGAAAAAAAATCTTGTTTCGGGCTAAAAGACCATTTATTTGTCTCTGCTATTAGAGATAGATACAGCCACAGGAGGGCGCCGGTCACGCACAGACTATAGGGCTTTTGGAAAACCTTGAAGAATCAACCTCCTTTTCCAGAGAAGAGCAAGTCAGTTTTCTGTCATAATACAAAATCGTCACCACAGTAGTGCATAAAGACTTCATGAAAAAGGATTCAGATCTGATAAAATAGAATATGTTTCAGCAGCAGCACACAGAAAAGACCCAAGATAAGCCAGCAAACACCTCATACTCAGAGGAGGTAAACATGCACGACCCTATCAGGATAAGGAAAGCAGAACAAACAGGTAGAATATGAGCTGTGAATGTGATCTTTCTAGGTGTGTACATTCTTAAGAAAAAATCCATCAATGTGAAATGCTGACCTAACAAACAGTCCTCCTGCAAAGCCACAGAAAAGCAGAACAACTGGCAGCAGCAACAGCAGCACTGCCTATCTTCCACCAACAAGCACAAAAGGTGATCTTAATACAGATATACAGAGCCACGGGCCAGGAGCCGGTGTCCAGACAACTCATCCAGATGACATGATAAGGCTTCAAAGGAGATTTGTTTGAGATTTGCAAATATTGAACATGAATCAACCAAAATGAAGATGTAAATAGATGTTTTTTAGCAAGTGAGAAACATTCAGTGATATTTTTAAAATGTGACTACTGGCTGATTAAAGATAAAAAAGGTTTTCTGTCCAGGAAACTGAGCTCAGAGTTGGCTGATGTACCCGGATGAACCCTTTACTCCACTAAAACCTGCTTCAACTGTCACACTGTTTGTTTGCTGCCCTCACACTCTGCTCCTCTCCACGGTGCTGAGGACGTCACCCAGGCGATGTGTTACCAGGAGCATCATGTTTGTGAACACAGATCCAGAGCTGCTGCTCAGCATCAACATGCTGTAACTTAAAAGTGCCCGAGCTTTATTTTAATTAACAGATTTAGAAAGAATTTCCTGAAGCTTTTACAGAAAAAAAGATAAGATGAGCTGTTACGTGCCCCATTTTGGACATTCTTCTACCCTTTTAACATCTTCTAATAATTGCCCATGTTCTACTTTGAAATGATTCTTGTAGTTTACAGCAAAATATCCAGAAATATTCTTGGATTTTATGGTTTATGTGAGAGCAGGTGAGTAATATGAGCGTAACTATGACAAAATCGCAGCTCTGTGTGCAGCTGAAGGGTCGTCAAGGTGACTGGAAACCAAGGGCATCCCTCTCCTCCCCCAAACCAAACACTTCCATCAGCAGCAGCAGCAGAAAAATTCCACCAAATGATACAGGAAGGTGGAGCAGATCTAAAAGAAAAAAAGAAACCTCCAGCATTCTCTGGAAGCAGAAGTGCTGACCCAACCTGAGAGAAACATTCAGAAGCTGTTTGCTCGTCTTTTCTTTCTGATAATTAGCTTCTGACTTCACTTTTAATTGGAAATCTGTTGAACAAAAGCTGGATGCAGACAGAGGCTCATTGTTACACACATCCCTCCTCTGTGTGTGTGAGTGTGTGTGATGGATAAAAACAACACAACATATGGTAGAGCATGATAAGGGCTCACTCTGCATCAGATCAACTTATCAATCACCTTTAATATTAAATGTGATTTTAACGCCTCACTTCAGTCCCTGTTGTTCCTGTAAGTGATGCTGAACTGAGCTCCACAGCGCAGCGGGCTGACAGACAGGAGCGCGTCAGCAGCACGGGCAAAATAAAACACACATCATAAACCAGAGGATTTTTTTTTTCTTACCGGATCACACGGTGAAGGATCCGACCGGAGCTCCGGAATGTGCGGGCGTCAACGCGGTAAAATCCCGGTGCTGGTGCTGCTGTGGAAGCCGGATCCTCTCTGTCTGCCTCCTCTCAGGCGCTCTGGTGCATCTCAGACACCGAGCCGCCGCAGCTGATGCCGCTGATGCTGCTGCTGCTGCCTCCGGTAGGATGGAACCCGGGGGCGCGCTTCACCAAGAGAGTGAGGGAGAGACGTGCACGACAACCTGGTCTGGTCACTGTCAGCGTGTACCGACCGGTGGAACCGGGGATACACTAAGAGAGAGAGGGAGGGAGGGTGGGACGGAGAGAGAGAGAGGGATGGAGGGAGAGGAAGGGGGAGGGTGTGAACTGGGAATACAAATGTAAACAACGCGATGCAGATCAATTATTATTACTAATAATCATTCATTAGAATCCAAACAGACAGAAAAGTAGATGCATAATAATTGATTAATTATTCAATTCTTTAAGCTTAAACAGAAAATAAACAGAAAATATGTATAGAGCTGACACCATCAGTCACTAAGGCTTAATGATTGACAAAAAATTCATTAACAAGGACCTAATTATTGATTAATCTGATACCTGAGAGGTGAACCTGCTTTTCTAATGTGGAGATGTGCTTTTTCTTCTTTTGGCTCTTAGTCAGATAAAAGCTTGGTCACACTTTGCAACAAACAGCACTAAGGGCCCTTCAACAAGCCAGGGGCTACACCCTCTATCAATTCATCCAAACACTACAGAGTACAGCATGATCCAGCTTTCACCCAGAAACACACACTGGGACATGTTTGGCTGATGGAGGCATTTTGCTGCACGGCTGTCACACAGGAATTAATTATAGGAGTTTTTTTTCAGATGCTATAACTTTTAAGGGGTTACCTGGCAACCTGGACTATGTCACTAATGACTGCACAACCATGAAGTTCAGATTATTTGTGTATTTTATAAAGCACCAATACAACACAGTCACAGTCTATAAGAAGTTTGCTTCTAACATCTTAGCTCTATCTCTCTTCTTTAGTCTGTGAGGTGAGAAAGAACCGTCCCACTGCAGAATAACAAATACATGTTCATAATGAATTCCTCCTCAGCAGCACATAGTAACCTTGGCAGGAGAGATGACAGGGAGCTTCAGTCCCACAGGAGGACCATGGCAGGAAAACAGAAAGACGTCCTTCTGCTGCTGCAGCAGTGGACACGTCCAGCAGGGACCAGGCTGCATGTGGTCACATGTCAAACAGGGACTCTGTCACACTGTGCAGTGTGTGTGTGTTTATTCTGCACCCTCCAATGCCTGAGTGTGCAGTTGTAAAGATGTGGTAATAAAGTGTGTTAAAGGTGGACATTATGAAGCTGAGCTGGACTTCTGGTGACCTCTGCTGGTAGTTGGTGCAAAATACACCAATTAGTACACCAATGTTGCTTTCTCTTTACTTTTCTCTAATTTATACATTTATAAATCACAAATATGGATATTAGAGATGCACTGAAGTGATTTGTAGCTATTAATAGAGGGTTGTAAAACACACAATATTTCCTCTGAAATGTGTAAAGTACAGAGGTGAGAACATTGAGCTGCTGGGTTTGTTGCATTAGTATACGTTCTGTACATTTTACCCACAACCAAACCAGACAAGCAGAGGAACAGAGTGCTGAGCTTCAGCTGCACATGCTGCTCTGACATCTGTTAGAATGAGGAAACTCAGCCTGTGTGCATGTGCAAACCTGACAGAGAGGATGTAGGAATTTCCTAAGGTTGTCTGTGTAATTAACACACACACAACATCACGCACAACACTACAGGAAGCAGAGGAAAAGTATTGCTGATTCTCAAAAGACACAAGACAAATACTGCACTGAACCCTGAGCTACACAACAATATTAACTCCATTTTTATGAAATAAGAAAACACAAACATGTCATGTCAAACTGCATGACAACTGAAAGACAACCAGCACTCAACCCCATTCAGATATCTACCACTTCCATGCACACCAAACTTTATTATGTAGAAAAACTGTCAGGGTCCTCACTGCTGTAATGGCAGATCATGATGCACGAAACCCACTGGAGTATCTACTATTTTAATTAATTCAGGAACATCAATACAAAACTCCATTGAGGAATCTACAGATTTATTCCATCTTAGATGAGAACAAACACTCTGTGTCTCGGTTTTGGTGTTGTTTTTTGGTATGTTAAGTCACTATTGTGCAGAAAACGTACTTTACACGCGCCCATTTGACCCAAACTTTATGCAACAGTCAGCAGAAGTGGAGGAAACGCTCAGAGGAGAATTTCCACTCAGGGTGAGGGCTTTCCACTCTGGGCGGAGCGTCGCTGCAGGCGCCCGGCGCAGGAAGTGCGGAGTCACGGCTGTAGTTTCTGTGTGATTTCAGCTGTCAAACATGTTCCTGCTGCTGCATATAAGAGGGGAGGACTGCAGCTGTGTGCGTGTGTGACACTTCTCATTTACCTCGGCTGTCCACGATGAGTCAGGCCGTGCTGGTGGACCTGATCCACGGCTGCTGCCCAGCTTGTACCGGCTCGTCTCCATGGGAGGAATGCGCTCCAGACTCGCACGTCTTCCTGCTGTGCGGGAAACGCTACCGGGACAAAAACGGCTTCTCGGACACGTTTCTAAGCTCGTGCAGGAGCACGCAAGTTCTGGACTCTGCCTCCATTACAGAGTGTTTGTACCGATTTAAGCAAACTATAGACCAGCTGGAGCTGAGCTCGGTCCGGGTCTTCACCAGCGAGCAGGGCCGAGATGTGATGGCTGTGTTCCAGAGACTGCTGTTCACGGACGTGTACACATTTCATTACACGGTGGGTCCTGTGGACAGCCTCACCTGTCCGAGCTGCAGAGGCTCCGCCCACACTGACACACCTGGTGCAGGAGTCCACGAAGAAGAAGTGTCTGCGTTTCTGCAGCAGCTGTCTCCACTCAGAGGGGAAGTCAGAGTCCTGAAGTCCACCCTGGTTCCAGGTCAGATTCAGTAATGGAGATATGGATACATTTTACACAGGATAGGATGGTATTAGTTTTACCTTAATCAAAAATGTTTCATATGTTTATGTTGAATGTGTTTTCTGCCTCTTTTATTTCAGACTGTTTTGGTCACGGCTTCAGCACTCGTTCGGGTGGTGTGTCCTACATCCCGACCCTTTCCTCTTTGAATCTGTTCAGCAGCAGCAAGAGGAGGGACCCTGTCGCCATGGTGATGGAGAACAGACGCCGGCTGGCCCTCCATGCTGGTTTTCACCCTCGGCTGATGCGTCTGGTCAAGGTACTGATCAGAAGATCAACCTGCCTCCTAGCAGGGTGTTCGTCAGGGTATCATGAAATGTACATTTCCTGCAGGTGAACCATGCCAGTGATGTCTGGGTTTTGGGGAAAGCTGAGCCAGAGAGCTATGATGCCATGGTAACCAATCAGACAGGGGTGGTGTTAGTAGCTCCAGGGGCCGACTGCATGCCGATTCTGTTTGCTGATCCAGTGTTAAAGGTCATCGGAGTCGCTCATGCAGGTGGATTCATCCTGTGTTCGAAAATAAAGTTAAACAAGTTAAGACAGTAAATAGGCTCCAGGAACACATTACTCTGTACTTTATTGACTGGATTTAACTTACAGGCTGGAAAGGGACCTTGATGGGTGTTGCCATGGCTACCGTGGATGCCATGGTGACTGAATTTGGTTGCAAGGTGAGCGACATCGTGGTGGCAGTGGGACCATCTGTGGGGGCATGTTGCTTCACCCTGGACAGAGAGCAGGCCCTGGACTTCACACAAATCCACCCAGACTGCACCCCTGATCCAGAGTCAGCCAGGCCGCATGTCAACATACGCCTCGCCAACAGGTAGGGCTCAGAATGACAGAGCAACAAGAGAAATAAAGGGTACCTGGAGTGGTACTGCCCAGTCCTGCACAGGTGGAATGATAATAAAAGCTCCGCAAACCAACTGAAGTGTGTCATTTTGCAGAATCCTCCTCCAGAAAGGTGGCGTCCTGCCTCAGCACATCCAAGATGACACGGTGACAGACCGGCCCTGCGTGACGCCCTGCACCTCATGTCAGCCTGAACACTTCTTCTCTCATGTCAGAGACGGACTCAACTTCGGCACGCAGGTGGGCTTCCTGTGGATCAAAGAACCAGAAGGACTGGCTGGATCCAAAGCATGACAGTCAGACGGACCAACAGCAGAGATGTTAGCTGGACTTTGATGGTCTAAGAATCCTGTTGTTGTTATCTGTAATTTTGACAGACGTACTTAATTCTTTAGAATTAAAAAAGGCACTCTTTAAGAGAGGTCACAATGATACAGCTGGAGAAACAGGCTGATAAATGAGCTCCTCTTCTCTTTTTTTTGTGTAAACAAGCCACTTCCTAAACCATTGACTTTAAGCCTTAATCCAATTTAAGCTGGTGTGGTCTATACAAAATGTCATAAAAGAGTCCAAACTGTGCACCTCACAAATATATTACTATGTTTATTTCTGCTGTAAAGTTGGACATTTTAACATGGGAGTCTATGAGGATTCACTCTCTTTTGATGGTGGCCTCAAGTGGCCGTTGGAGGAACTGCAGTTTCAGAGAATTCGGACATTTACTCTGCTGTCATTCTTGTGCTTTAATGCAAGTTACACAGACCTGTGTAAATCCAGCCCTGGTCATTAGACATCATACAGAAGCAGTAAAAGCCAGGTGCAGTATTTTAACAAGCTCTGCTGATGAACAGTGACTGTTAAATATCTGCATAATGTTGCACAACTTGTAAAGCAGATTAATTTTAATGTCAAATAAATTTTCTAACTGCAGCATTAAGGTTCCAGCTGAGTAGATTTTTATTTGACAGGTGAATTAACAGCTGCAGCTGGAGTTAATGTGCAAGCAGGAGGTCATTCAAACAGCTACTGTGGCCAAACAGCAGAGAAATATCACTTTTATCTGCACTTTTTTGAGTCTGGAGCACTGAAAACATTCAGATATACATAAATACAACACAAGACAAAAGACGGGAGGTTCAGGGATACAGGCAGCTTTTATTTTCAGTCTTGATTTGTCTTAAAAAGCAGCCCTTTTCTAGGAAATAAAATAAATACAAAGATAAGCCGAGTAATGAGTGTATCTGTGATGGAACAGCCTCATCACTGCATAAAAATTACAATAAAGTCTTTAGTTTTCAGGACCAGAATTTCACCAGTACTGACTTAAAATGTTTATTTTTCAACAGTGCAATTTCAGCCATCGCAACAAAACAGTTCATTTTAGGTGTAATTCTATGGATTTGAGGTCAGGTAACAGTCCATATATCATTAAACAAACAATGCTTCCAGCACAGAACACTGATCCAACAGTTCTGATGACAATAAACACACAACAACAAAACCTCCTTTGGCATCCAATCACCTCACAGATTCTCAGCCAAACAGAAAGGTCCTCCAGCGTTAAGGCCAGTTCTTTTGGTTTAGTGCAAACACAGACAGGAAAAAAATTGCAAGGTGTTCAGGCTCCAACATCCAGCTGCAGTTTCAACACGAACACACTACAAGACGAGGTTTATTCCAAAGCATGGCATTCAATTCAAAGTGTTCTATTACCTAATACTAAATTTTAACTTTGGAAACATAAAATCCAATATCTTTATAGTACTGCATCTCTTATCTATTGTCATTTCCTGTCCTGTAGTGAACAACAACAAATCATCATTCATTCATCATTATTATTACCATTGTCTGTAAAACTGGGGGGGGAAATCTGAATACATTTTCCTTCCTATGAGACCACATGTAGTACAATCTCTATCTCTTTAATTTGTTTTCTGTTCACATTTTGGAATGAAACCTTTGAGTATAAATTCAATGCAACCAGGAAACATGATGAAATTAGTCCTCATTTTGTCACACAATGGTCTTCTTTCAGCATCACTCCTCATACAACCAAAGTCTCTGACATCAGCCAGCAGTAATAAAAAAAACAAAAACATTTGCCTGGAATCGCATCATTACTTCACCTCACCGTCACAAAAACACAAACAGAAAACACATGTTTCTCCATCGTACATTAAAAGCACATTTGTTCTGCTTCAAACATTAACTATAACGCACCATAACAACTTGTATTTTGGCTGTAATTCCTCCAGCGTCTGAACACTGCATTTGTCATCGTTCTCATTTAGCAGCTCAGTTGACAAAGATGTTCAAATGAAGCTGTTTAAAAATCAATAACGCAGCAAATGTACAAACTGCAGAATGTTTCCTTCATTGTAGAAATGATCAAAACAATCTGTTGTTAGTAAACAGTCTTAAAACGATTTTTTCTTTATTTACATTATAATATTAAGCACCATTGGATTCCTGCCAGTGCTGAATCTCCTTTAGTTCCAAAAAAATCTCAGCGGCACCAACACGTTTTTGTTCCTGTAACGTATATGAACAATCTCATTTTTCAGCATCCTCCTGTGATTATTGTCCTGTCCTGTGTGTTTTAAAAAGAATCTCAGTCTTTGCTTTCATCTGTTGGGAGTCTATTAGTGTTGCCTGAAAATGAGACAGAATGACGGGGCGTGGACACAACTGCGGTTTCTTCCAGGCTTCCAGTAAGTCAAACCAGCCACGGATCTCTCACACTGAGATAATGATGTGTACCTTGCCTGAGTCTGGTTGTGGTGTCGTGCAGGTTAGAGAACGAACAGTACAGCAGCTTCCCCAGGGGAACAGGAACCACAGTCTGAATCTGAAACACAGCTATTGTTCAGATGTTGCTGACGGGTCAAATGTGCTGGCTTTTTTCCACCTGGAACTGCAACCGGGTTGTTTTTAATGCTGTTTGTGGCCAATAATAAGCAAGAAAAAGCTATGACCCAGGATATTTCACAACCAACTGAACAACAACCAAGAAGGTGACATTTAAAGTCAAATTATATGTGCAATATATCCGCAGCACTTTGCCTTTGCTGGAGAAACTGTGTCCCCTGGGGAAGTTTTAAAACGTTACAGTACTTCTTAGTAATTTAGTGCATTCTGCATTGTGTTTAGTCTCCAGTGACCAGAAAGCAGGTTTGATGAACCCTGAACTCTGCTGAAACATTGTTGAATTATCTGGTATTCCACTGAATGTTGTCTCATATAAACAGAAATGACAGTAAAGTGCATGTTGAGGAATGAAGCTGACGACATGACAGCTGCCTTAATGGGAACAGTATCAAGTTATGAAGGAAAATTTTAGTCTTAGACAGAAACCCTGACACCAACGAGAATGTTTCCATTGAGATAACGAACGTCAACGACACAACAATGGTGTGTCTATCTGAATGTAAGTGAGCAAATGAGGTAAAGAATTAAAAACTCCTTCCCAGAAAAGGCTGAAAAACTTCACCCCTGCCTGCCTCTTAGGAAGGTTTCACACTTATATATATACATTAAAAGTTTAAAAGATCTTTCAAGCTTATAAAACTTTAAACAGCTACACCCCCCCCCCCCACAGATCCATCAGTTGTCTCATCAGAGGAAGAGGATTGTTCCTTCAGCTGATTAAAAAAATGTTTTTAGGTTTAGGACTCATCCAACCAGCAGGCCACCAGATGACTTTGTTTTTTGGTTCCTCTTGGTTTGTATTTGTTGATTTGATTGATGAAATGACAAAGAAATCCATTTTGTAGAGAGAGAGGATCTCCACAGTCAAGATCTTCAAATATGTTCAGTCCCATAAGAAATATATTTTCAGTCACTATAGGAAACATAGGATCTGACGAACCAGAAGAAACCAGAGGGAATCCATCAAGGTTCTAGTCTGTGATCCTGGGGCCAAATAAATGATCTGGCTGGCTGTCATTTAAATCAGAGTGTTTACATGCACTGAAGTGACCTGGCTACCCAAATATACAGTACAAAGGATGCACCGACACAGAAACCAGCATTAGGTCCTATTCTTATTTATTATTTACCTTCAGAGTATCCATGTGGTGTTTTTGATTGATGAACGTGACTTTATTAAACGATTGTTTTGACTATAAAATGTCCAAAAAAGCCAAATAAAAGACATTAATAATTTAATACCACAAATATTTTTATTTGATTTAAATTAGATATATTTTATAGAAAACATACCAATAATATAATATTTGGTAGAATGTGTATTTTTAAGCACTTAAAGGTAGGGTAGGAGATTTCATTCTGATGCACTTTTTGTTAAATTAGTGTAACTTCTCTTTACAATCCGATAGCAACCAATTAGTTCGGCAGTTTCACATTAAAACGAAGAATATTAATCATCTGTGGAAGCTATAAAACGCTAAAAACATCAGCCAATCCTACGAGGCGCCCCTGCGCAGAGTATTGGCTGGTTGTCACTCTCTTCCTACTCTGCGCGCACCAGAAAGGTACGTGCATGATGGCCGAAGTCACAGACCGCAGGTCGTCTTCAGTTAATTGATTGATTGGGAGGCGAGGCTTCGGGGTGAACTCCGAGAGAAAGGAGCATGTGTTTACCTTCGAAATCTGGCTGACTCTCACTGAGTTTTCAAAATCTCCTACCCTACCTTTAATAAAACTACAATGAAGAATAAACTTTCTTTATGTTTCATGCATTCACGGTAAGCATAGCTGGTTCCTGTTGATTAGACTTTGAAAAGAAAGATTAGCTGCCACATGAATCTCTTACTGTACGCCCTCTACTTCTGTTGGTTTCTGTGATCCACTAAATAGATTACAGCATCCTGTTTTCTCTTTATAAATAGAAGTAACCAGGCCTCGTGAGTGCATGTAAACACACTGATCGACACCTGAATGGAGCTCCAGCAAAAGAATCCCTGACAATGCTACAATCATGTCATAAGAGAAAAAAAGAAAAATGACAAGTGTTAAAGGTCCCGAAGAAGGAAAGATGAAAAAAAGGACGTAGGAATGAAGCTCGAAGAACAGAGGGGGGGAAACAGATAAAGGGAAAGAGAAACAAATCCTCGATGGACTACAGTACAGAGAAGAGTTCAGCTACCTTGGTGTGTAAACGAGTCTGTGTATATTTTATCAGCTGCTGCAGAGTAGCAGTCCAGCCACTAGGGGGAGCAGGTTGAGCAGAAGGAGCCACAGAGTGATGGCCAGACCTGGAGAACTGGAGCACGGATCTACAACAAACAAACAGCTTCTTAATAACAAGACAAGACAGCCAGAACAGACGTCATATGATTCATCTGATGTGTGACAACTGACCAATAGGGTTACTCCTGGAGGTGTTGATGGGTGGGAGCTGGTGGGGGAGCGGGCAGTCATCACAGAAGTCGGTGCAGGCAGGGCAGATGAGGACACCGTTGTAAACCCAGTCATTGACTCGAACACTGACACTCAGCAGCTGACCTTTACGGGAGCAGAGGAAGGAGCGATCCTGAACGTAGACCGTCAGGCCCTGAAATGAACATGACACCTGCACAGAAAGTTAACATGTTAAAGGAATAGTAATAGCATAAGGAGATATTTGATGCAAAAATATCCATTGGACCTGGTTATTTATTGTTGTGCTGCTCTTACTCTCTTCTCTGGGTTTCTCTTATCTTAAATCTAGCTTCTTGCTTTTTGTTTACCTCCACGTTTAACTAGAATGTTGACTTTTGCTGATGGGCATCATGCCCTGCCCAGCAGTTTTTAAGTAATGCTCAGAAGCACATTAAGTGCAGCCCATTTCTGGCAGTGAAAATACACATACACATCTTGAGCACAAAGAACCTTTGACAGCGCCTGTAAGCCTATTTAGTAATTCATACCTGTATATGAAGGTACACACATGAAAATGCCCACAAAACAGACAGCACCTTGTAGCATCCTGAGCCCCAGTCCGGGTACGTCATCTTCCGGGTGCATTGTTCCATCACAAAGGCTGACTTCTGGTACAGACACACAGAGGTCGGTCCATACTGCTCTGCTCCATAATTCCTCCACCAGTCTGAACACATACAAACACAAATATTACACTTATTATATATGCAGATAGTGTGTCTCTCACACAGTCTTTACTGAAGGAACTAGTCATCACACAACTTTTCAAAAGTGACAATATGAGATTAAGACCAGCTGTGAAGAGAGAAACAATGACTCTACACTGCTCCTTTTTATACAAACATTTAAAAAACAAAGCCCAACTCTATAAAAGTCCTACAGGAGAGAATCTTAATATTGTATCATAAATTGAAAGGAAATGAAAAGAATCATTGTTAGTCTGTGGGGCTGTTTTTGAATATATTCTCAGTCTCACTGGTCCCTCTGTGATGTGTTTTTGGAGCTTGAGAGACCTCTACAAGCACAGAGAAACATCAGAAGGAAAACTTCAACATGTGAGAGTCACCTGGCTGGTTCTCAGACACTCTGCAGTAGGAGTTCCTCTGGTATTCCCCGCTGAGGTGCCAGCTGAACTCCTGACTGAAGGGACAGTAGTCCGCGATCTCCACAGCCCCCCCAAAGAACGGCAGCTGATCAGCAGCCACGTCTGGGATCCGCTCAAAATACTGACACACAAAAACACACAGAAAGTCACTAATGGATAACATGGTGCTCGTTTTTATCTTGAATATTTCTCTCTCATGTACCTGGTACTCCAGTGGCAGCTCCTGGAGGTATTTCTGCAGGTTGCAGACAGCTACAGCCAGCTGGTCCTGTCTGCAGGTCAGCTGCAGAGGAGAGGCTCGGACAGTGTCACAGTATGGAGTCACAGCGTGTCGCCTGCAACAACAAAGACAAACTGTGAGGTAAAACTCTGACTGGTGCTGTGAGTTTTAAAATTAAAGATGATGTTCAATGTGATCCTGGGAAACTAAAAGGGACTGGGATGACCTCTGTCTCTGCCTGTCCATCCAGAACTTGCAGCTCTTCATGACGAAGTCACAACCAAGACCGCGGCCCCAGTCCAACCTCTGAGCCAGGCTGTAGTTGGCTCGATACCAGCCGGTGTCCTCCATGATGGCCAGTGTCAGCCGAGAAAACACTCGGTTCTGAGTGTGGGAGCCAGTCATCGCCTCGTTCTGAAGGAGTAAAAAAAAAAACACAAAAAATGAACACACGGGAGAATCCTGAAAAAAAAGCTACAGAGAAAGAACATGTGATGACCTCCAGCAGTCTCTTCTCCCAGTGGTTAAGCTCAGTTCCTGTCCCTCCCTGGTTCTCCAGCTCCATCCCCTCCAAGATGGGACAGTTGAAATGTCTCCTCGCCTCCTCCTGGAAATAAACAGCTCAGTCACTCCTGCCATCCATCAACTGTAGCAACAGCTGTCTTTTTAGTCCCTCTAATGAGACGTATAGGTCACATTTCTGTCAGCAGTTATACACTGGACATATTAATCCTTGTAATACAATCAATTTGGTGACACAGTGACAGGGTTAGCCAAGATAAACAAATTATTTTCCTTCAACAATGTTAGGAAGAACTGTGGCTGACACAAACTGCTTCTTACCACAACACGAGGAGTTACGAGAACATGTACTTGGTGTCGGACCATCACTCCCCCTCTGATGTCCCACAGCCTGTTCACCCTCCTGATCACTGCCTCGCTCCACTGGTACAGACCCAGGCTGACACACAGGTTTAAAATAAGGGGTTAGAGCACAACAGACTAATCACACCACGGAAGACATTCAGCACACAGATGCACCTCAGCTGATTTTGTATTCACCTTTCATTAAAGGCGGGCAGGCCACTGGCGAAGCGAGGAGTCAGAGGTTTACCCTCATCGTCATGATAAAAGGCAAACAGACCTGCTGAAAATCCCTGGTGGACAGAGGAGAGGTTCATCTGTGATTTTTCCGTCTAAACAGTGTGATCAGTTCTTTGTAACAGTAAGAAGCACAATTTGACAGTAACAATGTTGGCATACTGACCAGGGCGTGGATGATCTCATGTTTGACTGTGGAGAGCATCCCCTCAAACTCCTGTGGCTGAGAGGAGATCATAGCTGGACATAGATTGGCATAGCCTGCGATTGGTCTGAAAACACACACATATTAGCTTCTGATGACACAAATTAGTTTCAAGCATCTTTTGCATCCCTTTCTGACCAGCTTACTAGGATAAAAGTTGTATTTTTAAATATGATTTTTAATTGTGTTATGCTGCACTAAGATATGTCTGAGGACATAGCAGTAAAACAAATCACTGAAACTGTAACAGGAGTGGAACACTGGTTCTACAGGTCAACAAATCAGTGTCTGTACACTGTGTCTTCTCCTCCTACCTGTCTAGCTCTGCCTCCAGCTGGCAGTAAGCAGCATAGGCCACAATGTTCTCCTGCCCACAGCGCTCTGTGGTGATGCCACTGACATAGAGTACAAAGTCCGACCCCTCCACTCCAGGACCATCTGGGGGTCCAGAGGGACCGCATGACTTCCCGGACTCACTGCACACCTTACATTGCTAGAAGAGGAACACATACCAACAGAAACAGAAAATTCATAATATAAAAAATAAGTCACAGATATGTTTAAAATACTTTAACGCAAACATTTTCAGTAACGATCCCCTGATGATCAGCAGTTATGACAGCCAACATAAGCATTGGTTGTAGTGTTATTATTAGCTCCTGCGTCTTAAAAAATAATCTGATTAACATCCTGAATATGTCCTCCTTTTATCCCTCCAACCTGCCACTCTGCCCTTCAGTCTACCCACCGTAAGTATGACAAGGGCTGTATAGACTGTCTACTAGTTGTAACGTTGATTCTGTTTCCTCCTGGCACATGATTAATGCTTCTTTGGTTTTACAGTGGACCCCAAAAAATGGTAAATTAAGCATATTTTTCCATAAAACTAAAACAGGACATTCCCCCCTATAACTTATAGCTAAGTTTGATGAGTTTTCCACATTACATCAGACATATGAGGGTTTTGTTTGTTATGTGTGCTCAGCCTGCACGAGTGCAGTTTTACCACTGAGAAACTTCAGTGGTAAACATAGATAACATCAACTGATTGGCATTTAGAGCTAAGTTTAAGTACACTCAACAAAAATATAAACGCAACACTTTTGTTTTTGCTCCCATGTTTCATGAGATGGACTTGAAGATCTAAACTTCATTCCAGATACACAATATTACCATTCCTCTCTAACATTGTTCACAAATCTGTCTAAATGTGTGATAGTGAGCACTTCTGCTTTGCTGAGATAATCCATCCCACCTCACAGGTGTGCCACATCAAGATGCTGATCTGACATCATGATTAGTGCACAGGTGTACCTCAAACTGCCCACAATAAAAGGCCACCCTGAAATGTGCATTTTGTTTCTGCTTTATTGGCGGTCTGGGGACTCAGAACCAGTCAGTATCTGGTGTGACCACCATTTGCCTCATGCAGTGCAACACATCTTCTTCGCATAGAGTTTATCAGATTGTCTATTGTGGCCTGTGGAATGTTGGTCCACTCCTCTTCAATGGCTGTGCGAAGTTGCTGGATATTAGTGGGAACTGGTGCACGCTGTCGTATACGCCGGTCAAGCACATCCCAAACATGTTCAATGGGTGACATGTCCGGTGAGTATGCTGGCCATGCAAGAACTGGGACATTTTCAGCTTCCAAGAATTGTGTACAGATCCTTGCAACATGGGGCCGTGCATTATCTTGCTGAAACATGAGGTGATGTTCATGGATGTATGGCACACAATGGGCCTCAGGATCTCATCACGGTATCTCTGTGCATTCAAAATGCCATCAGTAAAATGCACCTGTGTTCTTCATCCATAACAGATGCCTGCCCATACCATGACCCCACCACCACCATGGGCCACTCGATCCACAACATTGACATCAGCAAAGCGCTCACCCACACGACGCCACACACGCTGTCTGCCATCTGCCCTGAACAATGTAAACCGAGATTCATCCGTGAAGAGAACACCTCTCCAACGTGCTAGACGCCATCGAATGTGAGCATTTGCCCACTCAAGTCTGTTACGGCGACGATCTGGAGTCAGGTTAAGACCCCGATGAGGACGACGAGCATGCAGTTGAGCTTCCCTGAGACGGTTTCTGACAGTTTGTGCAGAAATTGTTTGGTTATGCAAACCAATTGTTTCAGCAGCTGTCTGAGTGGCTGGTCTCAGACGATCTCGGAGGTGAACCTGCTGGATATGGAGGTCCTGGGCTGGTGTGGTTACTCGTGGTCTGCGGTTGTGAGGCCGGTTGGATGTACTGCCATATTCTCTGAAACGCCTTTGGAGACGGCTTATGGTGGAGAAATGAACATTCAATGCACGAGCAACAGATCTGGTTGACATTCCTGCTGTCAGCATGCCAATTGCACGCTCCCTCAATGCTTGTGGCATCTGTGGAATTTTGCTGTGAGACAAAACTGCACATTTCAGGGTGGCCTTTTATTGTGGGCAGTTTGAGGTACACCTGTGCACTAATCATGATGTCAGATCAGCATCTTGATGTGGCACACCTGTGAGGTGGGATGGATTATCTCAGCAAAGCAGAAGTGCTCACTATCACACATTTAGACAGATTTGTGAACAATATTTGAGAGGAATGGTAATATTGTGTATCTGGAATGAAGTTTAGATCTTCAAGTCCATCTCATGAAACATGGGAGCAAAAACAAAAGTGTTGCGTTTATATTTTTGTTGAGTGTACATTCCAACACATTAGCTAGTGTTACTCTACTGTACAGTTAATTTATCTAGAATCTATTAGTAGTCATCCTGACCTGCAGGTGGTGCTGTGGCACGATAACAGGACCGCATCGGGTGACATCTGCACAGGCATCCTGGCAGTAGCGATGAGGGTCATCTCTCTTCCTCATGTACTGGTTGGTTGCACATTGTCTGGGGCGATAGAGACAACATGCAATGACATTATATTAACTCTGCAGCATAGGATGAAACTCTTAGATGTTACCAAACAGACTTAGACTAGAGAATGGTCAAGGCATCTAAGTGTTATATTTGAAGCGGTATTGACTCGTGACAATACACTATAATCAATTCATGTATGACTCTTAAAAGTCTCTTTCCAGTGTTCTTAAACAGCACACACACCTGCTGAGCAGCACAGGTCCCACCCTGCGCCTCACACTGAAGGTGGTCTGCAGGTAGTCGATAGCTTGAGGAAACAGGTGATCCTGAGGAGGGACACAATAACACTGTTTCAATCTGTCACACCTGGGAGCACACCACACCCAGTCCTGATGTACAATCATACCATACATCACTTTAACTACAGCAGCTCAGGTGGTGGCATGTTCATGTCATCGGGCAGCTAAGAGCCAAATAACCACAGCCACAACTGAAAATATAAACAACTGCAATTGTGTGGGTCTAGATGCAGAATGGATACAACTCTGGCTGATTTGAGATGTTTAAACCTAAAAAATCTGTGAAAAAGTGAATTCAAGTTGGCCTTTAGCTTCCACATTAGGAACATGGAACACTTTCTTTGAGGCTGTTGGCCATATTAAATACTTCATCCTCACCTTCACCAGCCTCCTCTTGTCTGCAGGAAGCCTGTGAAGAGAAAGTACATAAGCCCCTGACAGAAATCTTCACATGCACACCCTCCTTGTTCATAACTAGTTAGTTACAGTTACTGTTGTACTCACTGGTCAACACTGCTGTCGTAGATGATCTTTATCTTTAGCTGAAGGTTGTCAGGAGAGCTTCTCTTCGTCAAACGCTCAGGCTTCAAGTACACATGAACAACCTGAGAGAGGCCAGCAGACACAATAAGAAACCAAAGAACTCTGACATTAAAGCAACTCACAGAAAATAACTACTTGTTTTTTGCAATCATACTACTCTAGGCTGGGCAACACAGATATTATAATCACAAAGTCAATTTCTATTGTCGTATTCTCTTGTCTTTAAGTGCCAGAACTTACAGTCAATATTTGTTCTGCCACAGTGACAGAAATCTAACCAAACCATATTTTTGTTGCAATCTCATTTACCAAATTCTAATTTAGTTTTAAATAAAATGTTATAAATATAAATTATTATGCTTACGCAGAAATCGGCTTTTATTTTGAAGAAACCCACCCGGATGTGTTACCTTTACTGTTGCTAGGGGAACGCAGGATAAGAAAGATGTGTACAAAATCACTGTTCACACAATTCAACTGTCCGAATGATGCTGTAGACTGAACCTAGTCAAACACATAACACCGTACTGCATGTTCATGTAAGAGTTGGAGTTACTTTACGGCAGATTGGGACCATTAGTAATGATATACAACACAATAAACTGTACTGTACAGTAAGTGAAATCACACGACAGTCCATAAAAAAGCTAAATAGTTCGCTACATTACTGCTTGCACATAAATGCATCAGTAATAATCCAACGGTGTGACATATAAAAACAAAACACTAAATGCCAAAACAGAGATCATTGTATTCTGTAATTAAGCATCTTTTAGCATCGCGTAGCTACTACTTGTGTCCGGAAGGGCTTAGAGTGTCTTTATTATAGCTACTTATCCAAGAATAACGCTTTACCACTGCTTAATTGCCTGCTAGCTAACATGTTAGCGTATCAGTTGTGTGCGATTGATTCTATTTAACGCGGTAATGTAAATGCATTTTTTCAAATAATCAATATTATTATTGTGCCAGGAATATAAAGACGTGTCACGTACCGATAATATTAGATATAAATCAATTCATGAATTAGGTAAGTAGCTAGCAGCAGCTAGTGTGCTAGCTGGCTGCTGCACTGCCACTGTGTTAGCTTAGCTTATTTTAGCTTGTTGGATGATAAGCCGGGGCTCACCTCGATGGGAGAAGGGGGTCGATGTTTGCAGGGACCGTGACAGCTCGCAAACACGGGCAGGAGGGACAGGACGAGGGCAGGGCCGAGGAGGAGGAACCAGGTCACGGACGGTTTGCCATCCACGCTCAGCCTCGGCTCCATCCTCCGACCTGCCCGACAAGAGGGTCTCGGCAGCCCGAAGTCAACAGAACCTCCGCCGGTCTCGGTCCGGTCCCCTCAGTGCTCGTTTCATTCATCGCTTGCAGGGTGAATCATATCATATTAGCTTCCCGCAAAACAGCCGAGTTCTAGCTAAACAGAACTGAAGAGTAGAAACGGTAACGATGGCAGTGAGGCCGGCCGGTGTGTCGGATTAACTGGTGCCCAAATTAACTGGTGACCGAGTTGGTGCGATACAGATGTAACGAGGGCGTGTCTCTGTAGGACCCGTTTCTGTTCAAACCAGGAAGTAAACATCGGGAGTTCTTCTTCCATAAAATTCTGTTTTTACTCGTTTTAGGAGCAACAATGAACGTGACGATGTCGGCCAGCATGTAACAGCATGTTCAGCGTCCTCAGCTGTGTGGAAAATAAATATATTATGAAGCCAAATTTAAAAAAGAAAACGCGGTCACATCTTGAACCGATGGAGGTTTGTTAACAGGGTCAATAGAGACCATACATAGAACCTGCTAGTTATGGTCGGGTAGATTTTCTATGGCCGTGATTGTTGATTCCTGACCCCCAGGAAAATAATCTTGCAATATACTTGAATAATAGTCCTGATTGTGTCTGTTATTAGAAGACAGAATCCACGCATCTTCTGTGGATGTGGGCTGTCACAGTTTAACCTGGCTGTGGAGGTGTGGACCACGGCGCTGCGTGGGATTCAGCCAACATTCATTGGGTCATATCAGTGCTGTACTGTTTACTTTATGTGTAGGTTACACCACCAATCAACAGTGTCACTACACAAACGCTGCTGATAATGTTAACAATATATTTAACCATGAACGTGCATTCTAAGCAGTATTGTCTGTATCGGATTATTTGGTGCCGCAGTATTTTGAACAGGCAGATGCGCGGACACCAAACACCTCTGTTGACACCGCTGAACTTTTTGTTGTAATAAAAAACTCATATTGTTGTCTTTCTGGTCACGTTTAAACAGATGAACAGCAATAAATGAAAACGTTTATCAGCTGGGGCTACACTCATAATGCTCAGCTCAAGAAGCGATGACGTACGCAGCGATAATGTGCGAGCGTCTTCACCCAGGTTAACTGGTGACCCTCGCACCTGGCGTCCAAACAACTCTGTATGAAGTAGCTCAAAGCGGCAGATAACTCTTAACTCCTCCTTATTAACTTGTGTATATGACCAATGACGACGTTTGAATCCTGCAGAAGAAAGTTGCCACCCTGTAACACACACACACAGCTCTGTGTTTGTGAACATTAATCAGTGATTATGTTGATTATCCATATATTCATATGGATTTAGTCTCATGTAGTGTCTGTCCATATTTGTTTCATTGATAAAACACAAACATGGTCCTCATTAAAGTGTGTATTTCATGTGTGTTAATGGAGGAAGGTCCATGCTGTGACCGCTGTGATGACTCGAGCACCGAACGCAGGGGTCAGAAACCTTCAGCATGAAAAGAACCATTGGGCCTTTTCTCACCGAATAAAGCCACAAACCCCTCAGATAAAACTGTTTGACAGAATATTAAACGTTTTATGTTAATATCATGAGAGCATCTCAATCTCCAAAGAAACAACAACACTATGACAAAAACATCATTAATAAATACAATACATTTAAATTAGAGGCCATTATTTATTCACATTGTTATTTTTCTTTGTTTTTTCCTTCTTTTCAAACATGAGCTCGCTGCATGAGCCACAGAGGGATGAAAGAGCCGCATGCGGCTTTGCATTACGTCCTATTGCAGTGCATTGGCCCACTAATAAATGATATCATGGAACTTTTTATTTAGCATTTAGGCTAGAGTCAAAATCTGATTTACTTATTTATTTTAACTTTACCATGTCAAGTGACGTCAACACATTTTTCTGAGTTTCGGTCTGATCTGTGAGACTTTTCAATGTTTAAACTCTGCAGGGGATGGTCAGGTAACAGCTCCAAGGTGCTCCGGATTTTTCAGGTGTTTCTGTATTTCTTTGTACGGATAACAAAGCCCCACCTTCTTCAGAACCATCATCTTCTGCTGTATTGGAGTGCACTTTCCTTCCAGGGCCCATTTTAGGGCTAAACAAACATGGTTTATTAGTAAAAGTATTGAACTCATTGGTGACCTCAGAAACACACTCTAAGATAACTGGTGAATGCTATCAGAGAGTTACTGAATGATCACACTGTTCATGTAGGAACACAAGCTGCTTCTCACCCGTCAAGACGCCAGGTGCGAGGGTCACCAGTTAACCTGGGTGAAGACGCTCGCACATTATCGCTGCGTACGTCATCGCTTCTTGAGCTGAGCATTATGAGTGTAGCCCCAGCTGATAA
The DNA here is from genome assembly GCF_900634625.1 of Parambassis ranga. Lineage (NCBI taxonomy): Eukaryota > Metazoa > Chordata > Actinopteri > Ambassidae > Parambassis > Parambassis ranga. The sequence goes on along the minus strand of NC_041041.1, from coordinate 6,303,881 downwards.
ACGTTTACATTTATTGCTGTTCATCTGTTTAAATGTGACCAGCAAAACAACAATATGAGTTTTTTATTACAACAAAAAGTTTAGCGGTGTCAACAGAGGTGTTTGGTGTCCGCGCATCTGCCTGTTCAAAATACTGCGGCACCAAATAATCCGATACAGACAATACTGCTTAGAATGCACGTTCATGGTTAAATATATTGTTAACATTATCAGCAGCGTTTGTGTAGTGACACTGTTGATTTGTGGTGTAACCTACACATAAAGTAAACAGTACAGCACTGATATGACCCAATGAATGTTGGCTGAATCCCACGCAGCGCCGTGGTCCACACCTCCACAGCCAGGTTCAACTGTGACAGCCTACATCCACAGAGGATGCGTGGATTCTGTCTTCTAATAACAGACACAATCAGGACTATTATTCAAGTATATTGCAAGATTATTTTCCTGGGGGTCAGGAATCAACAATCACGGCCATAGAAAATCTCCCCGACCATAACTAGCAGGTTCTATGTATGGTCTCTACTGACCCTGTTAACAAACCTCCATCGGTTCAAGATGTGACCGCGTTTTCTTTTTTAAATTTGGCTTCATAATATATTTATTTTCCACACAGCTGAGGACGCTGAACATGCTGTTACATGCTGGCCGACATCGTCACGTTCATTGTTACTCCTAAAACGAGTAAAAATAGAATTTTATGGAAGAAGAACTCGCGATGTTTACTTCCTGGTTTGAACAGAAACGGGTCCTACAGAGACACGCCCACGTTACATCTGTATCGCACCAACTCGGTCACCAGTTAATTCGGGCACCAGTTAATCCGACACACCGGTAAAAGGAGTAAATATGCAGCTGACCACAGCTGATGGCGCTGGTTTGTTGCTCTGTGTCAGCTGAGTGATAGAGGCGGACGAGCTCCGAAGATCGCCTATTGGCGAGAGGAGGCACTACAACGAAGATGATCGCTGCCAAAACAAAGATCGTCTGAAAACAGGATGAGTTTTACTGAGAGAATTTTTGCCTCATGCTGTGGCAGCATTAATCCGGCAGGGGGAGACAAGGAGACAAAAAAGTACACACAATATCTAAAACACATTAAACAATTAAATTAACAATTACAGAACTACTTTATTCACCCCATGCTGTGAAATATTAGTGTTTATAGCAGTAGCATACAGGCACTTGGCATACATTATACTGGATGCATGGTTCAAAGGATACAGGAATTAACAATATGGCTGTGTCGTCACAAATAGACACTAGACTAGATGAATCCTCCAGTGCTATCAAATCAAGGTTGAACATATTGTATAATAAAATGATGGCAGGTAAAGGGATGTTGAACAGTTGAAACCCACTCATCCACCTCCCTTAAATAGGCCACAGGGATGTATTTCCCTTGTTGTGAGAAGCTCCTCTGCCCATGCACCCCAAGATGACTTGATATCTTTTGGTAGAACTGGGCCATCCTGCTCCTATCCTGCTCTTTTAACCACAGCTGTTGCACAAAACCTGACCTGATGTCCCCACCTAAGCACAGAAGGACATCAATCAGAGCAGCTAAAACTAGACCAGTAACAAACTAGACATGTGACAATGAAATCTGAGGGAGGCAATTCTCGCCATTAAACCGTTACTGTAGTGGCGATTTTACCAGCCTTCAGCCACTCGGTTGGGTGCAGGGGATGTTGTTTTCCTACGCGCTGTTATTTCTAAAATGAATCGTTTGATGCTTCATAATCTTTGGGTGAGGTTCCCGTTTATTGTTAACAAAGTATTTGATCATGATTACAAAACAGAAAAAACGTGTCAGCGGTAAAAACCGTACGACCTCCCAGCTCTCATACCTGTCTGATGCTTACCTGAATCACCTGTGTTCATTTAAGCCTTACCCACCAACCCTAACCTGCCATCTAGCGACAAACAAAGGCAATTACACGTTGACTTCATGGCTCCTACAGACAGACATAAAGAAAAAGATTTAGAGTTCCTGCACAATTGTTGTCTTCAGTAATGGCAACTTTATGGAAGACAACCCTGTGTCTTTAAACTGAAAGAACAAAGAACACAGTCCTATAGGCTGTGTCAGCAAACGACAAAAGAAAACAGGAAGTAAATTAAAATAAATAACCAAAAAACCAAATTACAAAATAAAAGCTCTGGCTCAAACCTGGAATCCTGACAGTAGACTATGTATGTAAGAGTTTTTCCCTGTATTTTTTTGTTCTTTTGACTTGAATGTATATTAATGTTTAGAATTTATTAGGTTTTATTTTATATTTTTTATTTTACGCTCACTACTTTACCTTATTTGTATTTCTGTCTTTTTTGAGTATACATGGAGCACCTCGAACGAAAACAATTTCCCCCCTGGGATCAATAAAGTATTTCTGATGCTGCTACAACTTAATTTCTATGTGGGGATCAATAAAGTAAAGTCCTAATCTTAGTTAAATAAAAAAACAAACAAAAATGCTGCACACACGAATAAGTCAAACGCTGCACTTACAGCACCTGTGTTTTGGGTTTTAATGGTAAGACCTTTATATGTTTTATTATTTAATTTGATTTGATTTTATTGCATTGTTTCAGATTTTATTTTCACTTCATCGGTGGAAAAACTACGTGACATCATTTGGTCCATGTTTTTACCCTGTTCTTCTTCTATGTTAATTTTTAACACATAATAAAAGGTGAGTGAGAGAGAGGGCGAGACGGAGAAAGGTTCCTCATGTATGCTGATTGTCTCACAGCAGGGGAAAGTGAAAGTCAAAGTTACATCCAGTCACGATCACATACAAGACAAAAGCGAATTTTTAACAGCGCAGCTGTGACAGCAAAGACAGCAAAGACAGCAGAAGGATGGGCAAAAATCAGTCTACGGGTGAGGCTGTTTCTGTATAGATTATACATTGCTGTTATTTTATGGTGATGGACACAGAGAAGGTATTTTCTTTTGTTTGAATTTTCTGTAGCTGGTACGACTTTATTTAAAAAAAATGATTATGCAGGGTCTAAGAAAAAGGAAGGCATCCTTAAGCAAATAAAAATAAATAAATAAATAAATAAATAGTGTAATGAAGACATTATATCATTTTGATTTTCGACACTACATGACAGAGTTTGGCAATTTAATTTTGCGTCCCAGCCAAGTCCGTTATTTCCATCCAGTCCATGAATCGTTGCTTGAAACTGAATATAATGTAATATCTATTAACAAACAGTCACTGTTTTATAATCCTTTGATTTGACTTAAATATTGTGACTTGGATCTGTTCCAGAAAAACAACCTGCTCCTTCTCCGCGTAAGATCTGTTTATTATTATTCAAACTTATTTCCATCATTGCAGCCTGAATGATGTTCATGAATGTGTCTCTTCTTATCTGTAAAATTCTCCTCAGTTCTTGATGAGCCATGGAGGAAGGTACCCTGGGGGTGAGTTTATAGTTTTGATGTTTTTGTGTGGTGGCACTTTGTTATGAAACGTCAGTTGAGACATTAATCACACTCAGACATGATGAGGAGAGAGACGACTGTTTGCAGACCTGTTCCGGATATGCAGACGGAAGTTAGCTCTAATTTTCTGTTTGCTTCAAATCAACAATAAGAGCAGAATGAACTAACAGTTTGATCTTTAAAGAAAAGGTGTTTTGCGAGCTCGAATCAAATGTTGTTATAGTTGGATAACTGTTACTTATCGAAACAGGCAGTCTAATGTCTGCTGTGTGGAAAACAGCAGATTATAATGAGCTAGATCATTTTAATATTATTATATATTTAAGTAAATTGTAATACTAACAATTAACAGTTTAATATTTACTCTGTACAATTATTGCAACTGTATATAAGGCAGCATTACTTCTGACTGAGTACACTAGTCTTCCTCTTATAGTTTAATCAACAGCAGATGGGGAGGCTGAAACAATTTTATTCGCTTATTACTAAACAAAGTAGACAGAGATGACTGCAGGAGCCATGAGCTCCACCTGTAACTGCCAAAGAGGACTGAGTCATGAACAACTTGTTCAAACCTCCAGGTTTATTTATTGACTCTGGATCCATGAGTCCTTTTCTCAATTAACTTGTTCGGTGAGTCACTATTTTGACTGACTTTGAAGAAGGGAGGAGGCAGCTTTGTCTCTCTCTCTCTCTCTCTCTCTCTCTTGTCTCTGACTCTATGCAGTAATTATTATCATGTAATGTTAAAATAATTAAAATAATGTATTTTAAATTTTTTTTATTTTCATATTTGAATTAACCTCTGAGGGCTGCCAAACCTGGAAAAACGTATTCATATACAAATAAATTGACGATATATGTGTGTGTGTGTGTTGCATAGCTAATTACAAAAAGTTGCTATGTTTAGATTAACCTAGAGTTAAGTGCATTATGCATTGTATGCTTATGAATAATGTTTGAAATAATAGTTTTATTTTGTATCTTATTTAATAGTGAATGTAAATGAGTTTGATAGTGTGTGACAGAATGACATATCAAACAGCCTCATGTGTTTTCCTTGTGACACCATCACATGTAGACACAATGAAAGTTAACATGTTAGTGACATTTTTGAACACTGTAAACTCTCATCCTCACATTGGCCATAGAACAAAGACATTCAACCTGGAAGACTTTGTCCTATGTGTCCTATGTCAGACCACACTTCGATTGTTTTCAGCTGTTATTAGGTTTAGCTAAAGGTTTGTTCTTGTGACGTGTGTGTATGAGTGAAAACCACCAGGCCCATATTTTTTTTTTATTCTAAAATTATCTTTCTGATCAGAAACAATAAGGAGAATCTTCAGTATGTGCAGAACTACAAGCCAGAATATGAAAACATCAAACACCTCAGAGTTCTTCTGCACGGCCCAGTTGGAGCAGGAAAGTCCAGCTTCATCAACTCTGTCAATAACGTCATGCGACGCAGAATTGGGATTCCTGCTGCAGCCTCTGCAACCACCAGTGATACAAGTTTCACCAAAAAAGTGAGCTGCCTCACTATGTGTGATGGACACAATATGTTTGTCTGTCTTTAGTGTAGTGGCTGTATTTTGTGTTTGTTAGTGTGGGTGGGGTTTTCTTGACAACATAATCTCTTTACATTGGCTCTTTACAGGAATTCTACAAATTTGTCATGCACACATCATGCAGTCAAAAACTTGTAGCTTTCTACTATTATGACTGTTAATTACTCCTTGGGCACTAAATAAATGGCCTATGTTCCTATGGCCTATGCTCCTTCTGTACCCAGAAGAAATATTAGCCATGTAAAAAAGAATATATCATCTCAAGGGATCAGTTATGAACTGGATCTTACACTTGGTAATGTCTCAAAACTGAAGGATGAACTGATTAATTTTTTGTGATCAAAGGTCACTGTGACCTCAAAAAGAAAATTCATTCACTAATTGGGACAACTCTTAAATATCTAACTGGAAAAATGTGAAATGTAACTTCACTGTGACATATTCTTCAAGCATATATTCTCCAATCATCCATCAGTATATCAGGCTCAGAGTGTTAACACGGGAAGAAGGCAACAAAATTACCGTAGTGAAATTTCAATTGTCGCCTCACACAAGAAACAATGTTAAATATTACAGGATCCTTGTTTGTCTTGATGCCAGTGATGACAGTGTGTATAACTGTGTTTTCCTTTGACTCCTTGATTTCCCCAGTTTATTTAGTTTCTAGTGTTTTTAGAGTGGATATGTTGTATTTCCTGTTTTATTTTGAAAGTCCGGTTTTCCCTGTGTGCCTGTGTTGACTTCTTCTTCATCTTGATTGGTTCAACTTGTGTCTTGTTAACCTTTGTGACTTTCCTTGTGTTTCAGTATGAAACTCATAGATTCCAGATAACAAGAGAAGGCCAGAAGACATATTACCCTGTTTTCTTCAATGACATGATGGGTATGGAGGAGAACAGTGGCATTTCTCTCAAAGAGATCGAACTGGCCATGAAGGGACATGTCAAGGAGGGTTACAAGGTACATCTGTCATTTTATTTAATCAAACTTACAACACAGTTGTTAAGACTCCATCATTCATCTAAATACAACCAGTAGCCCTTCCTCATGGAGCACAAGAGTGAGCAGCTGCTGTCCTAGGCCACACTTTATGTTAAAATGTATTTTTCACTGTTTTCCAGTTCAACCCAGTTACTCCACTGTCAGATGATGGTCGTGATTACAACCCAGCTCCCTCTGAAGATGACAAAGTTCATGTTCTGGTTTGTGTTTTATCTGCCAACATGCCAACAATTACACCGTCCATTCTGCAGATGATGAGCAGTGTCAGACAGACAGCCAGTGACCTGGGTAAGAGCTCTTGTCAGGATGTTGTCACATTTCTTTTTCTGAATGTCTCCACAATGCCAGCCTGCACTCACCAGACAAACTACATCAGTGGTTGAATTTTTATCAGCTGGAATTCATTTTTAAGAATCGTCCTACGATTATGTGTGTTTTAGTGCAGAACACATCACCATTGTAGTATTGTATGTAAGAAATTTTTTTGCAGATGAAAGTTTTGTATTGTAACATTTCACTAATTTTTTCTTCAATTGATCAAACAGAAAACAAAAGTTGGTTCAAGATAAGAGAAAAGACTTTAGACAAAAACTCCCCCAGTGGCAATATACCATTACAGTGATATAACTCCTAATATGTAAACTCTTTTTTTGATTCTATTGTATATTTTTATTGGTAGTTTATCTTATTATGTATATAGCTTCTTTTATCTTTTGCTTTCTGTATCTGCTGTTGCAAAAATGCAGTTTCCCCATTGTGGGACTAATAAAGGTATTCTTAACCTTAATCTTAATATATTTGATTGTTCAATTAGCTGTCATTCTTCAGGTAATATATCCAATCTATCAAAAATTTCAATTTCTGTGTGTCTGCAGGAATTCCTCAAGTGGCGATGATTACCAACATTGATAGAGCCTGTCCTGAAACAGAAAAAGACCTGAAGAATGTGTACAAGAGCAGACACCTGCAGAAGAAGGTCAGTTACTGACATTCACGAAACTAAATTATTTCATTTTATTATAAAATTATTTCAGATAATTTTGTTTACATTCAGATAAAAACATTCAGCTCAGACGTAGGAATCCCAATGACTTGCATCTATCCAGTGAAGAACTACTGCCATGAGATCGACCTGGACGATGACGTGGACACTCTGATCCTGAGTGCTCTGAAAAACATGATCAACTTTGGAGAAGACTTTATTGAAAAAAAAATAGCCGTGTGACTTACATACAGGAAATAAATGCAGGAAGTGTGGGTGAGGGAAATCTCTGTATTTGAAAATCAGCTTGTGTCTGTAGGTGAGATTTGTATGTTATTTCTTTCTCTTTGTGTTGTTCATGCATGTCACATGCTTAATAAGATAAGATACAAATCATCAAGTTAGAGTTTAAATATGTTTTGAATTTTAATGCCATCGGATATTTGTTTATCTTTATGGGTGGAGTTGAAATGATCTCAGTCAGGTGAGACGCACGGGTGTGTCTGTGTTATCAGTTGGGTTGAAAGGCTGTGTCAGTTCCATGCTAAAGAGTTTTTTGTCAGTGTAATTGTTTTTTTTGTGATGAACTTTAGAGATGTGCAGAAGAATAAATGAATGTTTGAGTCTTCTTTCTGTCCTGTGAGTTGCCACAGAGCTATGAAAACAATGGGTTTGGGTCATGCGCCCAATAATTGTGCATCAATGTGACAACCAGACTTTCAGCTTTATGCTGTAAAAGTTGTAGCAACTGTACTGCTGCCAATAACTGTACAACTACTGTCTAATAATGTAAAGTTAATATGGTGTCAAATTTTCCAGGTAATTAAAATAATCAATATGAATATGAAGTGAAAAAAATGGTTTGTGCCACTTCCATTGTTATGTAAATGTTATGTTATGTGTTATGTTACCTTTCTAAATTCTCCAAGGAGATGCAACATAAATCATATACTTCACAAATCAATACTTCACAAGTAATATTATTAAAATGCTCATATTAAATACATGTAAATAAATTACTAATTAAAAAATAAATATCAAAACATGTTTTTGTCCATTTATTATTGCAGATATTAACATTATAACAGGCAGATTCCACTGATAATGCTCATTTATAAGCTGACCTATTCTCAGTTTTTTTGTATTGTCCCTTGAGAAGTATAGAAACTAAATCAGACACATATAAGTCTGGAAAAAAACACAGAGATAATACAGGCAAACAGTACATGACAATGAATTACACTACATTGTGTTATATTGTCCAGACTTTTAATGAAGAAAGCTGGAATCATAGCCAGTTGTGTTGTTTTAAGCTCTTGATTTAATATGAGCTGATTAAATGGGATTCTTAACAGACATTTAATTCCATTACATTATGCTGCAGGAAATCACATGTATGATGCAGCAGTCAGCAACGTATGTGTTCAGAGTAAATCCCTGCAGCAGAATGTTTAGATATTTACATATCCACAAACTGGACGCAACCATTGACAACTTATCAAGGAATGGCCGAATACCAAACGACCAAGAGATTTCAATTGCTGGGCAAATAAACCTTCAGAAACACAACCACCAACCCGACCACAACAACAACAGAAGACACTAAAATGCATACAGTCCATGCACATTTACTGTGTCTGTGTAACTCTTCTCGTATTTCTCTGACAGAATGATTATTTAGTTCACAATGAAGTAATCCTCTCTGAGTCTCATGGATGAGAACAGGAGCCTCCAACACAAACCTTGGATCTTCAAACCATTTCCTTCCTCCGCATGCATACTCCTCATCTATGGTGTGATGCATCAGCACCACAATGACTGGTTTATCGTTGGATGACACTGAAAGGCCAGAGAGACAATTGCATAACATTAAAAAGAGGAACATACAGCTGCAAACATGATCCCATTTAAACTCCAGATTACTCTCTCAGTACATCCCCACATTCATCACTTCATTTAACATTAAATATCTGAGGAATGACTTTGAAATGTCTAAAACAAATGCAAATGTATCCAGATTAGTCTCTCTCCATTACCTGCTGCATGTCTCTTGACTGCTTCCACATCAGAGCCAGTACGGGATATGATTGGACAGAAGACAATGATGACATCACAGTCCTGCAGGGATGATGTCTGCACCCATGTACATCCTCCCTTTAATTTATCCAGTATGGTGTCATCAGCACTGAGCGTGTCACCCGTAACAACAGGGTGAATCTTGATTTTTTGCAGACACATCACAACTGACAATGACCCCAACAGTTCAGTCACTGTGAAATGATTAAGAATAGCTACCATTAGTGTTCATATTCATATTAACGCTCAAAGATCAAAGATTCACTGCACATTAGCAGATGACTCACCTCTTCAGTTTAACTCTACAGGAGTGGATGCTGTTTCTTCTAATGGGAGACACAGTTTACAGACATTTATTAACACATGCATGACACAAAGTTCTGTTGTTTTCTGCACAGACCTCTGTATAAACCACCACATCACAGTTTGTCTTTTAAAAAAATGTAATGGCTCATGTCCACACAATGCATTGTGGTTGGGTGATGCATCTTATTTGCATAGTTCTTATTGAGATGAGGCTAATTCTATTATGTTTGACAGTCACGATATATATGCAGAAATATATATTAAAAAAACTCTTCGCAAACATTCTAGCCGTTTTGTACAGACATGCTCGTTACTCTCACACATAGTATTTTGTGTCGGTGTGCACGAAACAATAGATTACATTACATGATTGTTTCTAACAGGATGTGACTGCGTGGGTGTTTGCATAATATAAATAAATATAATATTTTTATACAGTTTTTATACAGTAATTTACCATGCAAATTACTTTAAACGTATTGGAATTAAAGTAAGACGTTAACAACATATGTCACATCAACATCAGGCTGGTAATGCAAAAAATTACAACATTTTACTACAATAAATTAGAATGATTTTATTTTATTCTGTTTCGATCACGTAAAGTTTAATAAAAATTTGAGGTGACACTCACCGACGAACTGATCAGCTGCGCTCGCTTTATGTGACTGTGTCTTTATAACCGGATCTAGTGTCCGCTTTCTATTCACAGTTTCACTTTCATCGCGTGACTTAGAAATTGTTTGGTTATCGATTTTGCGCGATAAAAGGAGGGACTTATAGAAGACTGTTGATGTCGTGCACGCTGTCAAAGCTGCGTGGCCTACATGTCTTCGGTTATAGCTTAAAAGAAAGACTTGTCTGAAATGTTAAAGTTTGTGAAACGGAAATGATCACAACTGTGGCCAGTCTGTCATACAGGCTTTTGTTTGCAGGATTTCTGTGCCTTAAGATATTTATGTTGCAAAGAGACTTAAAACACCTGCACTCACGAAACATGAGAATACAATAGAATAGAATAGTATAGAAATATTTTATTCATCCCAAGCTGGGACATTTTTCTATTACAGCAGAAAAATACAGGCACTCAGCATACTAGCCTCTAGGAATATAAAATATAAGTACAAAAACAAAAGTGTGCAGTTTGACAGTTTAAACCTAAACATCCTGTGACACAAGGTTGTTGGACATGTTGGCAAAATACACCATAAACAGTCTCCGCTTCAGTTCTCACACAGAGCAGACGGATGTGTTTTATTTAGCGCAGTATGCTCAAGTCTTGTGTTATGTTCCGCTCCTCTCTTGTGCTGCCCTCTGCTGGTGTCATTGTGTCTACATTTGTTTTCTGTATTGAATGCAAATATCCCTGTTATCTACTCTTCCTCTTTGTTTTGAAAGATGCCCTTTGATTATTGGCTTTACTGGATTCTGTTATCATGCATTGATACTGATACAGAAACACTGTATTGGCCTCTGCACTCTCATGCCGTACCCAATAAACCCAAGAGTCCCACTTTGTGGAAACACTTCATTCTCAAACTCGAGCACAAAAACTTCGCTATCTCTCCTTACACTGTGTCATGAAAAACAAGGTCTACATACCGATGGTTTTACACAACACAAGTACATTTATTTAATCAATCAAAATTACTCAAAGCTGACTGTAAAGGGTGTGTGTGTGTGTGCAAAATGTTATACAGTTGAATACAGGAATACTGGTGATTTAATGTGAAGAGGGAAATGACTCGATGGTTCTCTGCAGTATTATAGTCTCTCTGACTGCTGTCAAGTAATGACAGTTGTTCGAAGAAGGAAGTGACGAGTTTTTTGCATGTTATGACTATAAAAAATATCTAACTAGACACTATCATTATGGAAAAAACTTAAATAGTGTAATCAAGACATTATATAATTTCATGACAGACATAGTACGTCAGAACCAAGTCCGTTATTTCTAAGGTCCATAAATATATCCCTTGTGTTGTCAAATTGATCAAGATGTCTTCTTTATGTGCTGCAGTTTTCTCAAGCTGCTTTCTACATCTGCTTTAATTCACACTCAATATGTGACATGTGTTTCTAAACACATTATATTGAATTTAAACCTTTACATTCATTATGGACATTTTGGCTCATGTGCAAATGAGTATGAGCCACCTTCTTATTGAAATAAAATAATTCACATCAGAAAAGAGGTCATAACTAAATGAAGTAATACAACTGCACTAGATGCACTAGATAGATCAATGTTAATGGAAATGTATCAATGAATATGTAAATTGTAAAGAGACATTCTTTTGTTTATGTGTACTCAGTTTTGATGTAGCTTAATTGTGCTGTTGTTTTTACTGGAGTGCAGTGTTTTGTTTCAACCACAGTGAGGCGCAAGTCTGTAAACTAAACAAAGTTTCAGTGCATTTTGTTTTGGGTCACACCCATTTTTATGCATTTTTTTAGTCTCTAATAAATATGCCGAAGACGGCTAAAGAAAATCATTGCCTCCTTCAGGTTCTTACCCGAGTTTAACGCTGGTGATGCTGCAAAGCTCAACATAAACGTATATCTAATAAATGCAATAACAAACAGTCACTCTTTTGTACGGAGCCCCTCTGATGACAAAAAATAAATAAATCGTGGCCATGAAATATGATGCGCAACGATTTAGAATTACGTGCGCACGTTATACATAATTCGTGGCCACAATGTATTTATTTTTTGACCATGTCATCAGAGGGGTTCCATAGTTTTGTAATCCTCCGATTGAACTTAAATATTGTGACTTTATCCAGAAAAACAACCTTCTCCTCCTCTTCCTCCCCGTAAGATCTGTTTCTGAACATTATTCAAACTCATTTCCATCATTATTCATTCTGTGTCTCTTGTTTTCTATAAAATTCTCCTCAGTTCTTGATGAGCCATGGAGGAAGGTACCCTGGGGGAGTTTATAGGTTTTTATTTGTCACTTGGGGTTTGCCTGTGACACCACATGCATGTAGACACAAACAGGGTAAAAATGTGTCACCATGTGCTTTCATACATGATTCTTTTTTATGATGTTGACTCTTGTTTGGTTTGGCTAAAGACCCACATTTGTTTTTTATTCTAAAATCAGATATAATCTTTTTGATCAGAAACAATCAGGAGGTTCTTCAGTATGTGCAGAACTACAAGCCATAAAATGAAAACATCAAACACCTCAGAGTTCTTCTGTACGGCCCTGTTGGAGCAGGAAAGTCCAGCTTCATCAACTCAGTCAGCAACGTCATATGACGCAGAAATGGGATTCCTGCTGAAGCCTCTGCAACCACCAGTGACAGAAGTTACCCACCCCCCAGTTACCCACCCCCAGTTACCGTCCACCCCAAGCACCACCAGATTCACACCAGTTCAAGGCCTCCTCTCTCCTGCTCTCTAGCTTCTCCACCACCACCAGGTCTAGACCAGGGGGGTCTTCTGATCCAGCTTTGAGATAACTTCTTCATAAAATGCACTATATAAATATAAATCGAATTAATAAATCTTTTCTCATTTAGTTTGCTGAGTCTCTCATGATTGAAACTTCAGAGGAAACCTGCAGACTTTTTAAAATTTTTTTTTTTTATTTTAGATACTTTAGTAATCCCAGAGGGAAATTTGTTAAGGCTGCTGCCAAGCAGTGTCATACAATGACTAGCAAGTCTAACCACAGGTTAGGGTGAAGTGTCTTGCCCAAGAACACACAACAGTGACTAGGGATTGAACCACCAACCTTCCGGTTATTGGACAACCCTGCTATACCACTGCGCCACTGCTGTCCCTTGAAAATGTGAAACAACTGTGTAAAAGTTTTGTCTGTCTCTTGTAACTCTTGCCTCATGTAACTGTGTCACTTATGTAGAGGAAATAAATCCAGGAAGTGAGGATGAGGGGAGCTGACACTCAGCTTGTGTATGGATATATATGGATATATGTAGATTAAGATTAAGATTAAGAAACCTTTATTAGTCCCACAATGGGGAAATTGCATTTTTGCAATGGCATACAGACAGCAAGGGATAAGTTAGGAAAAAGATATATACAATATAAAATAGGCTACCAATAAAAGATATATACATTATAAACAGTTTACATATTTAACAGTTATTGCACAGGTGAGTGGAGGTAGAAATGGTATATAAACTGTACATAGTGCAACTAAATAAATAACAGTAAAATAAAAGCACACTGTGGTGTGTAAGTATTGCTCCTATCAGAAGTGTTTATTATAGAGTCTGACAGCAGCAGGAAGGAAAGACCTTCTGTATCTCTCCTTCACACACCGAGGGTGGAGCAGTCTGCCACTGAAGCTGCTCTGCAGGGCTGACAGGGTGTCCTGCAGGGGGTGGGACTCATTGTCCAGCATGGATGTTAGTTTTGCCAGGACCCTCCTGTCATATATATGTATATAGAAGTACTTTACTGAGGGTCTAAAACTAGACCAGCAGGAGGCGCCTGTTAACTATTTTAAGGAGGACTAGAACTGCAAATTATTATAAGGTTGTAAATTAGGTAAGGTTGGTCCTGTAAGGGCTTTGCTCAGGTCTTCTGGTCTTGTTTCCTCTCATCAGGCTAACCCTTATTTGTGTTCCAACATTTCATGTCCCTCTGGCAACTGTGTACCTAATCCCTGACAATAGCAGGAGGGTGCCTGACTAAATAAACATCAGTGGATTTGCCATTGTTCTTCTGGTAAGCACAGGCTTAAGGTGTAACAAAACAGCTTCAATAAAAGAAGTGAGAAAACATCTGTGAACTTTGTCATCTGGATCAGGAGCTATAGTCACAATCACAAGTGTCGCCAGCATAGATGCAGAAAAAAGACAATAAGCTTCTTTTACTGTTTTGGTGAAACTTCTGTCACCAAGCCTGGTTACAGAGGCTGACTGAGTTGATGAAGCTGGAGCTTCCTGCTCCTATTGGGCAGGACAGACGAACTCTGAGCTGTCTGATGTTTCATTTTCTGGCTTATAGTGCTGCACATACTGAAGATTCCTCTCTATAAACTAGAAACTATAATAAAACATTATTGTGGTTCACACTCACAAACCACTGAGCCACTGCTGCCCAAAATTTGCCCAGAATTATTCAAACAGAAACAAACAGGCGCACAGTCTATGGAGCATGGACTACAAACAGGAACAGAAGCATCGCGACCTGTTTTACAAATATTATACCCCGTTAAACTAATATAAGGACAACAGTGGCGCAGTGGTATAGCAGGGTTGTCTAGTAACTGGAAGGTTGGTGCTTTGATCCCAACCCCTCCCTAGTCACTGTTGTGTGTTCTTGGGCAAGACACTTCACCCTAGCCTGTGGCGTGCCTTGCTAGTCATTGCATGACACTGCTTGGCAGCAGCTGAAAAGAATTTCCCTCTGGGATTAATACAGTATCTAAAATAAAAAAAAAAATAAAAAATGTGATCACGTGTTAGCTTTGTTTTATAAGTGGCAGTGTATTAAAAAATGATGCTATGGCGGCACAACATATATGTGTTACCTGTTGATGTTTGTACTTGCGTAATTTTAGAAAACTGCATCCTAACATTAAACATTTGGCTAAATCTTCCTCCTCAGATACATCGGCTTATGAGGGTGGAGTGTTTTTCTCAAATATTTGAGAAAGTGAAACTGACAGATTTATACTTGCTCACGACCACATACAGGACGAAAGCACATCTTTTCTGCAGCAACAAAAACAAGAAGATGGGCGCTTTTAGCTCTAAGGGTAAGACTGTTTCTGTTTACATTATAGAGTTTTGTATTGTTATTGTTTTATTGTTTTTTGAAGAAGAAGAAGAAGGATGTGATTTTTTTGCATTAGTTGTTAGGACTTCTATAAAAATAAAAAAAATACAGGCTGAGAGATTCGCCCAAGTTTGTTTTTAAAGTTCATGTAAAAGTTGAAACCGATAAGTATAATGTAATATCTAACTGAACTTAAATATTATGACTTTATCGGTTCCAGGAAAACAACCTGAGCCCTTAGTAAGATCTGTTTATTATTACTCAGTCTGAATGATGTTCATGAATGTGTCTCTTCTTGTCTGCAAAACTCTCCTCAGTTCCATGGAGGAAGGTGCCCTGGGGGTGAGTTTATAGTTTTCTTATGCTTTTGTGTGGTGGCACTAGGTTGAAAGCTGCATAAATCATATGTCAGACATCATGAAGATAGTAAAGGCTGTCTGTCTCTTCTGAACACTGTAATCTCTCATCCTCATACTTCCACAGACAAAGAAAAACGACAAGTCCAAACATTAACCTGAAAGCCTAGTTTTGTGTCCTATGTCAGAACATGTTACTTTTGTTTTTAGCTGTAGTTTGGTTTGGCTAGAGATTGGTTCTTGCTGTGACATGAGTGAAAACCACCAGACCTGCATTTATTTATATGATATAATCTTTTTGATCAGAAAAAATGAGGATGATCTCCAGTATGTGAAGGACTACAAGCCAGCAAAAAAAACATCAAACACCTCAGAGTTCTTCTGTACGGCCCAGTTGGAGCAGGAAAGTCCAGCTTCATCAACTCTGTTAACATCAGCCTGCGACGCAGAAATGCGACTCCTGCTGCAGCCTCTGCAACCACCAGTGATAAAAGTTTCACCAAAAAAGTAAGAGAATAAGAAATCTTACTGTTGTCTCTGTGATACTTGTAGCCAGAGACTTTATGTTTGTTTTCTGTCCCATAACAATAAACAACTGCATATTTCAGTGTAGTGGCCAAATTTAAGCATCAACCTGAAGCTGCTTCGTTAGTGTAGCTGGGGTTTTCTTGATGCTTGTCTTACAGGAGTTAAAACTAAACTATATATATATAACTAAAGTCCAAATACTGTGCATGTATCATGAATGAGTGTTTATTAACAGCCCACAGCTGTAACAGTGGAATCCATTATGCCTCAACTTCATCCACTATCAAACAGATGGCATATCCATACCTGTTTAACACTCTCATTGCACTCTTATTCTGCTGTTAATTATGCCTTATGGCACTATCACTGCCCTAAATAAATTAGTAGTTACATAGTATAGTAGTAATAATAGTATTCTACTATCACAAGATGATGCAAATAAGAATAAAATCTTCTTCTGAAGAAGAAGACTGCAGAAAGCAGTCGAAACATGTCAAGGTAAAAACACAAAACACTGATCTGTTTTGACTGACTGAATACTCTTATGGTATAAAAAGGTGAAGACCAAATGAATCTTGTTGAAATATCAAATGTAACTTTACTGTGACATATTCTTTAAACTGCTATGTTTGACGAATATGTCACAGTTTGTAAAAATAATGACATTTTAAACGTCCCCTCACATTTACAAGAAACATTATTAAATAAACTAAATACAGGGTCCTTGTGTGTTTATTAAGACTCATTTTACAAATTGAAAATCTGCAACTATTATTATCTTTTCTTGTGTTTTAGTATCAGACTCATAGAATCAAGAATGGACGAGGAGACGACAAGACCTTTTACCCTTTTGTCTTCAATGATATCATGGGTGTGGAAGACGGTATGGCCTGCGGTGTTCTTCCTGAAGACATCAAACTGGCCATGGAGGGACATGTGAAGGAGGGTTATGTGGTACAGCTGCCATTTTATTAAAACTAAAGATTCTTTCTGCCTGAGTTTTTACCATTGTCTGTATATATACATAGTCTGTAAACATAAGGATTGGATCAGCTATTTGCCATTTATGCTGTGATAAAACAAAGCAGAAAGGTTTCAGAGAATAGATCTTATTTAATCCTCAGAACCCCAAAACTACCACATGTGACAAACAGTTCTATCAGAGAAAAAACTAATTGAGGTATTTCTTCATAGTCACTTTATTACTAGTGTCACTGAAAAAGATACTCAAAGTTCTGGAACCCTTACAGCCATTAGGACTCCATTATTCATTCAAATACAGCCAGCAGTCCTTCCTCATAGAGCAGAACAGTGAGTAGCAGTTCTCACACTGTTTATGTGTTTTCATTGTTTTTCAGTTCAACCCAGTTTATCCACTGTCAGAAAAAGACTACAACCCAGCTCCTGCTCCTGATGACAAAGTCCATGTTCTGGTTTGTGTTTTATCTGCCAATACAACAGAAATTAAGGAGTCAGTTCTGCAGAAGATGAACATTGTCAGACAGACAGCTGCTGACCTGGGTAAGAGTTCCTGTCAAGATGTTTTCATACTACTTCTATTTTGTACTTCCAAACTGCACTCACCAGACAAACCACAGTTCAATCCACAGTTTGGTTGAATTTTGAATCAGTTGTATGGTGTTGGCATTTATGAAACTACGCATCCTCCTGCATTTTAAGAGGAGTCATCATTGTGGTAAATTGTGTAAGATAATTGTGCAGAAGCTTGTTGCAGATGACAGAAAACTGCATTATTACATTTCTAACTTCTACCTTCAGACCTGATCAAACAGAAAACAAAATTGGTTTATTGATCCCCAAGAGGCAATGTAGAAACAGAAATAACATAACAATAATATAATGATAAATATATTTAGTTGTTTAATTTGTTATTCTTCAGTTATTAAATCAAATAAATCACAAATAATCATTATTTATGTGCCTCTGTGTCTGCAGAAATTCCTCAAATAGCATTAATTACCAACATTGATGCAGCCTGTCCTGAAACAGAAAAAGACCTGAAGAATGTATACAAGAGCAAACACCTGAAGAACAAGGTCAGTTTCTGACATTAACAGAAATTTAATGATTTTATTTTATTATCTAAATATTTCAGATTCATAGCATTAAGTATTATTTTGTTCACATTCAGATGAACCAAATCAGCTCAGCAGTAGGAATCCCATTGAACTGCATGTTTCCAGTGAAGAACTACAGCCATGAAATAGACGTGGATGATGATGTGGACACTCTGATCCTGAGTGCTCTGAAAAACATGATCAACTTTGGAGACGACTTTGTTGAAACAAATGTACCTGTGTGACTTCTATAGAGGAACTAAATCCAGGAAGTGCGTATGAGGGGAAGTATAAACTCAGCTTGTGTATGTAGGTCAATGAATGCATGTTAACTGGTTTTCTCTAGAAAGAACAGTAGGTTCTATACTTATCCTTCGGTTTGTGAAACCATAATTATATACATTCAAGTGAATTTATACTCAGTTAAAGGACATTTGACAAACATTTTTTTCATTTTACATTTTGACAAAATTGTTTATGTCCAAACTTATTTAGATATATATAGAATATGCAATATTCAAAGTTCAAGAAGTAGCACACTGTACAAAATCTTAAAGGATGTGGTTATGAAACATGGGTATATAGTTTCTTTAACATAACGTCTTACAGTCTGAGTAAAAATTAAGGGTAGGGTATGAGTAATTTTGAGCCTAACCATATGTGCGCATGTTTCCATGGCCTTGCTTCTATATTGCCAACAGGTATTAAAGTGCCCTCTTTTTTATTATAAAAATTAAGATGTGCTGGAAGCAATTAGAAGCTTGTGATTTTGGAGTTTCATCCACACAGTTTTAGGAGGCAGAAAACATTTATCTTCTGATTGTACCTTGTTTTATTGTATTCTGTTATACATAAGCACCTTTATTTATGTATTATTCTAAGTATTTTAATGTTAAGCACTTATACCCTTATAAATGTGCTATATAAATAAACTTGACATTGACACGAAATGCTCCTCCTTCTCTCCCCTCTCTCTTGACCCATGACAGCACCACTACTAGGCCTGGAACATTAACTACAGGGTTTTCAGTGTTTTGTTTATTTATTTATTTTGTAAACACAAACGATTTGTGTGGATGTAGTCCAAAGCACATACAGTGGCTTGCAAAAGTATTCATACCCCTTGAACTTTTCCACATTTTCTCACATTATTCCCACAAAAATAAATATATTTTATTGAAATGTTATGTGAAAGACCAACACAAAGTGGCATACAGTTGTGATGTAGAAAGAAAGTTAAACATGAGTTAATTTTTTTTATTTGTTTATTTAATTTTTTTACAAATAAAAAACTGAAAGGTGCAGTGTGCAAAAGTATTCAGCCCCCTTTTCTCTGAGTGCATCCAATTGCCTTCAGAAGTTGCGTGATGATTTCTGACTGATCAAATGTTGACCTAATGACTAGATAGAGTCCACCTGTGTGTAATTTAATCTCAGTCCAAATACAGCTGTTCTGTGACGGCCTCTGTGGTTTGTTGAGAGGATATTGGGGGGCAAACAGCATCATGAAGTGCAAGGAACACACCAGACAGGTCAGGAATAAAGTTGTGGTGATATTTAAAGCAGGGTTAGGCTATACAAAGATTTCCTAAGCTTTGAACATCTCACAGACCACTTTTCAGTCCATCATCGGCGAATGGAAGGAGTATGGCACAACTGCAAACCTACTGAGACATGGTCATCCACCTAAACTAACAGGCCAAACAAGGAGAGAACTGATCAGAGACGCAGCCAAGAGGCCCATAGTGACTGTGGATGAACTGCAGAGATCTACAGCTAAGGTGGGGGAATCTGTCCATGGGACAACTATCAGTCATGCACTGCACAAATCTGGACTTAATTGAAGAGTGGCATTAAGAAAGCCATTGTTAAAGTAAACCATAAGAAGCCATGTGAGTGACCTAGCAACCATGTGGAAGAAGGTGCTCTGGTCAGATGAGACCAAAATTGAACTTTTTGGCCTAAATGCAAAATGCTATATGTGGCAGAAACCTAACACTGCACATCACTCTGAACACACCATACCCACTGTCAAACATGGTGGTGGCAGCATCATGCTCTGGGGCTGCTTCTCTTCAGCAGGGACAGGGAAGCAGGTCAGAGTTGATGGGAAGATGGATGGAGCCAAATACAGGGCACTCTTGGAGGAAAACCTGTTGGAGTCTGCAAAACACTTGATACTGGGGCGGAGATTCACCTTCCAACAGGACAACAACCCTAAACTTAAAGCCAAAGCTACAGTGGAATGGTTTAAAATGAAACATATTAATGTGTTAGAATGACCCAGTCAAAGTCCAGACCTAAATACAATCGAGAATCTGTGGCAAGATCTGAAAACTGCTGTTCAGAAACATTCCCCATCTAATTTGACTCAGTTTGAATTGTTTTGCAATGAAGAATGGGCAAAGAGTTCAGTCTGTAGATGTACAAAGCTGGTAGAGACATACCCCAAAAGACTTGCAGTAAAAGGGGGTTCCACAACGTATTGCCTCAGGGGGGCTTAATACTTTTGCACACTACAGTTTTCAGTTTTTTAATTGTAAAAAAAAATGAACTCATGTTTAATTTTCTTTCTGCTTCATAATTGTGTGCCACTTTGTGTTGGTCTTTCACATAACATTCCAATAAAATATATTTATGTTTGTGGTCATAATGTGAGAAAATGTGGAAAAGTTCAAGGGGTATGAATACTTTTGCAAGCCACTGTAGGTCTAATAGCTATTATCATTTTGAGAAAAGTCTCTCAGGGAAATGGGACTGGAATTCACAATTAGTACGTAAAATGAAAAAGTACAAGTTTCAGAACTTCAAATTCAGAATATTTAATAGGGGGTCAAACAATACATCTTTGATTAGAAGATCAATGTACAAAACAGGACATTAATTCATCGACTTCAGGAACTGCCTTAAAGTGACACCAAAGTGAGTAAATTTAAACTTTTTACAAGACAGGTGCCAAATACATTACACTGGTCAGCCAACATTCTATGTTTCAATTCTGTGACATGCTAATGTGTTTATTATTTTTATTTTTATTTTATTTTAGATACTTTATTAATCCCAGAGGGAAATTCTTTACGGCTGCTGCCAAGCAGTGTCATACAATGACTAGCAAGGCGCGCCACAGGCTAGGGTGAAGTGAAGTGCCAGTTTCAGCAAACACTGTTTACGTTATTAGTGTTTACTGTTTACTCCTGCTCCACTGTGATACTGCCCTCTGTGCTGAACGACACAGTATCTCACATTTGATTTTTGTAGGGATTGCGAACCTGATCTTTTATTCTACTGACAGCCTGTCGATTTTGTGCACATTGAAGTAATCCTCCCTGAGTCTCATGGAAGAGAACATGAACCTCCAACACAAACCTTGGATCTTCAAACCATTTTCTTTCTCCTGGTGAAAACTCCTTATCTCTGGTGTGATGCATCAGCACCACAATGACTGGTTTATTGTTGGATGACACTGGAAGGCAAGAGAGAAATATCAGATGAACAGAAATGTACAGTTTAAAACATTATCACACTAAAACAAGTAGAATTACATATCTAAAGGATGTTTGATATGAAATCCACACACACATACACATATCTCAGTGACCCTCTGTACATTACCTGCTGCATGTCTCTTGACTGCTTCTGAATCTGAACCAGTACGGGATGTGATTGGACAGAAGACAATGATGATGTCACATCCCTGCATGTTTTTTGTCTTCCTAACCTGTTTTAATGACCTCCATTTTCTTCTCTTCACTTTTTTCACTATGGTTTCATGAGCACCATAAGTCTCTCCAGTTTTGACATAGCAGAACCGTGGTGCCTGTTGTCTTGCTGAGAATGAGAAATAAAGATCCCATTAATGTTTACACATTTATTTTACATTTTGACTACATATGTACAAGCATTCGTACAGAGACCTATATGTTCATCCTCTGATCACAAAATACTACATCATGTAGGGCATTTTAACTTGCTAGCTGCACAGAGACAACATTTGCGATGAATAATACGATATTCAGATAAATGTGATGCAGTAAATAACTCCTTATATGTATAACCTGTTTCTGGTTTCTTTGAAGGTAAACTGGTCACCACAACAGTGAGCAAATCCAAAACATCACTGTGAAGAATCTGAGGTTTTTTCATCAACTCTTCAACATCTGCAAAGCAAACAAACATTTACTGAACACTGTCACATGAACACAAACTGTGTCAGACCTTACAAGGGGAAAGATAAATAGAAAACAACAAACAAATGTAAATAGTTGAACATACGTGGAACACATTCTTTGATTTCAGACCCCTTCAGTTCTCTTAGGATGTTCTGCAATTTCTCTTCATCCACAGCCATCTGCATTTGAAACAGTACAACAGTATTATTTTCAGAGGTAATAAAGTACATTCACTTAGGTATTCATTGGTAATTATACTTCACTAAAATGATTTCCTGAAGCAAAGCTATCCCAGCTAACTTTGGGTGAGAGGCGGGATACACCCTGGACAGGTCACCAGTCCATCACAGGGCAACACACAGACAGATAGATGTTGCTTTAACAAGTATAAATTACACTTACTTAAGTGGGTTAGGTTTTAAAGCCAAACTCAGTTAACTCTGTTAATTAAATTGTATATAAACACATTTATTTGATCCAACAACTCACTTTGAGTGCTCTGCCTCTGACCATGAAATTTCCCTCTCCTCCTATCAAAGAAATAACTTTGCAGTTCCCACACTATTGTCAGTAACTGAAACGAAGTTGTAACTTTGGAAACAATCATTCGTTTGATTACTCGTTTCTGGGGAAAAGAGGTAATGCCGTTAGTAACGACATTTATTTATAACTCCGTTATTCCCACTACTCTAACATATCACTGCCTGCATGGCGCAATAATTTGGTTCCATTAAACATTAGAACACATAGGAGATATTCGCCTTCGGTGGCGTGAGAGAATAACGTTTCAACCATTGACTGGATCAGTCTGAAATAAACTGCGTAAAATCAGAAGAGACATTTGAGAGATATATCTGAACACGGGTGTAAGCTTTAACAATAAGACTAATACTATAATAATAATGGTTACGGGTTTAATGTTAATATGTCTCGAAATATAAGATGAAAATTACCTGTACGTTTCTTCGTCTCTTCCGCGTCCCTGCGAATAATTCTTTACACAAACATCCTGCTCCTTTTCACCAGTTTCACTTTCGCGCGTGACTTCAGAGAATTGTTTATGTGGCCACGGTCTCGCTGCAGGAACAAAGTAAAATGAATGAATCCACTCTTCCTTGCTGCGGAGAAACATCAAGGCTGTGTCAATCACTCACTCTACTACAATACTCCAGTCCAGGAGAAGGTGCAAGCCACCCAAGAGGCACCCACACCTTCAAATGTGACAGAGGTGAAGGCTGTTTTACTATTATAACAAGTTCCTGCATAATCATGTCAACTGCTATACAAAGAGTGGGGAGAGGCACAAAAGGTTGATTTTGAAAAATCAAAAGAGATGATGCAGTCTGCAGAAGTGGTGCATTACAGCAGATAATGACATTGTGCTGTTGTGTGACACATCACATGGAGTAGGTGCCATGCTGCCACATCACATGACAGATGGAACTGAGAAACCCATAGGATTCACCTCACGAACATTAAATGTAGATGAGAAGAACTGCTCACACTTAGCTAAGGAAGGACTAGCAGTGATGTTTAGGATAAAACGTTTCCACAAGTACATTTATGGTCGGAAATTCACTATAGTGACAGATGACAAGCCCTTGTTGTTGCCCTTGATGCAGGCCGTACCACAGATGGTCTCACGTAGAATCCAAAGGTGGGCAGTATCCTTGAGAGCCTATGAATACACGATAGTGTATAAAGAATTCCTGTGGATTATGCTGGACCATTTATGGAACAGGTGTTATTTTGTGCTTTATTGATGCACATTCAAAATGGATGGATGTGTCCCCAGTGAACTGCCACTTCAGCCACCACAATTGAGTGCCTGTGTACTTGTTTCATGGACTGCCTGAATTGTTAGAGTCTCATAATGGCACTTGTTTCACCAGCACTGAATTCAAAGACTTCCTGAATAAAAATGGTATCGATCATGTGTCACACTACCATGTTGCCAGTAATGGATTAGTGGAGAGAAGGGTACAGACATTTATCAATCAATGTTTCTGCATAAGACTTCCATGACTTCCCTCTCCAACCTTGATCTAGGAATCCTCAGTTTTTCTTTCACATACACTTAGACTAAATCTTGATGAGGTTGAAATGTACCAAAACTGTTTTTCCAAGCTTTCTGGTGTAAACGCCATAGGGGGTCTGTTGAGACTGGTACTCACACAGGTTCATATGATGGATTTTCCATTTTTGGTCACTAGAATTTGATACAGCATAAATCACATTTTCCCTGGCTGAATCCACAAGTAAATACTAATAATGCTACAATTAATTACATGTAAACAAATTGATTACAAATATTAATCAAATCTGATTTGGGCCCATTTATTATTGGCTATTTTTGTCATGACAATATTGACAGTAACAAGGAGAAAACATGAAATATTGAACAATGAAATATCAAACACTTCCATCTGATCACCTCTTGGAGTCGCTATAGAGCTGTGAACACCAGCAAAGCAGACATCACATGCCATTCTTGGTTACACTGATCTTACAGATCTCAGGATATTATATCATTAACAACCCAATAAAGCAGAAATATTCTTGGTAGTTTTTTAAAACTATACTGTACAATTCTGTATGTAAATTGTAAAACACACCAAACACATGCACAAATTCACTACAATATTGCTGTGTGGGCAGTCAGCAACTTATGCGTATGTACAGTATGTTCAGATTAATTCCCTGCAGCAGAATGTACTTCTATCCACACATTGGACCTAACCATTGCCACCTTGTCAGGGAATGGCTGAGTATCAAACGACCAACTGATTTTAATTCCTGGGCAAATAAACCTTCAGAAACACAACCCCCATGTATACAACAAATGAAAACACTAATACCACTAAGATGCATAAAGTAATTTGCGTATCTGCACATTTACTGTGTCTGTGTAACACTCCTCGTATTTCTCTGACAGAATGGTTATTTAGTTCACATTGAAGTAATCCTTCCTGAGTCTCATGGAAGAGAACAGGAACCTCTAACACAAACCTTGGATCTTCAAACCATTTTCTTCCTCCACTTGCATACTCCTCATCGATGGTGTGATGCATCAGCACCACAATGACTGGTTTATCGTTGGATGACACTGAAAGGCCAGAGAGACATTATCCCATTTAAACGCCAGATTACTCTCTCAGTACATCCCCACATTCATCACTTCATTTAACATTAAATATCTGAGGAATGTCTTTGAAATGACTAAAACAAATGCACATGTATCTATGTGAGTCTCCATTACCTGCTGGATGTGTCCTGACTGCCTCCACATCCGAGCCAGCACGAGACAGGATTGGACAGAAGACAATGGTGATGTCACAGTCCTGCAGGGATGATATCTGCACCCATATACATCCTCCCTTTAATTTTTCCAGTATGGTGTCGTGAGCACCGTGGGTCTCACCCGTAACAGCATAGTGAATCTTAACTATGTGCAGACACATCACAACTGACAAGAACCACAGTGGGATGTTGGCTGTAAAAGGATTAACAATTGTGACCATTAGTGTTCATTCATATTAACACTCAAAGATTCACTGTACATTAGCAGATGACTCACCTCTTCAGTTTAACTCTACAGGAGTGGATGCTGTTTCTTCTAATAAGAGACAAAGATTACAAACATTTATTAACACATGCATGACAACGTCAGTCCACATCTGCACAATTTGTCTTTTGAGGAAATTGAATGGGCCCAGACTCTGGTGGCTCATGTCCAAATCTACAACAAAACAATGAAATCCTAAACTGATGAGAAATCCGAATGTTTTACTGTAAATCTTCCATCACGTACAGTTTACTGGAAATTTAAGGTAAGACTTACCAACGAAATGATCAGCTCTGCTCACTTTTTGTCACTGCGTAACTGTAAACGGATATCCTGTTCCCTTTTCTTTACAGTTTCACTTTGACGTGGCTTACCAGAAATTGTTTGCTTATTGCTGTTGTAATTACAGTCTGAGTGACTGGAGGGAGGACTGGTTGATTGGGTTTGTGGATTACTATTGCAACAGCACATCATCATTGTTATAGAAGACTGTTGCTGTCTTAAAGCTGCATAGACTTAAGTTTATGTCTGTGATTAAGAAGGCATATACCACTCTCATAACACCGTGATAAAAACTAAAGCCCCGAAAACAGTTGCATTTTATCCAGGTTACATATACACATAAATCGTATGCATGCATGCAATGAAGATGACGTCTTGGTCAAATGATTCCTTGACCAAGAAAAACGGATGCAAATTTGTGAGTTTTTTTCTAGCAAATTTGCTACTTTAATCTCAGATTATTAGACCCGCCCTCCTTTTCCGGGTCAGTATTTTTTTTTCTTACAATGGCCCTAATACGCCGTCGTACAAATAAAACAAAAGCAATCCTATATACAATATAAACAGAAACAACCTTACGCAAAGAGAAAGAGGAGTTCAATGTCTTTTTTGCAGAATTGCTGTAAAAAAAAAACCGCTTACTCTATATGTATGATCCCGACTACAAAGACATCAGCCAGTTTCTCTTTCACTTTCCCCGCTGCTGTGAGACCTTCACCATACAAGGAGGATAGACAGAGGATCAAACAGCTTATTGTTTTCTTTGCAGCTGACAAAGACAAGGGACGCAGAGACGCGTGAGTAAGAGGTCTGTCCTCACATTTTCACTAAACTGCGTGATTGAGACACATTTAAAGTTCATTGTTACATGTTCATTTGTGGAACTTGTGGTTAGTAAACGTCATTTGATGTTTTCTTATTGCGGCAGAACAGTTGATGCGGCACAAACAGACAAATGTCAATGTGGACCTTTGGCTTAAGAGAAGGCTAATATCATTTCAATAATTAATGTATGTTGTCGTGACCTTCCCTGGTCACCCCGGATTGTCAGATTCCGTTTCCTGTATTCAGAACAGAGTGAAAGAAAATACCCTGGGTTTTGTAGTTTCGCCTTTTGCAAAAGGGAGAACACAGTGAACACAGGCCTTTCAGTCTGCTTCACTCCCCTCCATAAGTGTTCTGCCCCTCCCCTGGACACAGGCTTGTTTTATTGAAAGTTGAGGTACATTTGCATAATAGATAAACAGTTCTTCAAGACCCTCGCAGGTATTCCCATATTGGGACATGTTGCCCCTTTATCTCCACCTACTAATTATCATAATTGGTCTAACATATTTATGACTATGAAACCCTTTGTCCCTTCTATGTTGGATGATTTATCTTAGTCCATGCCTCCTAGTGCTTCGGCCTTCACCGCATCAAAGAGTTCCTCCCTAACTCTCTGTAAGAGTTATAGATGTGTTTTTCTCTAAGTGTAAGCATATATAATCAAATACATACGTGGTCTGTATCATGTCATTGCGTAAATAACCTTGTATACTTCACAATTTATTGATCAAGGAGTTTGCTGGCTCCAAAATAAACTTTACAATTTTATATGGGCGGGGCGTGCGTGACGTGAGTAAAAGGGGAAATTCTTGTTGTTGAATAAGAAGTGGCCTAGGCCAAAATTGAAAACTTAAATGATACATAAATACATACATACATACATAGAGCGCATGTGTGTATTGCATGTGCAACTCAGCATACAGTTACGTATGATATGTTCAAGTCAAAGTTACTTGTGTTGGAACAAGTGTGTGTACACATTTTCTTATCGGTGTGATGAAAAATGTTGTAGTAAATAACTGTACTCGTCTTTCTGTTTCTTGAAGCCAAGGCCTTTGGTCGACTTTTAGTGATAAATATGTCATTATAGCAAAAATGAATGACTGGATGAACAGGTGGATGAATAAATATCAATTTTGTCATACATTTGGTTGAATTTAGCTTTTGATGTATTGAGCTACTGTAGCTTCCACCAGTCGTCCACCTTAGGAGCTCTTTTAGGCCAAAGATGCTTCATGAATAACTGTTATCTAAGAAAACTCTCAGTGTGCTCATTCTGAGAATGATCCTAGAATTCTATCAGTAAAGGCCTCAGTGTGAGGAACCTTCATGAACATGATCTGTGGTTTGAACACAGTCTTGTAGCAGCACATAGCAACACAAATCTGTGCAGCACCTGGAATATCAGCAACATGTAACACTTGTTTCCACAGATCAACACAACCAGCTGGAGACATCACAACCTGACATGGATCGAAAGAGTGAACCACCTGTAAGTGCACTGTTTTTACTGCTGACCAACCAGCACGAATACCACTACTACTACTTTGATTATGCACACATTGTGATATTAGTGTATTATAAGTGTCAGGGAGGTTGCAGACGGACTCAAGCACAAGACAGGAGACAGGCAGAGGGTTAAATTAAAGTAATTTACTGTGCCTGAATACTCAGGGAACACAGTTCAAAAGCACAAGATCTCAGGGCAAAAACACAAGTGCGGTGCTAGCCGGCAGGAGGGAAAACCACACAGGGTTGAGTCACCACAGTTCTCAAAAGACAAACTCAAATGGTCTCAAAAACACACCAGGCAAACAAAATACAAAAATACTAAGGCTTGGAAAGTAACTCAGGCTACTGGAGAACAGGACGGCTGGAAGTCAGGTAGTAGACGAGACGAACTGGCACCAAGTGAGGGGAAGACGTAGACTATATACACAGGGATCAGGGCAGACAAAGGCGCACAGGTGAGGCACATTAGGGAGGAGCAGGTGATCACCAGGCGAAGGAGGGAGAACACGAGGAGGGGGCAGTCAAGACACCTGAAATGAGAGGGAAGTCAGTGATTTCAAAATAAGGCCGGAACTAAGGGCAGACATAATCAAACAAACTACAAAACAACCTCCCTGGCTCATGCTGGGACCCTGACAAGACTACAGACTAGTATTCAGACAGGGTAGCCTTAAGAATATCCACAAGGAACAAAAAGTCTACCAACAAGACGACCCAATAAAGAAAGGGGAGCACAGGACTTAAGTAGACACAGACAACAAGACACAGGTGAAGTAAAACACAGAGGAATACACAAGGAAGACGGGACCTTCCAAGTAAAACAGGAAGCACTAGACACAACAACAACACAGCATGGACAAACACCGCAAAGGACGACAAGAGCCACTAAGAACTAAACAAAAACCCAGAGTAACAAAATACCAAGCATACAGCTGCAAAGAGAATAATGACAGAACACAGGATTAATCAGAAAACCAAACCAAAGAGAACAAAGTACAAAAGAAACACAGGATCATGACACTGTGTGGAACATGAAACCAGTATTCTGTAGTTCTGAATGATGAGTCCTGAGTGAAGTCTGATCTCTGATGCTGTATGAATCAAACTGCAGATACAGACTGACCTCTAATAACATGTGAACACAGGACTTGTTCATCTGCTGCATCATTAAAGCTCAGGGAGACATCACAGCTCATACTGTAAGAAGACTTGATTTAATCTGTTCTCTAACACATCATCAAACTTTGTATTGTGTCTGCACAGGCTGCAGAAAATATGGAGACATCACCATCACAACCTGACTGTTCAAAAGACACATCTGTTAACAGGACAGAAGAAGAACAGTCTGATGTGTCTTCACATGCTGCAGATACTCGGACACTGATGTGTCCACATTGTGAAAAACATCTAGCTGAGTTTACTGCTAAGGTCAGTCGTGGAAAACTATTTTTATATTTATCTTCAAATGGACATAAAGATTAAAAAAGGTAAAAAGGACTTGAAGCTTCTCCATTAATGTTCAGAACATTTTGTCCTTTAATCAAAAAAACAAACTAATGCAAATATGGAATGATTTTTGAGACAACTCTCTGTCTAAACAACTGATTTAATAAACAAAGAATCCATTCTGACCAAAAATGTAACGTGACATGTGAATACCAAGTGAGTGAATTTACTTTATTATTTCCACCAGTAGAAACAGCACAAAGATCACTCTGTCATATGTCTTCTAGTCTCTGTGTTCACATGTCTTCTGTTTCAAATGCAGATGGCTGAGGATGAAGAGAAATGGCAGAAGATCCTGGAAGAACTGAAGAGGTCTGAAATCAAAGATTATGTTCCACGTATGTTCAACTATTTACATTTGTTTGTTGTTTTCTATTTATCTTTCCTCTTGTAAGATCTGACATCGTTTGTGTTCATGTGACAGTGTTCACTTCAGTAAATGTATGTTTGTTTTGCAGGTGCTGAAGAGTTGAAGAAGAAAAGTCTCCACAGTGTTTTGGCTTTGTTTGCTGATGTAGTGACCAGTTCACCTTCAAAGACACCAAGAGCAGGTTATCCATATAAGGAGTTATTTACTGCATCACATTTATCTGAATATCTTGTATTATTCATCACAAATGTCTCTGTGTAATATTTTTAACATCACTTTTTATGGGTGGATGAATAAATATACATTTTGGTTGAATTAAAAAATTAGCTTTTAATGTAGTGAGCTACTGTATCTTCCACCAGTCTTCCACCTTAGGAGCTCTTTTAGGCCAAAGATGCTTCATGAATAACTGTTATCTAAGAAAACTCTCAGTGAGCTCATTCTGAGAATGTTCCTAGAATTCTATCAGTAAAGGCCTCAGTGTGAGGAACCTTCATGAACATGATCTGTGGTTTGAACACAGTCTTGTAGCAGCACATAGCAACACAAATCTGTGCAGCACCCAGAAACATGTAACACTTGTTTCCACAGATCAAGACAACCAGGCTGCAGACAATACAGAGACATCACAACCTGACAGTCCAGAAGACGAGGATAAACCTGATGACATGGATCCAAAGAGTGATCCACCTGTAAGTACACTGTTTTTACTGCTGACCAACCAGCACAAATACCACTACTACTACTATGATTATGCAAAAATGGTAACAATTTAAATCTAAATTTCTTAAATTAACACAAACCCTGAGTGTAACAGGAATATTACTGTCACTCTCTGGGAAATAAAAACACCACAGGGTCATTTATGTGAAATCATCCACTTTCAGGAAGACCCCCTCAGATATTTTTAGAAAATTCACTGATGTACATCTATCAATATTATGGAGAAATCCAGAGCTTTAGGTCTGTAAGTTTAACCATTTGCAACATACAGCCCTTTGAAATATTAGTTCTTTAGTTTTTGGCTGATTTGCTGTCAGCCAGGTTAAAGCTTTTACTGCATGTACAGCTTTTCCCATAGAATCAGAGAATGTAATCACTTTTTTCTATCTAGAGTTGATATGTGGTGCAATTATAGTGATAATATGTCTCTACCAGGAAATACCTCCAGTATATTTATATCTTATAAATAAATGCCACAGGTAGTGTGTCTTTTGCTGTTTTTACTGCAGATACAGACTGACCTCTAATAACATGTCTAATATGAATGTAGGACTTGTTCATCTGCTGCATCATTAAAGCTCAGGGAGACATCACAGCTCATACTGTAAGAAGACTTGATTTAATCTGTTCTCTAACACATAATCAAACTTTGTATTGTGTCTGCACAGGCTGCAGCAAATATGGAGACATCACCATCACAACCTGACTGTTCAAAAGAGACATCTGTTAACAGGGAGGAAGAAGAAGGACAGGCTGCAGACTCAGACAGTTTGAGCCATCCACACTCTAAGAGACAATTTCCAGTTGACACTGCTGCTGCGGCCATGATCCAACAAAATGAAGTAAGAAAGAGCATTTAACATTAAATGCACATAAAGATTTAAAAAAGGGTGAAATGGATTTGGAGCTCCTGCATTAATGTTCATAACACATTTTCATCTTCACTTAAACTGGCTTAAAAACAAACAACACAAACCTAAATGTGTGAGTCAGACCAAAAATCAGCATTTTTAAAACAGCAGCCAACAGGAAACATGCTGATAGTAGTGCCTATGAGTAAAAAAAAGTGAATGTACTTTTGTTACCTTCCACCAGTAGAAACAGCACAAAGATCACTCTGTCATATGTCTTCTAATCTCTATGTGTTCACATGTCTTCTGTTTCAAATGCAGATGGCTGAGGATAAAGAGAAATGTCTGAACATCCAGAGAGAACAGAAGAAGTCTGAAATCAAAGATTGTGTTCCATGTATGTTCAACTATTTACATTTGTTTGTTGTTTTCTATTTATCTTTCCTCTTGTAAGATCTGACACAGTTTGTGTTCATGTGACAGTGTTCAGTAAATGTATGTTTGCTTTGCAGGTGCTGAAGAAGTGATGAAGACAATTCTAAGTCTCTACAGTGATGTTTTGGCTTTGTTTGCTGATGTAGTGACCAGTTTACCTTCAAAGACACCAAGAGCAGGTTATCCATATAAGGAGTTATTTACTGCATCACATTTATCTGAAAATCTTGTATTATTCATCACAAATGTATCTGTGCAGCTGAAGAGTCAAATGTCTGATTTTTTATTCAGCTACAGTTTGAGACAAATTTGTACTTTCTGCCTCTGTGAGTACAAAAGGTTCTAAATAATGTAGTGGTTGTGATCAGAGGATGAACATAGAATAGAATAGAATAGAATAGAATAGAATAGAATATACTTTATTAATTCCTTTGGGAAGGTCCCTCAGGGAAATTTGGGTACCAGCAGCAATACAACAACGACAGTCAGAGAGCCTCTGTGCAGATGTCTGCAGCCGGTCATCCTCCATCTTTTTCTTAACCTGCTTGTCCTGTGCAGGGTCACAGAGGAGCTGGAGTCTCTTCCAGCTGCCTCACACTCTGAGGAGAGGCAGAGTAAAGATACCAGCAACAATATAAAGATTTTACAAGTTTGTTGTGGTGCAGACTGTAAAGTGTATGTGTTGTGAGACACCTGCTATTATTACTTACATCTACTGTTGTTGTCCCCTAAGGGAAAATCTTATGGCACAATACAGAATCTTTTTCTTCTAAGATGCATGTTTGTATGAAATTTGGTCTTTTAAGTAGTTTAAAGTTCTGATTTCAGTTGAAAGTCTTCCAGCACCACTGACATGTTCTCCTCTTTTCTAATGATGGTACATGTCCATGAGTTCAAACCTCACACACATCACCATCATTTGAAATATTCTCAGATTACATCTTGAACAATGTTCAGCACATGTTCTTAAAACATGTTAGGGGAAAAAGTCATGCAGATCCTGAATTGGCCTTCATTTATTTTGTTTAGTTTTGTTTAGTTTAAAGAGGAGTTCAGATGCATCTTTTGAATAAACCGCTTAATATCCCTTTAAACACTACTCCCAGAAACCATTGCACGGCTGCTCACATTGATCTAATGAGCGATTAGTATATAAACCATGGACAGTGTGGAGCATTAAAGGGTTATCTCTTCTAAAGACAGACTCAGTCAGGCTGTCCTCTTCATTCAGCCTCTCTTCCGTGGTTCAGTGTTCTGGTTGCTATGATGATTTTCAGGTAGAGGCTCATGTTCAGCTGCTCAAATGAAACTTGAATGAATGAATGAATGAATGAAACAGAAGTATAAATTTGGCTCAATTCATAAATGTACATGTGTTAATGAATCAACATTAATGCAATGATTGTTTTTTATTTTCAGCAACGTGGTTTCCAAAAGTGATTTACTCCTGTGTCGTTACTGGTGAGACTGTTGGTGCTCACAGGACCATACAAGAAAAGGTGGAGAAAAGAAGCTGGACCTCAACAACTCGGGTGGAGAGGACAGAAAGTGTGCAGGAATGTGACATCATCATTGTCTTCTGTCCAATCACATCTCGTATTGGCTCAGATGTGGAAGCAGTCACGAAACATGCATCAGGTAATGTACAGAGGGTCACTGAGATATGTAAAGTTAAGGTTAAGATATCTTAAACATCCCTCAGATATTTCATGTTAAACAAAGTTCTGAATGTGGGGACGTCCTGAACCTCTAACCTTATGGTCTTAGTGGGATAATGTTAAAACATTTCTGTTCTTCTTGCTTTGCCTTTCAGTGTCATCCAACAATAAACCAGTCATCGTGGTGCTGATGCATCACACCAGAGATAAGGAGTATTCACCAGGAGTAAGAAAATGGTTTGAAGATCCAAGGTTTGTGTTGGAGGTTCATGTTCTCTTCCATGAGACTCAGAGTGGATTACTTCAATGTGCACAAAACGACCAGGCTGTCAGAGAAATACAAGGAGAGTTATACAGACACAGTAAATAGTGATGGTCTTAATCATAGTTTAGTGGTTTTTTTCCAGCTTTGCAGCCACAAATTTATATCACTTAGTTTGATCCTTTGCTGTTTTGTAGCCATGTGGTTACATCCAGTGTGTGCACCATGAGTGTGTGGATGTGTTAATAGCTAAACTCATACTGATAGATGGCTTCACTCTGAACATACATACATGTGACCTGCCCTCCACACACTTTGTTTGAAGTGGAACCAATGTAGTTACTTTCCATTCTTAATATGTAGGATACATGTGTGAACACTTGTGTAACTTATACAACAGAAAACAAACATCCTCCATTTTGTTTCAGCTCTGTTTGAGTTTCCACCCAGGTGGAAGGTGACAATCTAACAGTTTAAGACTTGAATAACATTGCTGAATTTGGTGCTTTATTGAGCCACACACCATTTGTGCATAGCTATATTTGGTGTGCATGTCTACACAACAGCAGAGGCCAGACTTCACCTAACAGTGAATAAATCTCAGATAATTTGTTAACAAAGTAAAAAACTAAAGCTGATAATAGGAAATATTTAATTAAAGTGGCAGTAGAGGAGGAGGCAAAACCACTAACATACAGACTAACATACAGAGTACACTATGTTGCATTGTATTATTATATATTGATACCAGTTCTTTAGTAAAATTAAGCAGACAAGCTGATACAGGACAGTCTTCATCATCTGGAATGGGTTACATTTGCTACAGTGACCAAATTAGTGCACACATAAGCAATTTCCCCCTGGGATTAATAAAGTATTTTTGATTCTGACTATACTGCCCATACAAAATGTTAATTTTTAAATCATGTACTTCATTTGTTGATTGGATGCGAGCTGATGAATGTAATTCTCCACAGTGTGATATAATGTAATTCATTGTCATGTAATGCTGCCTGCTTCTATATCATCTCTTCATCTGTGTTGTTTTTAAGCTTTATATATGTCTGAGTTTGTATTTATTTTGAGGGACAATGTGAAAACTGAGGTCTACTTCTAAAAGCATTTACAGCTCTGTAGCACCTCCCAGAGGTTAGAAGATGGAACTGTATATATTGTTTAATTAATTGGTAGCCGTTGCTAGGCAATCAAACTATTGTTCTTCACCCTCTTTCTTCTTCTTTGTTATTCTTCCGTACGTATTTGGCGCAGCGTATCTTCAGCATACATTGACCGATTTCTACCATTCAACCATCAAAATGTTCATCTCATAGAGGACATTCCGGGTCAACTTCCAAGTTTTTTAAAAAAAATGATAGTGTTTCATTAGGCAATTTCAGTGTCATCTGCCAAATATATCTCCTCATACAAATTATAAGCTACAGACTCCATTTTAGTCTTAAAACGCTCATTAGATGCTGCTCTATCAAACTTGAATTCAGAATTTTCTAATTCCAAATCGTTTCCGCACGCCAGAGGGGTTTTTGAGGTCTCCTCTGCTGTTACCATGGTGACAGGCTGACACACAGAGGCATACAAAGCTCTGATTTGCTCTGATTCTCCAGCAATTCAGAGAAATCCTTCACATCAGCATTCAAAGCAATGCTTCAGCTGCAGAAATCAAACTTGCATTTTCTTCAGGAAATGCCCTTTTCTAGTATTTAATGTTTCCTGTTACTGTATACAGTCAGTGTCTGCATGACATAAAATGAACAATAATAAATGGACAAAAATCAGATTTGATTTTTAATCAATGGGTAACTTGATTAAATGTATTCACTTTAATGTAAATAAAGGTTTTTTTATTTTAAAGTTACTGGGTTCATGCATTTACTTACCCTTACAAAAGTAACACATAAACACCAGAATATACTGTGATCAACTCCCAGTGACCGCAGAAATGACATTATGTTCATGGATCCTGAAGCCTGACTGTCCTATGAATGAGTGAATGCTAAGCAGTGAACATAGGATGGTTCAGTGCTCTGCACCTGTTACAACCTTTATGTTTTCATTCATTTTGCCACAAAAGTACTTTGTAAGTAGCAAACCTCTTCCATCTACAGCCAGCTCTTCACCTGATTCTTGTTTTTACAGCCACTAAATTTAAATGATCACATTTTAAACGTTGATCATTTCAATCACCTGGAAAATTTGACGCCATCTCAGACTTATGGAGAAGAGAGCACCATGTTCTGTTATTCTGTTAACAACTGTTGACAGTGAGGAAGTGCCAAAAGCTGCAGTTCCTCATGTGGCCACTCAGAATAGAATAGAATAGAATAGAGTTTATTTGTCACATGTACAAGTACAAACATACTAGTACGTTAGGAGTACGCCTCCAAGCCACAGCCATCCGGCGCTGAAATCTCCATAGAACTGTGTGTTAAACTCAACTTTTACAGCAGAAAATTGCTTTTTCTAGATAATTTCCAACCAGTTCATTATCAAGAATATAAAATATTCTATTGTGTGTCTCCAAACAATATGACTTTTAGCTGTGGCAAGATTGTTTTTTTCAATCACTAACAAGCGCTTAGCCATTCTTCAGATACTTTTTCTAAACTCTTAACACAGACACACACCGACAAAACACAATCGGCCAATTGGTTAATTTTATTCTCAAAGACATGTTTTGTTAAATATACATATATAACTCTTCGTTTCAAAATACAATAAATCTTTCTCTAACACACTAACTACCAAAACACTGGAAATCATGTGGACTCAAAATGAAATCATTCTGTCACACAAAAACATGTGCTTTCACTTCACATAGTACATGCAGTCAATCAAAGTGCACAAGGCTTAAAATACTGGCAATTGTTAGCATTACAAAAACTGCATAGACTTTGATGTTTCAGTTTTACAGGTCTTTGCATGCAAAACATGCAATCCACCGTTTTTACACTATATTTCTTGGTTGGGAACTGTATGTCCACATGTAATGTTCACATTCTTAAGCTTTCCAGTAAAAAGTCAATTTGTTGTTTTTTTTTTACTGTATACAACAACACTGTAGAAACATTGTTTGTGATAGAACAGAAAAAGTTTTATTGCTTAGAGTGAACAAAATATTCATGAAACTGTTACGTGCTGGTACTCGTTTGTTGTGTATGCATGTCTGTTATGTGTGTCTCTTTGTTTTCTGTGCAGGTTCCCATGTGCACTTCTGGTGAACCAAGTGGATCATCCACAGCTGAGTCCAATTGGTCCTCATTAGCACGCCTATATCAGCTGGAGGTGTGCACATGGCCGGAGCCAGTGGGCCAACTTGCGGGCGTGCGCACACACACCACGTGTCTTTGAGCAAGATGATCAGTACTAATCGTTTCTGTTTTGCTTTTGTGCTTGCTTTGCCGTTTTGTTATCTCTTTTAATAAACAAATATAATGCACAGTCACTGTTTCCGTCTGCTGTCTCCTCCAGGCCTGGGTAACATTATTGTTGCTTCCCCTCATCCCCTGGACTAACCAGGGAATCTAGGATCCTATTGAGGGAGAGTTCCAGCGAAGTCTTGGTGACTATGTAGCTTTGTGGTAACCACATTGCCTGCTGGGAGCCTGGTGGTGAGTGTGAGCTTTAACCCTATTGACTGTCTTCCCAGTTTAGAGTAGGTGAGTGCCCAGCTGGTCTCCTCGCAGTCCTTCCATCGGACACTCTTTTGTTATTTTGCTTTTCTTGTTTTTGGAGCTAATCCTGGGCGGGGATCCAATTCCCTGGCGGGGGAAGGCTTTCCACAGCCTTGGCTGCTGGAGACACCTCGAGCCCAGCACGCTCCAGAAGACAGATAGGTGAGTTGCTTGGGCAGGAACTGGGACAGTCTGTTTGTCAACTCTGTAAGGTTAAGCTTGTGTGTTAGCGTATGCTTTGGTCCGTGTTTTCTCTGATGTAGGCAGAGGTGTGAGTGTGTGTACACTTCATTGTGTTCTCTGCTGTGAGCAGGGGTGTGTATTCGCAAGCGCTTAAACTTTTGCGTGTTTCTCTGCTGTGGGCAGAGGTGTTCAATCATGAGAGACTCAGCGAACTGAATGAGAAATATTTATTAAGTACAAAGTTTGAATGTGCATTGGCGTCCTAGACACCGTCATGAAGACCACATCCGAAAAGGGGGGAAAATACAAGAGGAGAGGCCGCTGGATCAGAAGATTCCCCCTGGGGTCTAGACCTGGTGGTGGTGGAGAGCTGGAGGGCAGGAGATAGGAGGCCTGAACTGGCGTGGATCTGGTGGTGCTTGGGGTGGAGGAGGGTCGCTGGGTTCGATCAGAAGACAGCTGGAGAGGAGATGGAGACTTTTAAATTTCGTGCTACGCTGGGATTGGTCAGGAGAGGGATGGAAAGCGACAGCTGATTGGTGAGGGAGGTGCTTTCTATTAAGCGCCTGACTAAGAGAGCGGAAGAGAGGAGGAGCAGAGGAGTGAGGGATAGAGGGATAGAGGGAGAAAGATTAGGAAGCGGATAGGGATAAATGGTGAATGATGGGGAGTCTTCCTGATTAAACTTACGCTAAGAGCTACATTAGTGGCTGTGGTGGTAGCGTGTGTGGCCGTTTGGCCCGTGATTCCATTAACTAAAAGGCAGAACTGGTTCTGTGGGCAGAAGTTAATTTCTGTTTCGTGTAGTAATGGGATCACTTGTATGTGTGAGGTCTGAGTTTCAGCTGCAAGCACATGCTCCATAAATGGACAGCTGAATGCATGCACATAAAACAGTTTAATATTGTTATGTGGAGTTGTGTTTTAAAGGACCCAAGTGCAGGCAGAAGCAAAAGGTGAGCTTTAATCAAAGCCAAAATGCAAAACTCTACACAAAGTCCAAAGGTTCAAACAAAGCACAAAACGAAAACCAAGGAAAGGAAAACCAACCGAACAAGCAATAATCCAGGAGGTGAACAGGAGGACGGGAGGACAAAGGCTAAGGACTGGGGGTAGAGAGACAAACGATCCAACAAGAACAAAAGGGAGCACAGGACTTAAATAGACATGGGAGACGGGACACATGTGAACACGATTAGGGTGGAGCAGGTAATCACAGAGGAGGGAAACAAGAGGAAGTAAACACACAGAGAAGACACAAGGAGGACAGGACTGTCAAAATAAAAGAGGAAGCACAAGACAACACTACGAACACATATAAACCGTTCCCCACCAAACAGTTAGAACTGAAGCTGCTTGGATGAGCAGCGAAACCTCTTCATGAAAACTCTACAAGTCCAGATGCCTTCCTTCAATCTTCAAAAAAACAAGTAGTTCACTTACTGACATCTTCAACCGATTGAAAGCACCTATGAAAAGATGGACTCAAATTTGGCCTTCCAAAAACAGCTCATTCATGAGACTGATATATGTTTACAACCCACATATGTGTAATATTGAATCATAAATAAATTACTCAACTCAACTCAGCTTTATTTATAGAGCACTTTAAAATCAACCCTGTTGGCCAAAGTGCTGTCCACCAATAAAAAAAGCATAGAGTTAAAAGCCAAAGAGAGAAGGTGTGTATTCAGAGAGAATTTAAAAGCTGCAAGAGAGTCAGCCTGCCTAATGTGCAGGGGCAGATTGTTCCATAGTTTAGGGGCAGTGACTGAGAAAGCACAATCACCTCTCGATTCCATCTTTGTGTCTGACTAAACTGAAAGATCTTCTGATGAATGATCTGCCGACCTGAGAGCGCATGAGTGTTAGGTAAAATAACCCAACTCCGTTACACCATCTGCAAACAGAGACCACAGACAACTTCTTGTTTTACTTGCAAGGAGAGTGACCCCAGAGACTGCTCAGTTACAATCTCCGAACTCACTCTGAAACAGTCTCTGGCTCGCCTGCCTTTTATTGAATGTAGGAGTGCCCTATTTTTACAACATTGTTACTAAGGGGAAAAGGGAAACATCTTGTTCAGTATCGAAACCACTCTTTTCATATCTTCACTGACACCCTTCTCGAAACCGTGGTGTGCTTCCTTCTCGTTTCTTGGTGAAGTTGCTCCACTGCCCCCGCCGTGACCTGTCTATCAGCTATTTACATGCAAGCTGGCTACAGAAGATAATGCATGATACGACACGTCTACAGAAAATAAGGAACACTTTTATAAGAATAAATGTATAATCATTAAAGAATAACTCCAACAATGAGCGAGTGTATGGCTGAAGCAGGTTGGACAGATCGGCATCACATTTATCTGAATATCTATCTATCTATATCTATATCTATCTGAATAAAGCTCAATGTCCCTTAAAATGATACATTACCAGAATGTATTGAATGGAGCCTCACTTTCATAAAATGAATGGGAGACATGATGCATGGAAGCATGGAAAGTTAAAGTTTTATTACCTGATGAAGGCTGACCTCTTCACCCAGCCTCTTCTCAGAGACACTGGGTTAGATTTAAAAAACAAAATATCACACAAGGCGTGGAATCAAATTGTGGCCTAGCGAAGCAAGAAGCAAAAAAACAAGGCAGCAGTCAAAAACAGGGCTAGATCATAACATGGCATAGATGACACCAGGAGAACACAATCTGTGGCAAGGCAAGGCTGGCAAGGCTAGAGCACAGAGACAAACTCACATGGATCACAAGACGGACTTGCACAGAGGGCCAGAGAAGTCAAGGAGACACAGGTGAGACACATTAGGGGGAGCAGGTGATCACCAGGAGGAGGAGGGAGAACACAAGGAAGGGGAGGTCAAGACACCTGAAAGGAGAGGAGAGACGGTGATGACAAAAGTAAACAGGAAGTAAATCAGAATAAATAACCAAAAACCAAACTACAAAACAAAAGCCCTGGCTCAAACCTGGAATCTTGACAGTAGACTATGTATGTAAGAGTTTTTCCCTGTATTTTTTTTTTGTTCTTTGATATGCTGCTAATAAGTCAAACGTTGCACTTACAGCACCTGTGTTTTGGGTTTTAATGGTAAGACCTTTATATGTTTTATTATTTGATTTTTTTTGTTTTTTTGGTTTTATTGCATTGTTTCACTTCATCTGTGGAAAAACTACGTGACATCATTTGGTTCATGTTTTTACCCTGTTCTTCTTCTATGTTAACACGTAATGTAATTAAAAGGTGAGTGTGTGAGAGAGGGAGAGACGGAGAAAGGTTCCTCATGTATGCTGATTGTCTCACAGCAGGTGAAAGCGAAAGTCAAAGTTACATCCAGTCACGATCACATACAAGACAAAAGCGATATTTAACAGCGCAGCTGTGACAGCAAAGACAGCAAAGACAGCAGAAGGATGGGCAAAAATCAGTCTACGGGTGAGGCTGTTTCTGTATAGATTATACATTGCTGTTATTTTATGGTGATGAACACAGAGAAGGTATTTTCGTTTGTTTGAATTTTCTGTTTATTTAGCGGGTACGACTTTATTTAAAGAAAAACGATTATGCAGGGTCTAAGAAAAAGGAAGGCACCCTTAAGCAAATAAATAAATAGTGTAATGAAGACATTATATCATTTTGATTTTCGACACTACATGACAGACTTCCGCAATTTAATTTTGCGTCCCAGCCAAGTCCGTTATTTCCATCCAGTCCATGAATCGTTGCTTGAAACTGAATATAATGTAATATCTATTAACAAACAGTCACTGTTTTATAATCCTTTGATTTGACTTAAATATTGTGACTTGGATCTGTTCCAGAAAAACAACCTGCTCCGTCTCCGCGTAAGATCTGTTTATTATTATTCAAACTTATTTCCATCATTGCAGTCTGAATGATGTTCATGAATGTGTCTCTTCTTATATGTAAAATTCTCCTCAGTTCTTGATGAGCCATGGAGGAAGGTACCCTGGGGGTGAGTTTATAGTTTTGATGTTTTTGTGTGGTGGCACTTTATTATGAAACGTCAGTTGAGACATTAATCACACTCAGACATGATGAGGAGAGAGACGACTGTTTGCGGACCTGTTCCGGATATGCAGACGGAAGTAGCTCTATAATTTTCTGTTTGCTTCAAATCAAGAGCAGAATGAACCAACAGTTTGAGCTGTAAAGAAAGGGTGTTTTGCGAGCTCGAATCAAATGTTGTTATAGTTGGATAACTGTTACTTATCATAACAGGCAGTCTAATGTCTGCTGTGTGAACAACAGCAGATGATAATGAGCTAGATCATTTTAATATTATTATATAATTAAATAAATTGTAATACTAACAATTAACAGTTTAATATTTACTCTGTACAATTATTGCAACTGTATATAAGGCAGCATTACTTCTGACTGAGTACACTAGTCTTCCTCTTATAGTTTAATCAACAGCAGATGGGGAGGCTGAAACAAGTTTATTCGCTTTTTACTAAACAAAGTAGACAGAGATGACTGCAGGAGCCATGAGCTCCACTTGAAACTGAGTCATGAACGACTTGTTCAAACCTCCAGGTTTATTTATTTACTCTGGACTCATTTTCTCAATTAACTCGTTCAGTGAGTCACTATTTTGACTGACTTTGAAGAAGGGAGGAGGCAACTTTGTCTATATAAAAGACTCTAAGCAGTAATTATTATCATGTAATGTTAAAATAATTTGTTAAAATAATTAAAATTATGTATTTTAAATTATTTTATTTTAATATTTGAATTAACCTCTGAGGGCTGCCAAACCTGGGAAAAATGACAACTATTCATATAAATTGATGATATGTGTGTGTGTGTGTGTGAGTGTGTGTGTGTGTGTGTGTGTGTGAGTGTGTGTGAGTGTGTGTGTGTGAGTGTGTGTGTGTGTGTGTTGCATAGCTAATTACCAGTTGCTAGCATGTTTAGATTAACCTAGAGTTAAATGCATTATGCATTGTACACTTTTGCATATGCATAATGTTTGAAATAATAATAGTTGTTTTATTTTGTATCTTATTAGTGAATGTAAATGAGTTTGATAGTGTGTGACATAATGACATATATCAAACAGCCTCATGTGTTTTCCTTGTGACACCCTCACATGTAGACACAATGAAAGTTAACATGTTAGTGAC
Organism: Parambassis ranga; assembly: GCF_900634625.1. NCBI lineage: Eukaryota > Metazoa > Chordata > Actinopteri > Ambassidae > Parambassis > Parambassis ranga. The sequence continues at coordinate 6,260,562 of NC_041041.1, read as the reverse complement.
ATTTTTTAACACTGTAGAACAAAGAACAAGAGAGCAAAGACATTCAACCTGGAAGACTTTGTCCTATGTCAGACCACACTTTGATTGTTTTCAGCTGTTGTTAGGTTTAGCTAAAGGTTTGTTCTTGTAACATGTGTGTGCATGAGTGAAAACCACCAGGCCCACATTTATTTTTTATTCTAAAATTATCTTTCTGCTCAGAAACAATAAGGAGAATCTTCGGTATGTGATGGACTACAAGCCAGAAAATGAAAACATCAAACACCTCAGAGTTCTTCTGTACGGCCCAGTTGGAGCAGGAAAGTCCAGCTTCATCAACTCTGTCAATAACGTCATACGACGCAGAATTGGGATTCCTGCTGCAGCCTCTGCAACCACCAGCGATACAAGTTTCACCAAAAAAGTGAGCTTTGTCATGCACACATCATGCAGTCAAAAACTTGTAGCTTTCTACTATTATGTTAATTACTCCTTGGGCACTAAATAAATGGCCTATGTTCTACTACCCAGAAGAAATATTAACCACGTAAAAAAGAATATATCATCTCAAGGGATCAGTTATGAACTGGATCTTAGACTTGGGAATGACTTAAAACTGAAGGATGAACTGATGGGAGGAGGTAGTTCAGTCGCCTACGACCGGGAAAAGCTGCAGGACCGGATGGACTCAGCCCCAGAGTACTCAGGGACTGCGCCACACAGCTGTGTGGGGTCTTCCAGCACATCTTCTCCCTGAGTCTGAGCCTGATGACTGTCCCTGCCCTGTGGAAGACAACATGCCTTGTTCCTGTGCCCAAGACCAAACATCCAAGCACACACAGTGACTACAGACCAGTTGCTCTGACTTCACATGTGATGAAGTCTCTGGAGAGGCTGGTCCTGAAACACCTGCATGCTGTTGTGGAACCATCGCTGGACCCCCTGCAGTTTGCTTACCAGCCCCGTATTGGAGTGGAGGACTCCATCATCTACCTGCTACACAGAGCACACACCTACTTGGAGGAGGCAGGTAACACTGTTAGAATTAGGGATGTCCCGATCAGGTTTTTTTGCCTTTGAGTCCGAGTCATTTGATTTTGAGTATCTGCCGATATAGTCCCGATCCGATACTTTCAAGATTCTCCATAAGATCAATAAACTTTAATTTCTAAAGAACATTTAACACTGGAAAGGCAATCATCAACATTATTATTATTATTATTATTATTATTATTATTATTATTATTATTAATAATAATAATAATAATAATAATAATTAAAGCTGCAAGCAGCATTGCGGGCCCTCGCGCACCTTGCGATCCGCGGGGTCATCGCAGTCTTCTCTCCTATGCTCTCGTCTCCTATACTCTCCTGTCCTATGCTCTCCTCCTCTCATTTCCACAGATATACAACGAACACGTTTACAACCAAACTTTCCTGCTACCAGTAGGTGGCGCTATGACCATATCATCCTATTAGCATATATATCTGTTCACACTCAGGTCCATAGCAGTACTGTAAGATTTTGTCCACATTGCATAAAGTATATGGGTAGTACTGCAGAAAACACAGCAAGTTCCTTTGTAATGGCGAATGGTCAACTTTGAGGCCACTCCCCTGCCACATGGTAATACTTTTGAAAGAGTTTTGGAATGCGTCTATTCCCTATGGTGTCCTGAGTGGACACAGTGAATTTCAGCTCAATTGCATAAAGTATGCGAGGCGTGAAAAGTTTTGAAGCAGGGTCACAAATAGGCACAAAATGGCCACAAAAGTCAAAATGGCGGACTTCCTGTTGGGTTTGGAGGGGGGGTCCAAGAGACTTTTTTGTGCGTCTTGGGGTGATACACATGTGTGCTAATTTTCATGATCCTGTGTCAAACTGGCCAGAGGGGCTACGCGTTAGGACAAAAAATACAGGGAGTTCCTTTGTAATGGCGAATGGTCAACTTTGAGGCCACGCCCCCACCACACTGTAATACTTTTGTAAGAGTTTTGGAATGCGTCTATTCCCTGTGGTGTCCTGAGTGGACACAGTGAATTTCAGCTCAATTGCATGAAGTATGTGAGGCGTGAAAAGTTTTGAAGCAGGGTCACAAATAGGCAAAAAATGGCCACAAAAGTCAAAATGGTGGACTTCCTGTTGGGTTTGGAGGGGGGGTCCAAGAGACTTTTTTGTGCGTCTTGGGGTGATACACATGTGTGCTAATTCTCATGATCCTGTGTCAAACTGGCCAGCGGGGCTACGCATTAGGGCAATAAATACAGTGAGTTCCTTTGTAATGGCGAATGGTCAACTTTGAGGCCACGCCCCCGCCACACCGTCAGACTTTTGTAAGAGTTTTTGAATGCGTCTATTCCCTATGGTGTCCTGAGTGGACACAGTGAGTTTTAGCTCATTTGGATGAAGTATGCGAGGCGTGAAAAGTTTTGTAGGAGGGTCACAAATCGCCAAAAATTAACAGAAATTTCAAAATTGCGGACTTCCTGTTGGGTTTGGAGGGGGGGTCCAAGAGACTTTTTTGTGCATCTTGGGGTGATACACATGTGTACCAATTTTCATGACCCTACTCAAAACAGGCCAGGGGGGCAGGCAGAAAAACCTATGAAAACACAACATTTTGTGTAGCCAGTAGGTGGCGCTCTGTCAAAGCCTCAATATTGTTGTATAGATGTGTTTAGGGTCAGACTCTGATCATACATGTGACATTTCGTACAGATCGGACAGAAAACGAAGAAGTTATAGAGACTTTCTGTGTCCTCAGAAATGGTCAAACTTTGAGGCCACGCCCCGGCCACACCGTCAGACTTTTGTAAGAGTTTTGGAATGCGTCTATTCCCTATGGTGTCCTAAGTGGACACGGCGAATTTCAGCTCAATCCGTTGAAGTATGCGAGGCGTGAAAAGTTTGGCAGCAGGGTCACACATCGCCAAAAATGGCCACAAACCTTCAAATGGCGGACTTCCTGTTGGGTTTGGAGGGGGGGTCCAAGAGACTTTTTTGTGCGTCTTGAGGTGATACATATGTGTGCCAATTTTCATAATCCTGTGTCAAACCGGCCAGAGGGGCTACGCGTTGGGGGCGCTATAGAGCCATTTTTATATGTGCATTTCAAAAGTCAGCAAATTTCAAAATTTTTCGGGCGAATGAATTTTTCTACCAAGTTTGGTGAGTTTTTGGGCATGTTAAGGCCTCCAAAAATGCGATCTCGGAGGGGAAAAAAAAAAAAAAAAAAAAAAAAAAAAAAAAAAAAAAAAAATAATAATCCTAAGGGTTTCAATAGGGCTCTTGCACCATTCGGTGCTCGGGCCCTAATAATAATCCTAAGGGTTTCAATAGGGCTCTTGCACCATTCGGTGCTCGGGCCCTAATAATCCTAAGGGTTTCAATAGGGCTCTTGCACCATTCGGTGCTCGGGCCCTAATTAAAGCTGCAAGCAGCATTGTGGGCCCTCGCGCACCTTGCTATCCGCAGGGTCATCGCAGTCTTCTCTCCTATGCTCTCGTCTCTTATACTCTCCTGTCCTATGCTCTCCTCCTCTCATTTCCACAGATATACAACAAACACATGTTTACAACCAAACTTTCCTGTTAGCAGTAGATGGCGCTATGACCGTATCATCCTATTAGCATATATATCTGTTCAGACTCGGGTCCATAGCAGTACTGTAAGATTTTGTCCACATTGCATAAAGTATATGATTAGTACTGCATAAAACACAGCGAGTTCCTTTGTAATGGCGAACGGTCAACTTTGAGGCCACTCCCCCGCCACACGGTAATACTTTTGAAAGAGTTTTGTAATGCGTCTATTCCCTATGGTGTCCTGAGTGGACACAGTGAATTTCAGCTCAATTGCATGAAGTATGTGAGGCATGAAAAGTTTAGAAGCAGGGTCACAAATAGTCAAAAAATGGCCACAAGAGTCAAAATGGCGGACTTCCTGTTGGGTTTGGAGGGGGGGTCCAAGAGACTTTTTTGTGCGTCTTGGGGTGATACACATGTGTGCAAATTTTCATGATCCTGTGTCAAACTGGCCACCGGGGCTACGCGTTAGGGCAAAAAATACAGGGAGTTCCTTTGTAATGGCGAATGGTCAACTTTGAGTCCACGCCCCCACCACACCGTAATACTTTTGTAAGAGTTTTGGAATGCGTCTATTCTGTATCGTGTCCTGAGTGGACACAGTGATTTTCAGCTTGATTGGATGAAGTATGCGAGGCGTGAAAAGTTTTGTAGCAGGGTCACAAATCGCCAAAAATTAACAGAAATTTCAAAATGGCGGACTTCCTGTTGGGTTTGGAGGGGGGGTCCAAGAGACTTTTTTGTGCGTCTTGGGGTGATACACATGTGTGCTAATTCTCATGATCCTGTGTCAAACTGGCCAGCGGGGCTACGCATTAGGGCAATAAATACAGTGAGTTCCTTTGTAATGGCGAATGGTCAACTTTGAGGCCACGCCCCCGCCACACCGTCAGACTTTTGTAAGAGTTTTTGAATGCGTCTATTCCCTATGGTGTCCTGAGTGGACACAGTGAGTTTTAGCTCATTTGGATGAAGTATGCGAGGCATGAAAAGTTTTGTAGGAGGGTCACAAATCGCCAAAAATTAACAGAAATTTCAAAATTGCGGACTTCCTGTTGGGTTTGGAGGGGGGGTCCAAGAGACTTTTTTGTGCATCTTGGGGTGATACACATGTGTACCAATTTTCATGCCCCTACTCAAAACAGGCCAGGGGGGCAGGCAGAAAAACCTATGAAAACACAACATTTTGTGTAGCCAGTAGGTGGCGCTCTGTCAAAGCCTCAATATTGTTGTATAGATGTGTTTAGGGTCAGACTCTGATCATACATGTGACATTTCGTACAGATCGGACAGAAAACGAAGAAGTTATAGAGACTTTCTGTGTCCTCAGAAATGGTCAAACTTTGAGGCCACGCCCCGGCCACACCGTCAGACTTTTGTAAGAGTTTTGGAATGCGTCTATTCCCTATGGTGTCCTGAGTGGACACGGCGAATTTCAGCTCAATCCGTTGAAGTATGCGAGGCGTGAAAAGTTTGGCAGCAGGGTCACACATCGCCAAAAATGGCCACAAACCTTCAAATGGCGGACTTCCTGTTGGGTTTGGAGGGGGGGTCCAAGAGACTTTTTTGTGCGTCTTGAGGTGATACATATGTGTGCCAATTTTCATAATCCTGTGTCAAACCGGCCAGAGGGGCTACGCGTTGGGGGCGCTATAGAGCCATTTTTATATGTGCATTTCAAAAGTCAGCAAATTTCAAAATTTTTCGGGCGAATGAATTTTTCTACCAAGTTTGGTGAGTTTTTGGGCATGTTAAGGCCTCCAAAAATGCGATCTCGGAGGGGGAAAAAAAAAAATAATAATCCTAAGGGTTTCAATAGGGCTCTTGCACCATTCGGTGCTCGGGCCCTAATAATAATAATAATAATAATAATATGAATGTTGATATTATTATTATAGTAGTGGTAGGCCTATTACCATCGCTTATCTGAGCATAGTCAATGGAGTCATGAGCAACAGAGCCAAACAACACGCACTCTCTGGGAGTGGGCTCACCTGTATGCACATGTGCTTGTGTGCGCACGCGTTTGCGTTTGCATGTGTGTATGCGCATCAGGCCGCTGCAGACAGCTGCAGTGAATTTTACAAACGGCACCATGTAGACAGAAACACATAGAAACTGACAGCATGGCACCAGAGGACTGGGCAAGAGAACTAGAATGGGTGGCGCTGCCGCGAGTGCCGCCAGTGAGAAGGCAGAGAACTTCACTCGTACAACGCGGACTCTCTCTCTGAGAGCAGGTTCTATACATGAGCATGTTTAGTGTAGTGGTGAATTGTGGCAAAGTGTTGAAACGGTGTTGAGCAGCTTCACAGCTCTCTGTGTTGCTGTAACGTCCAAGCCCTGCAGCGCTGTGACGCACGTGGCGACGCAGACAGCGAGCTGACCATGGTCTGCTCAGAACATCCCGTAAACTTCACACAATGAGTTAAAAAATAATAACTACCTGTTGATTTGACACATTTTAAGACAGAAGCCACGGCCATATAAAGTCCGACAGCCTTTATACGCTACGACGCACCGGAGTGACGCCTTTTGTCATCTAGTCTCTTGGACAGCGAGAGGGAGAGAGAGAGAAAGAGAGGAAAACAAACCAGCATGCAAATGTAATTTATCGCGGCGAAAAACTTATCGAGCCCATTTAATTTATCGTGCAATTAATTGATTTGTTGTTTATCGCGACAGGCCTAGTCATACCCCTACACTACAGGACACAGAGCCACCCTGCACAGAAGGCGTTAACTTTGAGAGCCCTCATAAATATATATCCGAGTCCTGATCGGGAGGTAACATCCGATTCCGATCGAGTCTGAAATCACGTAATCGGGCCCGATTTCCGATCACGTGATCGGATCGGGACATCCCTAGTTAGAATCATGTTCTTTGATTTTTCCAGTGCGTTTAACACCGTGCAGCCTGCCCTTTTGAAGAGGAAGCTCCTGGACATGCAGGTAGAGACCCCACTGGTCACCTGGATCACTAACTATCTTACAGGTCGACCACAATTTGTGAGGCTGAGGAACACCGTCTCGGACACGATAGTGAGCAGCACGGGGGCACCCCAGGGCACAGTACTGTCTCCATTCCTGTTCACACTCTATACATCGGACTTCAGACACTGCTCACAGTCCTGCCACCTGCAGAAGTTCTCGGATGACTCTGCCATTGTGGGCTGTACCAGCAGAGGTCGGGAGGCGGAGTATATGAGTGTGGTGGACAGCTTTGTGGAGTGGTGCGGACAGAACCACCTGCAGCTGAATGTCACAAAGACAAAAGAGCTGGTGGTGGACTTCAGGAAGCACCAGACACTCCCAAACCCGGTCAGCATCAAGGGTACCAATGTGGACATTGTGGACAGCTACAAATACCTGGGTGTCCACATTGACCACAAACTGGACTGGTCCACAAATGCAGAGGCAATATACAGGAAGGGACAGAGTCGCCTGTATCTACTGAGGAGACTCAGGTCCTTTAACGTCTGCCAGACCATGCTGCAGATGTTTTACCTCTCGGTGGTCTCCAGCGTCATCTTCTACGCTGTAGTGTGCTGGGGCAGCAGGATGAAGACGGCCGACACCAACAGACTCAACAAGCTCATTAGGAAGGCTGGCTCGGTGCTGGGAGTGGAGCTGGAGTCTGTGGTGGAGGTGACAGAGAGGAGGATACTGAGGAAACTCCTCAGTATTCGTAACAACATGTCTCACCCCCTGCACGACACACTGCTGTCCTACAGGAGCACATTCAGCGGTAGACTGAGACTACCGAGGAGCAGCACAGAACGCCACAGGAGGTCCTTCCTGCCAGTGGCCATCAGACTGTATAACTCCTCCCCTTTCTGTAGGGAGAAGCGCTAGATAATCATGTCAGGCATCACTGTCATTCCCTCTACTTGTCTATATTTGTGTTTACTTAGCACCTTACATCTCCATATTTGTATCCATGTATCATATATTGTGCTCATACTGTACTCTTATTTTGGATTATAGTGACACTTATACTCTTATACTCTGTACTTAACTGCATTTAATGTAACTTGATACCTCTGGCACAAGAATTTCCTTCGGGATTAATAAAGTTTTATCTTATCTTATCTCTTATCTTATTAATTTTTGGTGATCAAAGGTCACCGTGACCTCAAAACGCAAATTCATTCACTAATTGGGACAACTCTTAAATATCTAACTGGAAAAATGTGAAATGTAACTTCACTGTGACATATTCTTCAAGCATATATTCTCCAATCATCCATCAGTATATCAGGCTCAGAGTATTAACACAGGAAGAAGACAAAAAAAATTACTGTAGTGAAATTTCAATTGTCGCCTCACACTTACAAGAAACAATGTTAAATATTACAGGATCATTGTTTGTCTTGATGCCCAGTGTGTATAACAGTGTTTTCCTTTGACTCCTTGATTTCCCCATTTTATTTAGTTTCTAGTGTTTTTAGAATGGATATGTTGTATTTCCTGTTTTATTTTGAAAGTCCGGTTTTCCCTTTGTGCCTGTGTTGACTTCTTCTTCATCTTGATTGGTTCAACCTGTGTCTTGTTAACCCTTGTGACTTTTCTTGTGTTTCAGTATGAAACTCATAAATTCCAGATAACAAGAGAAGGCCAGAAGATGTATTACCCTGTTTTCTTCAATGACATGATGGGTATGGAGGAGGGAACCAACAGTGGCATTTCTCTCAAAGAGATCGAACTGGCCATGAAGGGACACGTGAGCGAGGGTTACAAGGTACATCTGTCATTTTATTTAATCAGACAGACTTACAACACAGGACTCCATCATTCATCTAAATACAACCAGCAGTCCTTCCTCATGGAGCACAAGAGTGAGCAGCTGCTGTCCTAGGCCACACTTTATGTTAAAATGTATTTTTCACTGTTTTCCAGTTCAACCCAGTTACTTCACTGTCAGATGATGGTCGTGATTACAACCCAGCTCCCTCTGAAGATGACAAAGTTCATGTTCTGGTTTGTGTTTTATCTGCCAACATGCCATCAATTACACCGTCCATTCTGCAGATGATGAGCAGTGTCAGAGAGACAGCCAGTGACCTGGGTAAGAGCTCTTGTCAGGATGTTGTCACATTTCTTTTTCTGAATGTCTCCACAATGCCAGCCTGCACTCACCAGACAAACTACAGCAGTGGTTGAATTTTTGATCAGCTGGAATTCATTTTTTGCAGATGAAAGTTTTGTATTGTAACATTTAACTATTTTTTTCTTCAATTGATCAAACAGAAAACAAAAGTTGGTTCAAGAGAAGAGAAAAGACTTTAGACAAAAACTCCCCCATTGGCAATATACCATTACAGTGATATAAATAACTCCTAATCTGTAAACTCTTTTTTGATTCTATATTTGTATTGGTAGTTTATCATATTATGTATATAGCTTCTCTTATCTTTTGCTTTCTGTATCTGCTGTTGCAAAAATGCAGTTTCCCCATTGTGGGACTAATAAAGGTATCCTTAATCTTAATCTTAATATATTTGATTGTTCAATTAGCTGTCATTCTTCAGGTAATATATCTATCAAAAATGTCGAAAGCCATCATTATTTATGTCTCTGTGTCTGCAGGGATTCCTCAAGTGGCGATGATTACCAACATTGATACAGCCTGTCCTGAAACAGAAAAAGACCTGAAGAATGTGTACAAGAGCAGACATCTGCAGAAGAAGGTCAGTAACTGACTTTCACGAAACTTAATGATTTCATTTTATTATAAAAATATTTCAGATTCTTTTTTACATTGTTTACATTCAGATAAAAACATTCAGCTCAGACATAGGAATCCCAATGAACTGCATCTATCCAATAAAGAACTACAGCCGTGAGATCGACCTGGACGATGACGTGGACACTCTGATCCTGAGTGCTCTGAAAAACATGATCAACTTTGGAGAAGACTTTATTGAAAAAAAATAGCTGTGTGACTTACATACAGGAAATAAATGCAGGAAGTGTGGATGAGGGAAATCTCTGTATTTGAAAATCAGCTTGTGTATGTAGGTGAGATCTGCATGTTATTTCTTTCTCTTTATGTTGTTCATGCATGTCACATGCTTAAATAAGATAAGATACAAATCATCAAGTTAGAGTTTAAATATGTTTTGAACTTTAATGCATATCGGATATTTGTTTACCTTTATGGGTGGAGCTGAAATGATCTCAGTCAGGTGAGACGCACGGGTGTGTCTGTGTTATCAGTTGGGTTGAAAGGCTGTGTCAGTTCCATGCTAAAGAGTTTTTTGTCAGTGTGATTGTTTTTTTTGTGATGAACTTTAGAGATGTGCAGAAGAATAAATGAATGTTTGAGTTCTTTCTGTCCTGTGAGTTGCCACAGAGCTATGAAAACAATGGGTTTGGGTCATGCGCCCAATAATTGTGCATCAACGTGACAACCAGACTTTCAGCTTTATGCTGTAAAAGTTGTAGCAACTGTACTGCTGCCAATAACTGTACAACTACTGTCTAATAATGTAAAGTTGATATGGTGTCAAATTTTTCAGGTAATTGAAATAATCAATATGAATATGAAGTAAAAAAATGAAGGTTTGTGGCACTTCCATGTTATGCAAATGTTTTGTCTTTCGGACTTCAGTCTTCATAGCAGGACCAAAAATGAACATTTGTCATTTTTTTTACAGTTACTAGGATGCTCACAGTATTCTGGTGTTTATGTTATGTTACCTTTCTAAATTCTCCAAGCAGATGCAACATAAATCATATACTTCACAAGTAATATTATTAAAATGCTCATATTAAATACATGTAAACAAATTACTAATTAAAAAAATAAATATCAAAACATGTTTTTGTCCATTTATTATTGCAGATATTAACATTATAACAGGCAGATTCCACTGATAATGCTAATTTAGAAGCTGACCTATTCTCAGTTTTTTGTATTGTCCCTTGAGAAGTATACAAACTAAATCAGACATATAAGTCTGGAAAGAAACACAGAGATTATACAGGCAAACAGTACATGACAATGAATTACACTACATTGTGTTACATTGTCCAGACTTTTAATGAAGAAAGCTGGAATCACAGCTTTAGCCAGTGTTAGCCAGTGTTGTTTTAAGCTCTTGATTTAATATGAGCTGATAAAATGGGATTTGTCTTAACAGACATTTAAGTCCACTACATTATGCTGCAGGAAATCACATGTATGATGCAGCAGTCAGCAACGTATGTGTTCTGTGTTCAGAGTAAATCTCTGCAGCAGAATATTTAGATATTTACATACCCACAAAAGACGCAACCATTGACAACTTATCAAGGAATGGCCAAATACCAAACGACCAAGAGATTTCAAATGCTGGGCAAATAAACCTTGAGAAACACAACCACCAACCCGACCACAACAACAGATGAAGACACTAAAATGCATACAGTCCATGCATATTTACTGTGTCTGTGTAACTTTTCTCGTATTTCTCTGACAGAATGTTGATTTAGTTCACATTGCAGTAATCCTCTCTGAGTCTCATGGATGAGAACAGGAACCTCCAACACAAACCTTGGATCTTCAAACCATTTCCTTCCTCCACTTGCATACTCCTCATCTATGGTGTAATGCATCAGCACCACAATGACTGGTTTATTGTTGGATGACACTGAAAGGCCAGAGAGACAATTGCATAACATTAAAAAGAGGAACATACAGCTGCAAACATGATCCCATTTAAACTCCAGATTACTCTCTCAGTACATCCCCACATTCATCACTTCATTTAACATTAAATATCTGAGGAATGACTTTGAAATGTCTAAAACAAAGGCAAATGTATCCAGATTAGTCTCTCTCCATTACCTGCTGCATGTCTCTTGACTGCTTCCACATCAGAGCCAGTACGGGATATGATTGGACAGAAGACAATGATGACATCACAGTCCTGCAGGGATGATGTCTGCACCCCTGTACATCCTCCCTTTAATTTATCCAGTATGGTCTTATGAGCACCAAGTGTGTCACCCGTAACAACAGGGTGAATCTTAACTATTTGCAGACACATCACAACTGACAATGACCCCAACAGGTCGGTCACTGTGAAATGATTAAGAATAGTTACCATTAGTGTTCATATTCATATTAACACTCAAAGATCAAAGATTCGCTGCACATTAGCAGCAGACTCACCTCTTCAGTTTAACTCTACAGGAGTGGATGCTGTTTCTTCTAATGGGAGACACAGTTTACAGACATTTATTAACACATGCATGACACAAAGTTCTGTTGTTTTCTGCACAGACCTCTGTATAAACCACCACATCACAGTTTGTCTTTTAAAGAAATGTAATGGCTCATGTCCACACAATGCATTGTTGTTGGGTGATGTGTCTCGTTTGCATAGTTCTTATTGAGATAAGGCTAATTCTATTATGTTTGACAGTCACGATATATATGCAGAAATATATATTAAAAAAACTCTTCGCAAACATTCTAGCCGTTTTGTACAGACATGCTCGTTACTCTCACACATAGTATTTTGTGTCGGTGTGCACGAAACAATAGATTACATTACATGATTGTTTCTAACAGGACGTGACTGCGTGGGTGTTTGCATAATATAAATAAATATAATATTTTTATACAAACAGTAATTTCCCATGCAAATAGCTTTAAACGTATTGGAATTAAAGTAAGACGTTAACAACATATGTCACATCAGCATCAGGCTGGTAATGCAAAAAATTACAAATTTACAATAAAAACAATACAATTCTAAATTGACGAGGAATTAGAATGATTTTATTTAAGTCTGTTTCGACCACGTAAAGTTTAATAAAAATTTGAGGTGACACTCACCGACGAACTGATCAGCTGCGCTCGCTTTATGTGACTGTGTCTTTATATGATCTCATGTCTTTTCTATTCACAGTTTCACTTTTATCGCGTGACTTAGAAATGGTTTGGTTATCGATTTTGCGCGATAAAAGGAGGGACTTAAAGAAGACTGTTGATGTCGTGCACGCTGTCAAAGCTGCGTGGCCTACATGTCTTCGGTTATAGCTTAAAAGAAAGACTTATCTGAAATGTTAAAGTTTGTGAAACGGAAATGATCACAACTGTGGCCAGTCTGTCATACAGGCTTTTGTTTGCAGGATTTCTGTGCCTTAAGATATTTATGTTGCAAAGAGACTTAAAACACCTGCACTCACGAAACATGAGAATACAATAGAATAGAATAGTATAGAAATATTTTATTCATCCCAAGCTGGGACATTTTTCTATTACAGCAGAAAAATACATGCACTCAGCATACTAGCCTCTAGGAATATAAAATATAAGTACAAAAGCAAAAGTGTGCAGTTTGACAGTTTAAACCTAAACATCCTGTGACACAAGGTTGTTGGACATGTCGGCAAAATACACAATACACAGTCTCCGCTTCAGTTCTCACACAGAGCAGACGGATGTGTTTTATTTAGCCCCGTATGCTCAAGTCTTGTGTTATGTTCTGCTCCTCTCTTGTGCTGCCCTCTGCTGGTGTCATTGTGTCTACATTTTTTTCTGTATTGAATGAAAATATCCCTGTTATCTACTCATCCTCTTTGTTTTGAAAGATGCCCTTTGATTATTGGCTTTACTAGATTCTGTTATCATGCATTGATATTGATACAGAAACACTGTATTGGCCTCTGCACTCTCATGCCGTACCCAATAAACCCAAGAGTCCCACTTTGTGGAAACACTTCATTCTCAAACTCGAGCACAAAAACTTCGCTATCTCTCCTTACACTGTGTCATGAAAAACAAGGTCTACATACCGATGGTTTTACACAACACAAGTACATTTATTTAATCAATCAAAATTACTCAAAGCTGACTGTAAAGTGTGTGTGTGTGTGTAAAGTGTTATACAGTTGAATACAGGAATACTGGTGATTTAATGTGAAGAGGGAAATGACTCGATGGTTCTCTGCAGTTCTCTCTGACTGCTGTCAAGTAATGACAGTTGTTCGAAGATGGAAGTGACTCGAGTTTTTTGCATGTTATGACTATAAAAATATCTAGACACTATTATTATGCAAAAAACTTAAATAGTGTAATCAAGACATTATATAATTTCATGACAGACATAGTACGTCAGAACCAAGTCCGTTATTTCTAAGGTCCATAAATATCTCCCTTGTGTTGTCAAATTGATCAAGATGTCTTCTTTATGTGCTGCAGTTTTCTCAATGTGTTTCTAAACACATTATATTGAATTTAAACCTTTACATTTATTATGGACATTTTGGCTCATGTGCAAATGAGTATGAGCCACCTTCTTATTGAAATAAAATAATTCACATCAGAAAAGAGGTCATAACTAAATGAAGTAATACAACTGCACTAGATGCACTAGATAGATCAATGTTAATGGAAATGTATCAATGAATATGTAAATTGTAAAGAGACATTCTTTTGTTTATGTGCACTCAGTTTTGATGTAGATCTGTTTCTGAACATTATTCAAACTTATTTCCATCATTATTCATTCTGTGTCTCTTGTTTTCTATAAAATTCTCCTCAGTTCTTGATGAGCCATGGAGGAAGGTACCCTGGGGGTGAGTTTATATGTTTTTATTTGTCACTTGGGGTTTGCCTGTGACACCACATGCATGTAGACACAAAAAGGGTAAAAATGTGTCACCATGTGCTTTCATACATGATTCTTTTTTATGACAGTGGCATTTCTCTTAAAGACATCGAACTGGCCATGAAGGGACACGTGAGCGAGGGTTACAAGGTACATCTGTCATTTTATTTAATCAGACAGACTTATAACACACTTCACAGCTGACATTTTTAACATCATTAAAAATCTTGTTTAGATGGATGAGAAATCCAGATGAAACATACAGGAAGTGTTAGGCACTAAAGATTATTTTGGTCTCTGTTTCTACCACTGTCTGCATAAACATAAGGATCAGATAACATAATTTTTGCTGAATCAAACTAATAATGTTTGATCACAGTGACTTCCAGTGATCAAGATACTCAAAGTTCTCATGTCATCCTTTCCAATCCATACTCCTTCCATCTTCTCAGTACACTCTCCTCACTTGTTAGCACCTCTATCTGTAATCACCTCTCTGTCTCACTAACCTGTCATCTCCTTACCTTGTGTGTAACCTGGTGTGTTGTATGCTTTCTGTTTGACCTTTGCCAACACCCCTTACCTCCCTTTTCAACCCAGTATTTTCGCTGTCAGAAGATAATCGGTTCTACAACCCAGCACCCTCTGAAGATGACAAAGGACATGTTCTGGTTTGTGTTTTATCTGCCATGTCAACAATTACACCGTCCATTCTGCAGAAGATGAGCTGTGTCAGAGAGACAGCCAGTGACCTGGGTAAGAGATCTTGTCAGGATGTTGTGGATGCTCTCATTCATCCAGGTCATGTTTAAATCAAATACACTGGACTCATTGCTTCCTCAGTTCTACCTGAGACAGTCGGGGAAGTGGCGAAACATCTTCAGAAAAAAAAATCCATGAGTCCAGTTGCATTAATTTAAACTCTTGGTCTGCTTGTCAGGATGTTTTCACACTCCTTTTTTGAATTTGTTCACAATTATATCAGGTACTCACCAGAAAATATCTGTCATCTATCTCAGACTGTGTTTTTTTCCTAAACCTGATCAAACAGAAAACAAAAGTTTCCAGTGAAGAACTACAGCCATGAACTTGACCTGGATGATGACATGGACACCCTGATCCTGAGTTAACTGTGGAAGAGGTGTTGCAGATTTCCGAGCTCCACTGATTGTTGACGTCAGACTTTTTTCTGAATTCATATTGAATTCCTGTTGAAAACCTTATTAATTTTAGATTAATAGGGAGGTCGATAGATGTTCTATTCATGCTAATGCTACAGTACATTGGATGTTTTCTTTGTTCAGTGAAAACAAACCTGGTCCTTCAATCCAAAACTAATGAATGCCATGGATGGAGCACCCAGGAAACTAAAAACAATCGCAAATTACATTTTCCAGGATATTAAACACAGTATGTTGAACACATGCTCACACAGCTCTATAGACTCAAGGAGCACATGTTGCAGCACAAAATCAAGTGGCTGATAGAGCAGTTCCATCTGCATGCTAGGGAGGAGGCAGCCATTCAGCCTGTAGTTTCACCCCCCTAGCACACCATCCTCCATCTACCCCTCAAACTCCATTCACAGACTTTCATCAGTGTTCATCCGCAGTTACCACAGTGAAAGCAACTCCTAGCCCAGACATACCTATTCTCTCTATGAAATCTCTCCACAGCCAGTTGTTGGGACTATTTTGGTTATTAGAATAGAATAGAAGAATAGAATAGAATGACTTTTATTGTCACTATACACAAGTATGGTACAATGAGATTAAAGCCGTCAACCCATTTCAATGCAAAAAAGCAATTTATAAAAAGAGTTGTATGAAAGATATTAAAAAAGAGACATTAAAAAAGATATGGTCATGAAGGAGGGTTACAAGGTACATGTGGCATTTTATTAAAACTAAAGATTCTTTCTGTCTGAGGTTCTACCATTGTCTAACATTATACCATTGTCTGTATATATACATATAACTATGCTGGTGTGCAGTGTTTGTATATAATTCATCTTTTATTTTTGCTGTACCATATTCCATTACCATCAATGCTGGTGTGCAATGTTTGTAAATAATCCCTCTGGTGTTGTACTGCTGCTGGTACCCAAATTTCCCGGAGGGACCTTCCCAAAGGGATTAATAAAGTATATTCTATTCTATTCTAGTCTGTAAACATAAGGATTGGATCAGCTAATTGCCATTTTTTGCTGTTATAAAACAAAGCACAATGGTGAAAATCCTCAGAACCCCAAAACTACAAACTTCTTTTAGAAAAAAACTAATTGAGGTGTTTCTTTAATAGTTCAGTGAGCAGCTGCTTTCACACCGTTTATGTTAAAATGTGTTTTTCAAAGTTTTCCATGTCCTTCCTCATGGAGCAGAACAGTGAGCAGCAACCATTGTGAATGTGTTTTCACTGTTTTCCAGTTCAAAGAAAACAATCCACTGTCCAATGGTGATCAAGTATATGTTCTAATTTGTGTTTTATCTGCCAATGCAGTAGAAATTAAGGATTCAGTTCTGCAGTGTCAGAGAGACCTGGGTAAGAGTTCCTGTCAGGATGTTTTCACACTTCTTTTTTGTATTTCTTCACAATTCCTGTCTGCACTCACCAGACAAACCACAGTCGTGGTTGAATTTTGGATCAGCTGGTGTTTATGAAACTAAGCATCTTCCTGCATTTTAGGAGGAGTCATCATTGTGGTAAATTGTGTAAGATAATAGTGCAGAAGCTTGTTGCAGATGACTATGTTAATCCAAACTGTAATTGATTCCTAGACCTGATCAAACAGAAAACAAAAGTTGGTTCAAGATAAAAGACTTTATTGATCCCCAAGAAGCAATGTAGTTGTTACAGCAGCAGGACAAACAGAAATAGCCCCTAATATCTTTAGTTGTGAATTGGCTGCAATTCTTTAGTTATTAAATCAAATCAATCACAAATAATCATTTCATCATCATTTATGTGTCTGTGTCTGCAGGGATTCCCCAAATGGCAATAATGACCAATGATGATGAAGCTTGTCCTGTGACAGAAAAAAAGACCTGAAGATTGTGAACTTGAGCACACATGCAGGACAAGGTCAGTATCTGACATTTACAGAAAGTAAATTATTTAATTTGATTACCAAAATAGTTATATTAGATTCAAAGCTCTAAGTATCATTTTGTTTACATGCAGATGAAAGAATTCAGCTCAGCAGTAGGAATCCCAATGAAGTACAGTCTTTCCAGTGAAGAACTACAGCCATGAAACTGAACTGGATGATGACGTGGACACTCTGATCCTGAGTGCTCTGAAACCAATAATTATCTTTGGAGATGACTTTGTTGAAACAAATGTAACTCTGTTTCACATCAGCCACCACTCACCCCTATCTGCTCCCCTAATCTCTCTCCTTCTATCCCTTACTTTACTGCTCTCCCTCTCTCCTACCTCTCACTTAGTCAGGTGTTTAATAGAGAGCACCTCCCTCACCAATCAGCTGTCGATCTGTCCCTCTCCTGTGAAATCACAGCTTAGCAAGAAATGTAAAAGCCTTTCGTCTCTTCTCCAGCTGTCTTCTGATCATCTCCGGCAAACCTCCTCCACCCCAAGCACCACCAGATTCACACCAGTTCAAGGCCTCCTCTCTCTTGCTCTCTAGCTTCTCCACCACCACCAGGTCTAGACCAGGGGGGTCTTCTGATCCAGCTTTGAGATAACATCTTTGTAAAATGCACTATATAAATATAACTCGAATTAATAAATCTTTTCTCATTCAGTTTGCTGAGTCTCTCATGATTGAAACTTCAGAGGAAACCTGCAGACTTGAAAATGTGAAACAACTGTGTAAAAGTTTCGTCTGTCTCTTGTAACTCTTGCCTCATGTAACTGTGTCACTTATGTAGAGGAAATAAATCCAGGAAGTGAGGATGAGGGGAGCTGATATTCAGCTTGTGTATGGATATATATGGATATATGGATATAGAAGTACTTTACTGAGGGTCTAAAACTAGACCAGCAGGAGGCGCCTGTTAACTATTTTAAGGAGGACTGGAAATACAAATTATTATAAGGTTGTAAATTAGGTAAGGTTGGTCCTGTAAGGGCTTTGCTCTGGTCTTCTGGTCTTGTTTCCTCTCATCAGGCTAACCCTTATTTGTGTTCCAACATTTCATGTCCCTCTGGCAACTGTGTACCTAATCCCTGACAATAGCAGGAGGGTGCCTGGCTACATAAATATCAGTGGATTTGCCATTGTTCTTCTGGTGAGCACCGGCCTGAAGGTGTAACAAAACAGCTTCAATAAAAGAAGTGAGAAAACATCTGTGAACTTTGTCATCTGGATCAGGAGCTATAGTCACAATCACAAGTGTCGCCAGCATAGATGCAGAAAACAGACAATAAGCTGAACTGTGACGTTCTCTTACTGTTTTGGTGAAACTTCTGTCACCAAGCCTGGTTACAGAGGCTGACTGAGTTGATGAAGCTGGACCTCCCTGCTCCTATTGGGCCGGACAGACGAACTCTGAGCTGTCTGATGTTTCATTTTCTGGCTTATAGTGCTGCACATACTGAAGATTCCTCTCATTAAAAACTATAATAAAACATTATTGTGGTTCACACTCACAAACCATGCAAATGCAGTCCATTAATACCAAACTGAAAACAAAAGTAAAATGGTCTGACATAGCAGGATAGCTTTTGTTCTATTTGCTCATTCTTCCATAAGGTTTATAGAAGGTCAAACTGAGGAGAATTTTCATGGACAAAGGAGACATTCAGAATGAATAATGATGATAAAGTCAACCTTTAACACCTTTAAAACCTTTATTAGTCCCACAATGGGGAAATTGCTTAAGCCCAGCAAAGAGCACCATACACCAGTGAGTACACTGGAGGCTATGCGGGTAAAGTGCCTTGCCCAAGGACACACAACAGTGACTAGGGAGGCATTGGGATTGAACCACCAACCTTCCAGTTATTGGACAACTCTGCTATATGACTGAGCCACTGCTGCCCAAAATTTGCCCAGAATTATTCAAACAGAAACAAACACAGGCGCACAGTCTATGGAGCATGGACTACAAACAGGAACAGAAGCATCGTGACCTGTTTTACAAATATTATGGCTTAATTAATAGGGAGGTCGATAGATAGATGTTCTATTCATGCTAATGCTACAGTACATTGGATGTTTTCTTTGTTAAGTGAAAACAAACCTGGTCCTTCAATCCAAAACTAATGAATGCCATTGATGGAGCACCCAGTAAACTAAAAACAAATTACATTTACCAGGATATTAAACACAATATGTTGAACACATGCTCACACAGCTCCATAGACTCAAGGAGCACATGTTGCAGCACAAAATCAAGTGGCTGATAGAGTAGTTCCCACTGCATGCTAGGGAGAAGGCAGCCATTCAGCCTGTAGCTTCACACCCCTAGCACACCATCCTCCATCTACCCCTCAAACTCCATTCACAGAGTTTCATCAGTGTTCATCCTCAGTTACCACAGTGAAAGCAACTCCTAGCCCAGACATACCTATTCTCTCTATGAAATCTCTCCACAGCCAGTTGTTGGGACTATTTTGATTATTAGAATAGAATAGAAGAATAGAATAGAATGACTTTTATTGTCACTATACACAAGTATGGTACAATGAGATTAAAGCCGTCAACCCATTTCAATGCAAAAAAGCAATGTATAAAAAGAGTTGTATGAAAGATATTAAAAAAGAGATATAAGAAAAGATATGGTCATGAAGGAGGGTTACAAGGTACATGTGGCATTTTATTAAAAATAAAGATTCTTTCTGTCTGAGGTTCTACCATTGTCTAACATTATACCATTGTCTGTATATATACATATAACTATGCTGGTGTGCAGTGTTTGTATATAATTCATCTTTTATTTTTGCTGTACCATATTCCATTACCATCTATGCTGGTGTGCAATGTTTGTAAATAATCCCTCTGGTGTTGTACTGCTGCTGGTACCCGAATTTCCCGGAGGGACCTTCCCAAAGGGATTAATAAAGTATATTCTATTCTATTCTAGTCTGTAAACATAAGGATTGGATCAGCTAATTGCCATTTTTTGCTGTTATAAAACAAAGCACAATGGTGAAAATCCTCAGAACCCCAAAACTACAAACTTCTATCAGAAAAAAACTAATTGAGGTGTTTCTTTAATAGTTCAGTGAGTAGCTGCTTTCACACCGTTTATGTTAAAATGTGTTTTTCACCGTTTTCCATGTCCTTCCTCATGGAGCAGAACAGTGAGCAGCAACCATTGTGAATGTGTTTTCACTGTTTTCCAGTTCAAAGAAAACAATCCACTGTCCAATGGTGATCAAGTATATGTTCTAATTTGTGTTTTATCTGCCAATGCAGTAGAAATTAAGGATTCAGTTCTGCAGTGTCAGAGAGACCTGGGTAAGAGTTCCTGTCAGGATGTTTTCACACTTCTTTTTTGTATTTCTTCACAATTCCAGTCTGCACTCACCAGACAAACCACAGTCGTGGTTGAATTTTGGATCAGCTGGTGTTTATGAAACTAAGCATCTTCCTGCATTTTAGGAAGAGTCATCATTGTGGTAAATTGTGTAAGATAATGGTGCAGAAGCTTGTTGCAGATGACTATGTTAATCCAAACTGTAATTGATTCCTAGACCTGATCAAACAGAAAACAAAAGTTGGTTCAAGATAAAAGACTTTATTGATCCCCAAGAAGCAATGTAGTTGTTACAGCAGCAGGACAAACAGAAATAGCCCCTAATATCTTTAGTTGTGAATTGGCTGCAATTCTTTAGTTATTAAATCAAATCAATCACAAATAATCAAGCTATCAATCAATAATGAAGCTTGTCCTGTGACAGAAAAAAAGACCTGAAGATTGTGAACTTGAGCACACATGCAGGACAAGGTCAGTATCTGACATTTACAGAAAGTAAATTATTTAATTTGATTACCAAAATAGTTATATTAGATTCAAAGCTCTAAGTATCATTTTGTTTACATGCAGATGAAAGAATTCAGCTCAGCAGTAGGAATCCCAATGAAGTACAGTCTTTCCAGTGAAGAACTACAGCCATGAAACTGAACTGGATGATGACGTGGACACTCTGATCCTGAGTGCTCTGAAACCAATAATTATCTTTGGAGATGACTTTGTTGAAACAAATGTAACTCTGTTTCACATCAGCCACCACTCACCCCTATCTGCTCCCCTAATCTCTCTCCTTCTATCCCTTACTTTACTGCTCTCCCTCTCTCCTACCTCTCACTTAGTCAGGTGTTTAATAGAGAGCACCTCCCTCACCAATCAGCTGTCGATCTGTCCCTCTCCTGTGAAATCACAGCTTAGCAAGAAATTTAAAAGCCTTTCGTCTCTTCTCCAGCTGTCTTCTGATCATCTCCGGCAAACCTCCTCCACCCCAAGCACCACCAGATTCACACCAGTTCAAGGCCTCCTCTCTCTTGCTCTCTAGCTTCTCCACCACCACCAGGTCTAGACCAGGGGGGTCTTCTGATCCAGCTTTGAGATAACATCTTTGTAAAATGCACTATATAAATATAACTCGAATTAATAAATCTTTTCTCATTCAGTTTGCTGAGTCTCTCATGATTGAAACTTCAGAGGAAACCTGCAGACTTGAAAATGTGAAACAACTGTGTAAAAGTTTCGTCTGTCTCTTGTAACTCTTGCCTCATGTAACTGTGTCACTTATGTAGAGGAAATAAATCCAGGAAGTGAGGATGAGGGGAGCTGATATTCAGCTTGTGTATGGATATATATGGATATATGGATATAGAAGTACTTTACTGAGGGTCTAAAACTAGACCAGCAGGAGGCGCCTGTTAACTATTTTAAGGAGGACTGGAAATACAAATTATTATAAGGTTGTAAATTAGGTAAGGTTGGTCCTGTAAGGGCTTTGCTCTGGTCTTCTGGTCTTGTTTCCTCTCATCAGGCTAACCCTTATTTGTGTTCCAACATTTCATGTCCCTCTGGCAACTGTGTACCTAATCCCTGACAATAGCAGGAGGGTGCCTGGCTACATAAATATCAGTGGATTTGCCATTGTTCTTCTGGTGAGCACCGGCCTGAAGGTGTAACAAAACAGCTTCAATAAAAGAAGTGAGAAAACATCTGTGAACTTTGTCATCTGGATCAGGAGCTATAGTCACAATCACAAGTGTCGCCAGCATAGATGCAGAAAACAGACAATAAGCTGAACTGTGACGTTCTCTTACTGTTTTGGTGAAACTTCTGTCACCAAGCCTGGTTACAGAGGCTGACTGAGTTGATGAAGCTGGACCTCCCTGCTCCTATTGGGCCGGACAGACGAACTCTGAGCTGTCTGATGTTTCATTTTCTGGCTTATAGTGCTGCACATACTGAAGATTCCTCTCATTAAAAACTATAATAAAACATTATTGTGGTTCACACTCACAAACCATGCAAATGCAGTCCATTAATACCAAACTGAAAACAAAAGTAAAATGGTCTGACATAGCAGGATAGCTTTTGTTTTATTTGCTCATTCTTCCATAAGGTTTATAGAAGGTCAAACTGAGGAGAATTTTCATGGACAAAGGAGACATTCAGAATGAATAATGATGATAAAGTCAACCTTTAACACCTTTAAAACCTTTATTAGTCCCACAATGGGGAAATTGCTTAAGCCCAGCAAAGAGCACCATACACCAGTGAGTACACTGGAGGCTATGCGGGTAAAGTGCCTTGCCCAAGGACACACAACAGTGACTAGGGAGGCATTGGGATTGAACCACCAACCTTCCAGTTATTGGACAACCCTGCTATATGACTGAGCCACTGCTGCCCAAAATTTGCCCAGAATTATTCAAACAGAAACAAACACAGGCGCACAGTCTATGGAGCATGGACTACAAACAGGAACAGAAGCATCGTGACCTGTTTTACAAATATTATGGCTTAATTAATAGGGAGGTCGATAGATAGATGTTCTATTCATGCTAATGCTACAGTACATTGGATGTTTTCTTTGTTAAGTGAAAACAAACCTGGTCCTTCAATCCAAAACTAATGAATGCCATTGATGGAGCACCCAGTAAACTAAAAACAAATTACATTTACCAGGATATTAAACACAATATGTTGAACACATGCTCACACAGCTCCATAGACTCAAGGAGCACATGTTGCAGCACAAAATCAAGTGGCTGATAGAGTAGTTCCCACTGCATGCTAGGGAGAAGGCAGCCATTCAGCCTGTAGCTTCACACCCCTAGCACACCATCCTCCATCTACCCCTCAAACTCCATTCACAGAGTTTCATCAGTGTTCATCCTCAGTTACCACAGTGAAAGCAACTCCTAGCCCAGACATACCTATTCTCTCTATGAAATCTCTCCACAGCCAGTTGTTGGGACTATTTTGATTATTAGAATAGAATAGAAGAATAGAATAGAATGACTTTTATTGTCACTATACACAAGTATGGTACAATGAGATTAAAGCCGTCAACCCATTTTGATGCAAAAAAGCAATTTATAAAAAGAGTTGTATGAAAGATATTAAAAAAGAGACATTAAAAAAGATATGGTCATGAAGGAGGGTTACAAGGTACATGTGGCATTTTATTAAAACTAAAGATTCTTTCTGTCTGAGGTTCTACCTTTGTCTAACATTCTACCATTGTCTGTATATATACATATAACTATGCTGGTGTGCAGTGTTTGTATATAATTCATCTTTTATTTTTGCTGTACCATATTCCATTACCATCTATGCTGGTGTGCAATGTTTGTAAATAATCCCTCTGGTGTTGTACTGCTGCTGGTACCCGAATTTCCCGGAGGGACCTTCCCAAAGGGATTAATAAAGTATATTCTATTCTATTCTAGTCTGTAAACATAAGGATTGGATCAGCTAATTGCCATTTTTTGCTGTTATAAAACAAAGCACAATGGTGAAAATCCTCAGAACCCCAAAACTACAAACTTCTATCAGAAAAAAACTAATTGAGGTGTTTCTTTAATAGTTCAGTGAGCAGCTGCTTTCACACCGTTTATGTTAAAATGTGTTTTTCACCGTTTTTCATGTCCTTCCTCATGGAGCAGAACAGTGAGCAGCAACCATTGTGAATGTGTTTTCACTGTTTTCCAGTTCAAAGAAAACAATCCACTGTCCAATGGTGATCAAGTATATGTTCTAATTTGTGTTTTATCTGCCAATGCAGTAGAAATTAAGGATTCAGTTCTGCAGTGTCAGAGAGACCTGGGTAAGAGTTCCTGTCAGGATGTTTTCAAACTTCTTTTTTGTATTTCTTCACAATTCCAGTCTGCACTCACCAGACAAACCACAGTCGTGGTTGAATTTTGGATCAGCTGGTGTTTATGAAACTAAGCATCTTCCTGCATTTTAGGAGGAGTCATCATTGTGGTAAATTGTGTAAGATAATGGTGCAGAAGCTTGTTGCAGATGACTATGTTAATCCAAACTGTAATTGATTCCAAGACCTGATCAAACAGAAAACAAAAGTTGGTTCAAGATAAAAGACTTTATTGATCCCCAAGAAGCAATGTAGTTGTTACAGCAGCAGGACAAACTGGCCCGTAATATCTTTAGTTGTGAATTGGCTGCAATTCTTTAGTTATTAAATCAAATCAATCACAAATAATAATTTCATCATCATTTATGTGTCTGTGTCTGCAGGGCTTCCCCAAATGGCAATAATGACCAATGATGATGAAGCCTGTCCTGTGACAGAAAAAAAGACCTGAAGATTGTGAACTTGAGCACACATCTGCAGGACAAGGTCAGTATCTGACATTTACAGAAAGTAAATTATTTAATTTTATTACCAAAAAAATTATATATTAGATTCAAAGCTCTAAGTATCATTTTGTTTACATGCAGATGAAAGAATTCAGCTCAGCAGTAGGAATCCCAATGAAGTACAGTCTTTCCAGTGAAGAACTACAGCCATGAAACTGAACTGGATGATGACGTGGACACTCTGATCCTGAGTGCTCTGAAACCAATAATTATCTTTGGAGATGACTTTGTTGAAACAAATGTAACTCTGTTTCACATCAGCCACCACTCACCCCTATCTGCTCCCCTAATCTCTCTCCTTCTATCCCTTACTTACTGCTCTCCCTCTCTCCTACCTCTCACTTAGTCAGATGTTTAATAGAGAGCACCTCCCTCACCAATCAGCTGTCGATCTGTCCCTCTCCTGCGAAATCACAGCTTAGCAAGAAATGTAAAAGCCTTTCGTCTCTTCTCCAGCTGTCTTCTGATCATCTCCGGCAAACCTCCTCCACCCCAAGCACCACCAGATTCACACCAGTTCAAGGCCTCCTCTCTCCTGCTCTCTAGCTTCTCCACCACCTCCAGGTCTAGACCAGGGGGGTCTTCTGATCCAGCTTTGAGATAACATCTTTGTAAAATGCACTATATAAATATAAAACGAATTAATAAATCTTTTCTCATTCAGTTTGCTGAGTCTCTCATGATTAAAACTTCAGAGGAAACCTGCAGACTTCAAAATGTGAAAAAAACTGTTTAAAAGTTTCGTCTGTCTCTTGTAACTCTTGCCTCATGTAACTGTGTCACTTATGTAGAGGAAATAAATCCTGGAAGTGAGGATGTACTTCTGGACAGAGGTACAGGAGCATAATAACTCACACCAACAGAGACACAGCTTCTTCCCCAGAGCTGTGAAATCCATCACCCCACTTTCCCATACACATCCCACCCACCCAAAGACTGAGCAATAAGTCTGTACACAGACAGACTGTACTTTTGAACATTAATATGCTGCAATATATTCATACTGGTTCATTTTAATTAATTAATTAATTGCAAGTTAATTTGCACTGTTAGTTTTACTGCTTTTATTCTTCATTCTATTTTATATTTATTTAGATATATTTTGCCTTTTTTTTCATTCCATGTGTGCTGTCACGTCCACAGCTCGGCTAGGGCGATTAGGGAGGACGTGCACTAAAGCAGTGGATTACTTTGAATTATTAAGGAAAAATAAAACCACTGGCAGACGGAACTCAATGGTATGCATGTTTTTACTCACGGTTGTGGTGCAATACAAAAAAAAAAACAGGTTTTAAATCAAAACCTCACAACCAAGAAAATAAAACTACAAAAGTTGTGAAAAGAAAATCAAGCAGGAACCCTGCTGGGGAATTAACATTAGAAAACAGGGCAATCTAAGGAGAACACAAAACTATCCAACTCGAGGGATTATCACAACTATACAACAAACAAAAATCTACTCTAACAGAGCGAAACATACACAAGGCACAAACAAACTGAAAACTACTCCACAGAGCGACTCACTCACACAATAGAAGACAGCACAGCAAGGCTAAGTCTAACACAGGTTCCACAGATCAAATCTTATTCTTTTCTTTCACAATTCACACACGGCACGGGGGAGAACAACCAACACACCCTACACAAACCAAGTCACTAACAAATTCTCCCCACGACGCAAAGTCTCGCGGGTCCTTTTATATGAGGCCTCGTCGACACTCGTGTTGCATTGGTCCATGCTCTCCCAGACGAACCAATCAATTCAATTCAATTCAATTCAGTTTTATTTATATAGCGCATATTACAATCAGACATTGTCTCAAAGCGCTTCACAGGAACCCCCCTAAGAGCACTGTGGCAAGGAAAAACTCCCTTTAAGAGGAAGAAACCTTGAGCAGGACCCGTCAACTTAAGGGGGAACCAGTCCTGCCGCTAGTCAGAGAGAGAGAGAGAGGGAGAGAGAGAGAGAGAGAGGATGAAGGAGAGAGAGAGAGGAGAGAGAGAGAGAGAGGAGAGAGAGGATGAAGGAGAGAGAGAGAGAGAGAGAGAGCGAGAGCGAGAGATAGGAGCAAACATGATACAAACATGATACAGTACAGAGCAAACATGACAGCAAGATGAAACAGTGATTATATTGTAATGGATATCTATATATATCGTCAGTCCATAAGTAGGAATAGTAATTTGATAGCAAGGATGAGCAGCAGGGGCTAGTGAAGTCGATGAGCACAGGAGAGATCAGGGACCAGACTGCAGGTCAGCATGCAGGTCTTGAGACCTGCAAAGAGAGAGAGCGAGAGCGAGGCACAGAACTACAAGGAAGACAGTAAACACAGATTATGAGACGATATTACCCAGTATGATCCAGACTAAGGAGAGTGGAGGAGAGGTCAGAGGGTGCTCAGAGGATCGTGTTTGTGCCACCCGACAACGTAGCGCAAGAGAGACTTCACGGGCCGGACTGCAGGTCAGCATCCAGGTCTTGAGACCAGTGTGAGCCAGACTAAGGAGAGAAAAGGAGAGGTTAGAGGGTGAGAGGGAAATTGCTCAGTGGATCATGTTTGTGCCCCCCGACAATGTAGGCCTAGAGCAGCATAGCTGTGCTACACACTAGGTCTAAGGCTAACTGTACGCCTTACTAAACAGAAAAGTTTTAAGTCTAGTCTTAAAGGTGGAGGCAGTGTCTGCCTCTCGGACCCAGATTGGTAACTGGTTCCATAATAGCGGTGCCTGATAGCTGAAAGCTCGTCCTCCCATTCTACTTCTATGAATCCTAGGAACTAGGGCAGTGTGCCGACGGTGCAGCCATTTGCATACACAAAATCACACTCAATACGGCTCTGAGGAGAACATCACTCACTCCCCTCCTAAGGACCTCAGGGGCCATGACGTGCCTTAAGCCAAGAGCTGCTAAACAAAATTTCATTGTGCCTTGCATAATGACAATAAAGATTCTTGATTCTTTACTTATAACACAAACATATTCATATCCTGGCCAAATTTTGAGTGAAAGTGAATTTCTGCTCAGTTAAAGAACCTGTTCTGGTTCAAAGTGACAAAAGATTGTAAAACATTGTGGTGAAGAAACTATTAAAAAACGTCTCATGGTTTATTTTTTCCCCCCCATTTTCCATTTTGACAAAATTTTCCATGTCCAAAATTATTCATACACTTGATCGTACTGCACAATTTTCAGAATATGCAATCTTCTGCATCATTATAATCTGTTCTAGGATATTTGAATCAACCATAACTTGAGAGGCAGGGACAAATTAGTCTTTTTTTCCAATTGCAAGTCTTAACTAAGACCCTGTTTACACATATTTGTTTTGAAAAACAAATATTCCCTTCCACCGTTTTCCAAAATAACATCATGCACACATCATCATTTTAAGCAGCATAAATACGCTCCCAAGAGTGATCATAACTACGCCAGGCCTGTGAATAGCAGTGTAGGCAGAAGGAGAAAGCCATGCAAGCCAATCAGAAGCCTCATCGACACAATCTGGCTCTTTGTGTGAGAAGTTGTTCCAAACTTGCTGAACCTGGAGACCTGCAAATGCAAACATGTAAAAAGTGCTTACACCAACAGAAATGCAAATGCTACAGCCTACTCTGGCAGCCGTACTACACAAAAAAAGTTCGCACAAACTGACATGCAGACTGCCGCAAACTGTGTTTTTCTCAGTTTTTGTCAGTTCACATTGAAATGCGAATACAGCATTTTCCAAAATGCATGTCAGTTCGCACAAACTGACATGCAGACTGCTGCAAACTGTGTTTTTCTCAGTTTTTCTCAGTTCACATTGAAATGCGAATACAGCATTTTCCAAAATCTCCACTTTCAGAACTCTTTTTAGAAAGAGTTTTTGAAAACTCCATTTATGTGTAAATGAAAGGCACAAACGAAGAGCAAAGTCTCAGTTTTTCAAAATACCTGGTGGTCTAAGACCAGTGAACATAGTGAGGACCTCTGGCTGCATACTGTTGATGCTTACAAGAAGGGAAAGACCATAAAGGTTTTCCAAAGTTTCCAGTTTCCAGTAGCCACTGTGCAAAAGCAGTATTAGTATGTGGTAGGAATTTATTAAACAAAAGCCAAACTCCAATCTCCAAAACCAAAAGGCAAAGACAAAATCCAAAATAAAAACAAAATAAGAAGAGCAAACACTAACCAAACAATAAGAATAATCTTAAGGGTGGAGAGGAGGGGAAGACACAGGAGGACTCAGGAACCAGGAGGAACATGGAGGACACGACACCAGGGTAAACAGGTAGATGATCTGATAAGAACAAAGGGAGCACAGGACTTATGTAGACAAGGGTGACAAGGCACAGGTGAAGACAATCAGGGCAGGGTAGGTAATCACAGAAGGTGGGAAACCACAGGAAGTAAAACCAGGGAAAACACAAGGAGGACAGGACTTTCACAAACACGAGGGAGTTCATATTAGCTTCCCGCAAAACAACCAAGTTTTAGCTAAACAAAGCTGAAGAGTAGAAACGGTAACGATGGCAGTGAAAGGACTAAATATGCAGCTGACCACAGGTGATGGTATTGGTTTGTTGCTCTGTGTCAGCTGAGCGATAGAGGCGGACAGCACTACAATGAAGATGAAGTCTGCGAAAACAAAGATCGTCATAAAACAAGATGAGTTTTACTGAAAGCTTTTTTGCCTCATGCTGTAGCAGCATTAATCTGGCAGGGGGAGCAAAGAGATAAAAAAACAGCCAACTCCTCTACAGATCCCTCCCTTCCTTCTCGTCTGCCTCAGTATTTGTTGTTTTCTTCCCCCATCCTCTGTATCCATGAAAAAATTCCATCACGTTATCACGTGTACTGTAATCAAGTGTCAATGTATTATGTGATTGTATTGTTTGTATGTATCGCAATCTGCAAATTTATTTTCGAGAGCCAAAAGGGTGCCTTGAACGGTCGCCCTGGTGCTTTTAGTGCACTCTTGTACTAGACACTAAGGCATATTCCTAGTAATGTGTTTCCTCACTTACATGGCAATAAACTCGATTCTGATTCTGAGATAGTCAAGACTCATTAAAAGACTTTATGGCAGCAACATTGTGTTTTAAAAGGAGACATAGCAGTCTGTTTGACAAAAAACAGGACACACAGTATGTTTTGGAGAAATAAAATGTGTATTAAAATAACAATTATAGAATAGAAGTACTCAGGATCTAAAACTAGACCAGCAGGAGGTGCTTGTTAACTGTTTTAAGGAGGACTTTGATATCTACAAATTATTAGGATGTAGGTTATAAAGTAGGTAGGTTGATCCTGGAAGGGCTTTTTTCTGGTTTTCTGGTCTTGTTTCCTCTCATCAGGCTAACCCTTATTTGTATCATTTCATGTCTACATGAAATGTAGGCTACATAAACATCAGTGGATTTGCCGTTGTTCCTAGATCTAGATCAGGAGCTGGGTTGTAGTCACAATCACAAGTGTCGCCAGCATAACGCAGCAAAAAGACAATAAGCTGAACTGTGATGTTCTCTTTGGTGAAACTTCTGTCACCATGCCTGGTTACAGAGGTTGACTGAGTTGATGAAGCTCAAGCTTCATGCGCCTATTTGGCTGGACAGAAGAATTCTGAGCTGTCTGATGTTTCATTTTCTGGCTTATAGTGCTGCACATACTGAAAATTCCTCTCATTGTTTCTGATTAGTGTTGATGGGATTGAGAAGACCCTCAAAGTACTCTTTCCTCCGTCGAGGTCAACAGTCCCCACCTCCACTGAATACAGTGTTGGCAGAGTACTGCTTCCCCCTCCTGAGACGCCGGACGGTTTGCCAGAATCTCTTTGGGGTTGACCGATAGACCTCCTCCATGGCCTCCCTGAACTCCTCCCAGGCCCAAGTTTTTGCCTCTACAACTGCTCTCGCTGCAGCACACTTGGTCTGCCGATACCTATCAGCTGCTTCAGGAGCCCCACAAGCCAACCAGGCTCCTTCTTCAGCTTGACAGCATCCCTGACCTCCACCACCGGGTCCAGGGATTGCCGCCGCAACAGGCACCGGAGGCTTTGTGGCCACAGCTTTGGACAGCCGCATCAACAATGGAGGTGGAGAACATGGTCCACTCCGACTCAATGTCCCCAACCTCCCTCGGAATCTGGGTGAAGCTCTCCCGGAGGTGGGAGTTGAAGATCTCCCTAGCAGAGGGTTCGGCCAAATGATCCCAACAGACCCGCACAGTATGTTTGGGCCTGCCGGGCCTGTCCAGCCTCTTCCCCCGCCAACGGATCCAACTCACCACCAGGTAGTGACCAGTTGACAGCTCAGCCCCTCTCTTTACCCTGGTGTCCAAAACACACGGTCGAAGATCAGATGACACAATTACAAAATCGATCATTGACCTCTGGCCTAGGTTGTCCTGTGCCAGGTACACCGATGGACACCTTGTGCTCGAACATGGTGTTCGTTATGGACAAACCATGCCCAGCACAGAAGTCCAATAACAAGACACCACTCGGGTTCAGATCAGGGAGGCCGTTCCTCCCAATCATGCCTCTCCAGGTGATTTGCGACTTGGACACTTTTCTCTATAAAATAAATGTAAGAAACACAAATAAGTATAACAAAATACATATTTACACATTATGATTACTTCATTTCTTATTGTCATTATATATATTATTTTTCAGATGGTTCCAGATGCTCCAGGTAATTTCCCACAGATTTGTCCCACAATGGGCAAATTGCGTTTTTGCAACAGCACAGTTACAGAAAGCAAAAGAGAAGATAAGAAAAGCTATATACATAATAAAATAAACTATCAATATTATGCAATACAATCAAAAAACGGTTTACAGATTAACAATTACTGCACAGATGATTGGAGGTAGAAGTGGTTTGTAGAAAACTGTACATAGTGCATCAAAAGAACAGATAAGTAATTTAATAGTGTGGTGTGTGAATATTGCACCCATCAATCCAGCTGTTCATCTGTGGAAAAATCTTCTGCCAGTGACTCTGAAACAGCATCTCAGTCTATAATCTTTTGTTATAATTTCAGAAATAGTCGCGCTGTAAATGTCTCTTTTGTCCCTGCAATAGTTGTGTGGCAAAAGTTGAAAAATGAAGCTGCGCTACATGAAATAAGTGCTGTTTACTGTGAGCGTCTGAGAGCGAGCTCCCCTGTTCATCCGGAACGTCTTCGACGTAACTTCCGGGTTAGCGTAACAAAACATAGCACCGCTAATAAGTCAAATAAACGTTTCCAGTAAGAAATAACAGTGTATAACAGGGGTATGCAGAACAATGCACCTTCCGGCTGAGATAACAGTCCGCTACGCGTCTATTATTGCGTTCAGAGCCGCTTTTCAGATGTGTAGACGACTCAGCTAGTTAGTGGAGATACTTCTCTTGTCTTCAGAAGACATCTTTGATTCACCACGTCAGAGGCACAAGGCTCTACAATTGGATATTTGAGCCCCTAGTGATGTCGCTCGATGGTCCGATTGGACACTGACTTGCCCGTAGAATAATACAGCCAGTCTACATCACACAGACATGCCTGAAGTGTCCTCTTTTCGAGGAAAGAAACAGAACGTCTCTAGCTATTACTTTCCTAATGTATGAGCGACTTTGTAAGACATATGCTCTCATGTCGTATACGACGTGGTCAACTCCGAAATAATCAAGATAATAATAATAAATAAAATATTGCCGCAAATTATAGGGGGGCTTTGGATTATTTTAGGGGGGCTGAAGCCCTATTTTAGGGGGGCTGAAGCCCTTATTTAAGCCCCCGACAACATAGCTCCTAGGATCATCTGGGCACTCAAACCCCTCCACCACGATAAGGTGGCGGTCCGTGGAAGAGTCCAAAAGAATGCGATTGCGAATACAGGCGGCCGAAATTAGTTTCCTTCGAAGGGTGGCTGGGTGCTCCCTTAGAGATAGGGTGAGAAGCTCAGTCACCCGAGAGGAGCTCGGAGTAGAGCTGCTGCTTCTCCACATCGAGAGGAGCCAGCTGAAGTGGCTTGGGCATCTGGTTCGGATGCCTCCTGGACGCCTCCTTGGGGAGGTGTTGCGGGCATGTCCCACTGGGAGGAGCCCCCGGGGAAGACCCAGACGGGGTGGAGAGACTATGTCTCTCGGCTGGCCTGGGAACGCCTTGGGATTCACCCAGAGGAGCTAGGGGAAGTGACTGGTGAGAGGGTGTCCCTGCTTAGACTGCTGCCCCTGCGACCCGGCCCCGGATAAGCGATTGACGATGGATGGATGGATGTTTCTGATTAAAAAAAAATCGAATAAGCCATAATTGTGGTTCACACTCACAAACCATGCAAATTTTATATTTATTTTGTCTTTTATGAACAGATTATTATCATTATTACTAGGGGTGGAACGGTTCACTAAATCCACGGTTCGGTTTGTATCACGGTTCTGAGGTCACGGTTTTCGGTTCGGTTCGTTCACATTGTTGAGGATTTTTCTACTTTTAACAC
Source organism: Parambassis ranga (assembly GCF_900634625.1). Lineage (NCBI taxonomy): Eukaryota > Metazoa > Chordata > Actinopteri > Ambassidae > Parambassis > Parambassis ranga. Next base: position 6,227,113 of record NC_041041.1, on the reverse strand, counting down.
TCTGAAAATACCAGAGATGAGTAAAAAATATATATCCTAATTATCCAACATTCACCATATTTAAGAATCAGTTCAGTGTTTCCCCTATCATTATATCAGGTCAAGTCAATTTCATTTCTTTTTAATTTCTATATAGCACCAGATAATAACAGAAGCCATTTAAGAGAACCTTTCCTATAGAACAGGTCTACACCTTGTTCTTTTATTAAACAAACTGAACAGCTCATGTTATTTATCTTATTTGCACGGCAGCATGTCATTTCTGTCTGCGCACAGAGGCCCGATGCGTGTACACACACAGATATATGCACAGACACACACAGACAAACGCAGACACATGTGGGCACATACTCCCACCGTCGGACAGAGAACGACATGCTAGTTGGATAGTCTGAACTCTATGACTACGCTAGACTAAGCTAAAGGTGCTAACGGTTTTTATTTTTGCCATTGAAATATGCATTACACATATTTACATCCCGCTCTGTAAGCATTGACGGGACCAGCGGCAGCTTTGCTCACAGTTGGAAGCAGAGTGCTGTGGGTCTCTCTGCTCTGCCTGCATCTGAACCTGCTGCGTGAAGCTACAGAGACTGACTGGCTGTGAGTGTTTTGATGCGAGGAGGAGCTCACAGCTGCTGCTTGTCGAGGACAGTAGCCTGACTGCAGAATGATTTCACGTCAGTCTCCAAACGTCACCAGAGAGTCACTAGTTACTTTTGATAAAAAAAAGTGTGAAAAGTGCCAAATGTAGCGAGAGAGACGCCAAGTTGCCAACACTCGTCTCTATGCTGTGGTAAAAACGCCTCCCTGTATTACTTGATGCGCATGTCCAGAACCGAACAGAACACGCAACCCGAACCGAAAAACGTGTACCGAACGGTTCAGATTTTTTTCCTGAACCGTCCCACCCCTAATTATTACAAGGAGAGTGTTACATATAATTGTATCTTCTGTGCAGATTTTGCAGAGAAACAAAACTCACCCTCCGGGGCCGCTTTCTCCATGGTTCATCAAAAACTGAGGAGAATTTTATAGGGACAAAGGAGAAATTCAGAATGAGTAATGATGATAAATTCAACATTTATTCAAACAGAAACAAACACAGACGCACAGTCTATGGAGCATGGTATTACTAGTATAACGTAGGTTTTTGTGATCATGTGTTAGGTTTGTTTTATAAGTGGCAGTGTATTAAAAAATCATGTGTTGACGTCACAACATATTACCGTTTTCGCAACACTCCTTGTGTTTGGTATAAACTGCCTGTTGGTGTTTATACTTGCTTACTTTTAGAAAACTGCATCCTAACATCAAACATTTTTTCTAATCTTCCTCCTCAGCACATCGATTTGATTTTAAAGATATTCACAGATAACATTCAAGTTTAAGAGAGATGAGTGACTGATGATGAGAGGAGAGGGGCATTCTTCTTTGCTGAAGAGAATGCTGTTCGGAACACTTATTAACTTATTAACCTTCCCCCTCTCAACTGACTGTTACCACTTTCTTGATTAATTTTTTTCCCACTGTCACAAAAATATAAAAAAACTCAAAAAGTTCACATACTTTCAAGCAGCACTGATATGTAAAAGTTACGGTCTCCCGTCTAGTCCAGGGGATGAAGGGAAGCAAAATAATCTTTCCTAGGACAGGGAGGCAGAAACAAGCACAGTAATGCACAAATACATAAACTATTGAACAAAACAACAAGATCAGCACTGTAATATCACCTCGCTCCTTTCCCACTGGTCGGCGGAAACGCACATTCCGTAGGTCTATACATCCACAAGTTGGCCTACTGACGGCGGCCATGCAAATGCATGCAGCTTACAACACAATTATAACCAGTTTTTGTCTCTGAGACAAAAACTGGTTCATCCCAAGGACAAAACTCAGACAGACAGAGCGATGTAATCTATGCAGTTCAGTACAGTGAGGAATGCTCTGATCTTTATATTGGTGAAACCAAACAACCACTACACAGAAGGATGGCACAGCACAGGAGAGCCACCTCCTCAGGACAAGACTCAGCAGTTCACCTTCACCTCAAAGACAGTGGTCATTCCTTTGAGGATAATAATGTCCACATTCTGGACAGAGAGGACAGATGGTTTGAAAGAGGAACCAAATAAAAGCATCCACAAACGTCTGCAGTATGATTTCTCTACTCTATCTGTAGTCAAGTCATGTCAAGACAGATCCTACTCCAGATAACAGCTGAACTTTCAAGAAACCACATGGCTTACAAGGGTGGAGGTTTGTTCTACATATTGTAGTGAAACTGAAAGATTTATATCTGGTCGCGACCACATACAAGTCTAAAAGCAAATATTTACTGCAGCAACAAAAACAAGAAGATGGGCATTTTTAACTCTAAGGGTAAGCCTTAACCTTATAGTGTTTTGTATTGTTATTATTTTATCATGTTAGACACAAGAAATGTTTTTGTTTGTTTGAAGAAAGAAGTGATTTCTTTGCATTAGTTGTTGCAACTTCTCTAAAATATGAAAAAATAAAAGGTTAGGCCACTGAGAAAACCTCAACAACTTTGCCTAACTCATCTCATTTTCAAAGTTCATGTGAAATATAAATATAGTGTAATCTAACTAAATCTAACTGAACTTAAATATTGTTCCAGACAAACAACTTGAGCCTCCTCCTCCTCCCTGTAAGATCTGTTTATTATTATTATTATTATTAAGAATCATTTCCATCATTATTCATTCTGAATGATGTTCATGAATGTGTCTCTTGTTTTCTATAAAATTCTCCTCAGTTCTTGATGAGCCATGGAGGAAGATACGCTGGGGGTGAGTTGATATTTTTGTTCTGCTTTTGTGTGGTGGCACTTGGCGGTAAATCATTAAATCATACATCAGGCATCATGATGAAAGAGACAGCTGTATGTCTCATCCTCATATTTCCACCGACAAAGTGAAAAACAAAAAGTCCAAACATTAACCTGAAAGATGGTTTTGTGTCCTATGTCAGATAACTTTGCTTTTGTTTTCAGCTGTTGTTTGGTTGGGCTAAATGTTTGTTCTTGTTGTGACTGTGTGTTCTAGAGAGTCACGAGTCATGAGACCCACATTTATTTTTTAATTCTAAAATTTAGATATAATCTTTTTGATCAGAGACAATCAGGCGGTTCTTCAGTATGTGCAGAACTACAAGCTGGCAAATGAAAACATCAAACTCCTCAGAGTTCTTCTGTACGGCCCAGTTGGAGCAGGAAAGTCCAGCTTCATCAACACAGTCGGCGACATCATGCAACGCAGAATGACGAATAGTGCTGCAGCCTCTGCAATCACCAGTGATAAAAGTTTCACCAAACAAGTGAGTGAACTTTGAATGTTCAGCTTATTGTCTCCTGCGTCCTCTTTGATGGTTGTATGTCAGTTTGTTATGTTTGTCTGTCAATTTCATAAACAACTGTATATATCTACAGTGGCTTGCAAAAGTATTCATACCCCTTGAACTTTTCCACATTTTCTCACATTATTCCCTCAAAAATAAACATATTTTATTGGAATGTTATGTGAAAGAACAACACAAAGTGGCACACAATTATGAAGCAGAAAGAAAGTTAAACATGAGTTAATTTTTTTTTTTTTACAAATAAAAAACTGAAAGGTGCAGTGTGCGAAAGTATTCAGCCCCCTTTTCTCTGAGTGCATCCAATTGCCTTCAGAAGTTGCCTGATGATTTCTGACTGATCGAATGTTGACCTAATAACTAGATAGAGTCCACCTGTGTGTAATTTAATCTCAATCCAAATACAGCTGTTCTGTGACGGCCTCTGTGGTTTGTTGAGAGAATATTGGGGCGCAAAAAGCATCATGAAGTGCAAGAACACACCAGACAGGTCAGGAATAAAGTTGTGGTGAAATTTAAAGCAGGGTTAGGCTATACAAAGATTTCCTAAGCTTTGAACATCTCACAGACCACTGTTCAGTCCATCATCGGTGAATGGAAGGAGTATGGCACAACTGCAAACCTACTGAGACATGGTCATCCACCTAAACTAACAGGCCAAACAAGGAGAGCACTGATCAGAGATGCAGCCAAGAGGCCCATGGTGACTCTGGATGAACTGCAGAGATCTACAGCTAAGGTGGGGGAATCTGTCCATCAGTCATACACTGCACAAACCTGGACTTTATGGAAGAGTGGCATTAAGAAAGTCATTGTTAAAGTAAACCATAAGAAGCCATGTGAGTGACCTAGCAATCATGTGGAAGAAGGTGCTCTGGTCAGATGAGACCAAAATTGAACTTTTTGGCCTAAATGCAAAACGCTATATGTGGCAGAAACCTAACACTGCACATCACTCTGAACACACCATACCCACTGTCAAACATGGTGGTGGCAGCGTCATGCTCTGGGGCTGCTTCTCTTCAGCAGGGACAGGGAAGCAGGTCAGAGTTGATGGGAAGATGGATGGAGCCAAATACAGGGCAATCTTGGAGGAAAACCTGTTGGAGTCTGCAAAACACTTGATACTGGGGCGGAGATTCACCTTCCAACAGGACAACAACCCTAAACATAAAGCCAAAGCTACAGTGGAATGGTTTAAAATGAAATATATTAATGTGTTAGAATGGCCCAGTCAATGTCCAGACCTAAATACAATTGAGAATCTGTGGCAAGATCTGAAAACTGCTGTTCAGAAACGTTCTCCATCTAATTTGACTCAGTTTGAATTGTTTTGCAATGAAGAATGGGCAAAGAGTTCAGTCTGTAGATGTGCAAAGCTGGTAGAGACATACCCCAAAAGACTTGCAGCTATAATTGCAGCAAAAGAGGGTTCCACAACATATTGCCTCAGGGGGGCTGAATACTTTTGCACACTACAGTTTTCAGTTTTTTAATTGTAAAAAAAAAATGAACTCATGCTTAATTTTCTTTCTGCTTCATAATTGTGTGCCACTTTGTGTTGGTCTTTCACATAACATTCCAATAAAATATATTTATGTTTGTGGTCATAATGTGAGAAAATGTGGAAAAGTTCAAGGGGTATGAATACTTTTGCAAGCCACTGTAGATGATATTCAATGTGATCCTGGGAAACTAAAAGGGCCTGGGATAACCTCTGTCTCTGCCTGTCCATCCAGAACTTGCAGCTCTTCATGACGAAGTCACAACCAAGACCGCGGCCCCAGTCCAGCCTCTGAGCTAGGCTGTAGTTGGCTCGATACCAGCCGGTGTCCTCCATGATGGCCAGTGTCAGCCAAGAAAACACCCGGTTCTGAGTGTGGGAGCCAGTCATCGCCTCGTTCTGAAGGAGTAAAAAAAAACACAAAAAATGAGCACACATGAGAATCCTGAAAAAAAGCTACAGAGAAAGAACATGTGATGACCTCCAGCAGTCTCTTCTCCCAGTGGTTAAGCTCAGTTCCTGTCCCTCCCTGGTTCTCCAGCTCCATCCCCTCCAAGATGGGACAGTTGAAATGTCTCCTCGCCTCCTCCTGGAAATAAACTGCTCAGTCACTCCTGCCATCCATCATCTGTAGCAACAGCTGTCTTTTTGGTCACTCTAATGCAGGGGTGTCCAAACTACGGATTTTCTATGGCCCGCGGCTTCTATCTTAAAATGTGTTATTTTTGGCCCGCCAGCCAAACAGAGTAAATCATACAAAATCAACTGGCAATTCTTGTTTTTGTTTTTAACTTATTGTGTAACGTTTGCATCATGATTCTCTGAGCAGAACATTATCACTCTCTGTTGCTCCGGTGCTGCAGGGCTGTTGTTGGTTCCAGCTACGCAGAGGGCTCCGAAGGTGCACAACACCGGTTCAGCACTTTGACACAATTCACTACGAGACTAAACATGCTTCTGCATACAGCCTGCTATTAGAGAGCTTCTGTACAAGTGAAGTCCTCCAAAACTACGGAGCCCCTCCTTACATGGTAAAAAAAGAAATAAATTGTGGCCACGAATTACGTATAACGTGCGCACGAAATATTGTTATTATTAGTTTTAGTATAGTAGCCCTATTAGAATTCTTGGACGGGGCGCATGGGAGCGGGATGCCCGGCCAGAGAGCAGCCTCCCCGTGCAGCAATGAGCGTCCCTCTCTGGGGAATGTGCCGGAGTACTGGGGGGTCCAGGAGCGCAGGGGAGTGGAGCGGAGCGTCCCTCTCCCTGTCCATCGTGTCGCTCCCTGCTGCCCGCTCCTGCCCGCACCGGGCAGCAGGGAGCGATGCTAGAGCCATTAGAGAAGTTAAAGCGACATGATGGAGCGGGAGAGGGACGCTCGTTGCTCCCTGCTGCACGGGGAGGCTGCGTCCTGGTCGGCAGCCTGCTCGGGCCTTTTTACCGGCGGCTGGAAAAAAGCAACTCTCCAGAAATGCGAACATTTGTAAACCATGAATTAGTTTGTGTCGTGTGAGCAGACTGTCTGTTATAAACTGTGATGTTTTACTGGAACAGCAGAGCAGTCCGTCTTTGCTTGTTCTCTGTTGTTAAACTGTCAGCTGTACAGTGAGACGCGTCACTTCTCTCAAACTGACTCCGTCATTCAGTACGCATCTGTCGTAAGGCACGTCATTACATTTTTACATCTCGTTGACATGCACTGCAAACCTGTGTAAACATTAAATTACCAGACCCTTTGAGATCAGCACTAAATGACTCCTACCTGGTCTACCTGACATTTTACTGATGTCTGCTGCTCCTAAACCAGACCTGCCACATATGATCAGATCTCACCTTCACAGTAGAGTCAATAACTTGCCTGTTGCTCTGTTATCACAACCACACAGTTTCTGAATGTTTTAAATTTATGCTGTAAATTCAGAACATTTTCTGATCTGTCACCTGAATGCTACGATGTTATTTTGTTTGCTGTGTAAGATGTAATATATTACAAAACAGCATACACATTTTTTTATTGTTTAAAATAATGACATCGGGGACTGTTGGCCCTCAGACACTTTCACATTATCGAATCTGGCCCTCCCCGAAAAAGGTTTGGCCACCCCTGCTCTAATGAGACGTATAGGTCACATTTCTGTCAGCAGTTGTACACTGGACATATTAATCCTTGTAATACAATCAATTTGGTGACATGGTGACAGGGTTAGCCAAGATAAACAAATTATTTTCCTTCAACAATGTTAGGAAGAACTGTGGCCGACACAAACTGCTTCTTACCACAACACGAGGAGTTACGAGAACATGTACTTGGTGTCGGACCATCACTCCCCCTCTGATGTCCCACAGCCTGTTCACCCTCCTGATCCCTGCCTCGCTCCACTAGTACAGACAGTAAAACAAATCACTGAAAGTGTAACAGGAGCAGAACAATAGTTCTACAGGTCAACAGTGTGTCTTCTCCTCCTACCTGTCTAGCTCTGCCTCCAGCTGGCAGTAAGCAGCATAGGCCACAATGTTCTCCTGCCCACAGCGCTCTGTGGTGATGCCACTGACATAGAGTACAAAGTCAGACCCCTCCACTCCAGGACCATCTGGGGGTCCAGAGGGACCGCATGACTTCCCGGACTCACTGCACACCTTACATTGCTAGAAGAGGAACACACACAGAAACAGACAGACATAAATTCATAATATAAAAAGTAAGTCACAGATATGTTTAACATGCTTTAACTCGAACATTTTCAGTAACGATCCCCTGATGATCAGCAGTTATGACAGCCAACATAAGCATTGGTTGTAGTGTTATTATTAGCTCCTGCGTCTTAAAAAATAATCTGATTAACATCCTGAATATGTCCTCCTTTTATCCCTCCAACCTGCCACTCTGCCCTTCAGTCTACCCACCGTAAGTATGACAAGGGCTGTATAGACTGTCTACTAGTTGTAACGTTGATTCTGTTTCCTCCTGGCACATGATTAATGCTTCTTTGGTTTTACAGTGGACCCCCAAAATGGTAAATTAAGCATATTTTTCCATAAAACTAAAACAGGACATTCTCCCCTATAAATTATAGCTAAGTTTGATGAGTTTTCCACATTACATCAGACATATGAGGGTTTTGTTTGTTATGTGTGCTCAGTCTGCACGAGTGCAGTTTTACCACTGAGAAACTTCAGTGGTAAACATACATAACATCATCTGATTGGCATTTAGAGCTAAGTTTAAGTACATCCCAACACATTAGCTAGTGTTACTCTACTGTACAGTTAATTTATCTAGAATCTATTAGTAGTCATCCTGACCTGCAGGTGGTGCTGTGGCACGATAACAGGACCGCATCGGGTGACATCTGCACAGGCATCCTGGCAGTAGCGATGAGGGTCATCTCTCTTCCTCATGTACTGGTTGGTTGCACATTGTCTGGGGCGACAGAGACGACATGCAATGACATCATATTAACTGCAGCATAGGATGAGACTCTTAGATGTTATCAAACAGACTTAGACTAGAGAATGGTCAAGGCATCATCAAGTGTTATATTTGAAGTGGTATCGACTCGTGACAATACAAACACTATAATCAATTCTTGTATGACTCTTAAAAGTCTCTTTCCAGTGTTCAATCCTTAAACAGCACACACACCTGCTGAGCAGCACAGGTCCCACCCTGCGCCTCACACTGAAGGTGGTCTGCAAGTAGTCGATAGCTTGAGGAAACAGGTGATCCTGAGGAGGGACACAATAACACTGTTTCAGTCTGTCACACCTGGGAGCACACCACACCCAGTCCTGATGTACAATCATACCATACATCACTTTAACTACAGCAGCTCAGGTGGTGGCATGTTCATGTCATCGGGCAGCTAAGAGCCAAATAACCACAGCCACAACTGAAAATATAAACAACTGCAATTGTGTGGGTCTAGATGCGGAATGGATACAACTCTGGCTGATTTGATTTGTTTAAACCTAAAAAATCTGTGAAATAGTGAATTCAAGTTGGCCTTTAGCTTCCACATTAGGAACATGGAACAATTTCTTTGAGGCTACTTCACCAGACTTCACCAGCCTCCTCTTGTCTGCAGGAAGCCTGTGAAGAGAAAGTACATGAGCCCCTGACAGAAATCTTCACATGCACACCCTCCTTGTTCATAATTAGTGAGCTACTGTTGTACTCACTGGTCAACACTGCTGTCGTAGATGATCTTTATCTTTAGCTGAAGGTTGTCAGGAGAGCTTCTCTTCGTCAAACGCTCAGGCTTCAAGTACACATGAACAACCTGAGAGAGGACAGCAGACACAATAAGAAACCACAGAACTCTGACATCAAAGCAACTCACAAAAAATAGCTGCTTGTTTTTTGCAACCATACTACTCTAGGCTGGGCAACACAGATATTATTATCACAAAGTCAATGTTTTCTATCGTCTTTAAGTGCCAGATGTAAACTTACAGTCAATATTTGTTCTGCCACAGTGACAGAAATCTAACCAAACCATATTTTTGTTGCAATCCCATTTACCAAATTCTAATTTAGTTTTGAATAAAATGTTCTAAATATAAGTTATTATGCTTATGCAGAAAATGGGCTTTTATTTTGAAGAAACCCACCCGGATGTGTTACCTTTATTGTTGCCTTTATTGTTGCTAGGGGAACGCAGGATAAGGGTGAAAGATGTCTACAAAATCACTGTTCACACAATTTAACTGTCCGAATGATGCTGTACACTGAACCTAGTCAAACATCTAACACCGCACTGCATGTTCATGTAAGAGTTGGAGTTACTTTATGGCAGATTCGGACCATTAGTAGTGATATACAACAAACTGTACTGTACAGTAAATGAAATCACATGACAGTCCATAAAAAAGCTAAATAGTTCGCTACATTACATGAACACTGCTTGCACATAAATGCATCAGTAATAATACTATAGACATATAAAAACAAAACACTAACAGAGATCATTATATTCTGTAATTAAGCATCTTTTAGCATCGTGTAGCTACTACTTGTGTCCGGAAGGGCTTAGAGTGTCTTTATTATAGCTACTTAACCTTAAGAATAACGCTTTACCACTGCTTAATTGCCTGCTAGCTAACATGTTAGCGTATAGCGTAGTTGTGTAGATTGATTCTTCCATATAATGTTAAAAACAAATATTTAACGCGGTAATGTAAATGCAGTTTGTCAAATAATCACTATTATTGTGCCAGGAATATAAAGACGTATCATGTACCGATCATATTGGATATAATTTAATTCGTGAATTAGCTAAGTAGCTAGCAGCAGCTAGTGTGCTAGCTTGGCTGCTGCACTGCCACTGTGTTAGCTTAGCTTATTTTAGCTTGTTGGATGATAAGCCGGGGCTCACCTCGATAGGAGAAGGGGGTCGATGTTTGCAGGGACCGTGACAGCTCGCAAACACGGGCAGGAGGGACAGGACGAGGGCAGGGCCGAGGAGGAGGAACCAGGTCACGGATGGTTTGCCATCCACGCTCAGCCTCGGCTCCATCCTCCGACCTGCCCGACAAGAGGGTCTCGGCAGCCCGAAGTCAACAGAACCTCCGCCGGTCTCGGTCCGGTCCCCTTAGTGCTCGTTTCATTCATCGCTTGCAGGGTGAATCATATCATATTAGCTTCCCGCAAAACAGCCGAGTTCTAGCTAAACAGAACTGAAGAGTATGTTGATGAAGATTCTCAGTCATCCAGGTCATCATACGTAGAGAAGGTTGAAGCAAGGCGTCTGGACTTGTAGAGTTTTCTAGAAGACGTTTCGCTGCTCATCCAAGCAGCTTCATCAGTTCTAACTGTTTGGTGGGGAAACATGGTTTATATGTGGTTACAGACCTCAGTGGGTGGGTCTGGGTAAAACTTAAAAAACTTAAAAAACAATAGCACTAAATGTTTCCATACTTACCTGTGATGTTCTGGCTGACTGGGCCAGGTGTGTCTAACGACTGGCTAACGACTATGAAACTGCCGGAGGGGGACTGGTTGACAGCCCTTTGTTCTTACTGTGATTATGTGCAAACTTCCTGGGAATGGATGGAATCACTGCATTGTATGTGGTAGAAAGATGATGTCTGAGGCCACCACCTCTGTTAAGGGAAGGTTTTTCCAGCTTAACATAGATGGCTTCCTTGACTCCTCTTTCATACCACCTTTCCTCTCTGTCTAAAATGTGAACATTGTTGTCCTCAAAGGAGTGTCCTTTGTCTTTGAGGTGGAGGTGAACAGCTGAGTCTTGTCCTGAGGAGGTGGCTCTCCTGTGCTGAGCCATTCTTCTGTGGAGTGGTTGTTTAGTTTCTCCAATGTACAGATCAGAACATTCCTCACTGCACTGGACTGCATACATTACTGTGTTTCTCCCTGGGAATCTTATCCTTCGGGTGAACCAGTCTCTGTCTCAGTGTTGTCATAGGTTTGAAATGGACCGGGATGTCATGGTTGTTGAAGATCGAGTTTCTCTGATACTCCTGACACATATGGAATGGAGATGTTCTTTCTCCGCCTGGTGTTGTCCTTCTTCTTGTTGTTGGGGGGTCTTGTTTTTGTGGCTTTGATGAGTGCCCACTTCGGGTAGCCACATGTTTGCAGGGCCTTCCTGATGTGGTGTTGCTCCTTCTTCTTCCCCTCTGAGCTGGTGGGTACAGTTTGTGCTCTGTGCTGCAAGGTCCTGATGACTCCCAGTTTGTGTTCCAGTGGGTGGTGTGAATCAAACAACAGATACTGGTCCGTGTGTGTGGGTTTCCTGTACACTTCCACATTGAGGCTCCTGTCCTCCTCAATGTGTACTGTGCAGTCCAAGAAGGCCAGATTGTTGTCCTTAGTGTCCTCGCGAGTGAACTTGATGTTGTTATCCACTGCGTTGATGTGTTCTGTGAACCGTTCCACTTCGTTGGTCTTGATTTTAACCCAGGTGTCATCCACATATCTAAACCAGTGGGTGGGGGTGGTTCCAGGATAGGAACTCAGGGCTCTTCTCTCCACTTCTTCCATGTAGAGGTTGGCCACAATAGGAGACACAGGTGATCCCATCGCACAGCCGTGCTTCTGTCTGTAAAAGTTCCCATTGTACTGGAAATAAGTGGTGGTCAGGCAGAGGTCCAGCAGGTCACAGATGTGGTCTGGCGTTAGGTTGGTTCTCTCCTTGAGTGTGCTGTCTTGTGTGAGGCACGTCCTTACCATCTCTGTGGCTTCTGATGTAGGGATGCAGGTGAACAAGGAGGTGACATCAAATGAGACCATGGTGTCGTCTGGGTCCATTTGGATCTTCTCCACCTTGTTCACAAAGTCCTGAGAGTTGTGGATGTGATGTGGTGTGTCACCTACCAGTGGTGTCAGGAGTTCAGCCAAGTGCTTAGCCACGTTGTATGTGACTGAGTTTGTGCTGCTGACGATGGGTCTGAGGGGGACTCCTTCCTTGTGTATCTTGGGGAGTCCATACAGGCGTGGAGTGGCTTCCCCCGGATACAGTCGAAAGTAGAGCTTGCGGTTGATGATTTGGTCCTTCTCCAGTTTTTGTAGGTAGCTGACTAGTTTCTTCTTGTAGTTTCCGGTGGGGTCCCTCTTCAGTGTCTCATATGTGGCTGTGTCACTGAGGAGATCTGTCACTTTGGAGTGGTAGTCCTGTGTGTTGAGCACCACTGTGCATCTTCCTTTGTCTGCTGATAAGATGGTAATGTCCCGGTCCTTTTGTAGTGCAATCAGGGCCTTCCTGACTAATAGCACTAAATGGAAACATTTAGTGCTATTGTTTTTTAAGTTTTTTAAGTTTTACCCAGACCCACCCACTGAGGTCTGTAACCACATATAAACCATGTTTCCCCACCAAACAGTTAGAACTGATGAAGCTGCTTGGATGAGCAGCGAAACGTCTTCTAGAAAACTCTACAAGTCCAGACGCCTTGCTTCAACCTTCTCTACGTATGATGACCTGGATGACTGAGAATCTTCATCAACATGTTGCCAATCACTTTGGGAAGGACACCCTACGATTGGTGAGGGAACATGAAAAGACCTCTAGGAAACTGGCAGACTACAGGAACCACCTACGCTTCAGCCTGAGATGCAGACAGGAAAAGTTAACCCCGAACAGCCTACGTCTCGGATCCACTGTCAAGGGCCACAGAGCAGACACCATCCTGCAGAAAGCCCAGAACCAACTCCTCAACGAAAGGATCAGACAGATCAACTTCACCATAGACGCTCTCTTGGTCACCACGGAGCAGACAAGATCACAGCTTGCCACCCTCCTACCCAGCGAAGTCATGGATGAAGTCATCAAACTGACTGAAAAAGTCCAGACAGCACAGCACACCAGGGGTAAGGAACGACAAAAACGCAAATTCCATAAATTGAAAACTGTTTCCTCTGTTAAAAATGCAGCTAACCTTCACACATGGAGGAGGGAAGACCACTCACTGCCACAACAGGACACCCAGGACAAATGGGTAAAGAACCTTTCAGACAGACAACTGAGCCAGCCAGAAAAAGACGTGTTGGCCAAAGGACTCAACTTTGCCATCTCGCCAGAGCAGATTCCAGTGGTGGACCTCATCACAGCCACAGAGTCAGCCATCAAGAACAACAACCTGACAGACACAGAAGCTGAGCAACTCCGCTTGAAGGTCACATCCACACTCTCCACTGCTAAAGCACCGCCATCCAACCTCTCCAGTGATGAAAGGAAGGCCCTGATTGCACTACAAAAGGACCGGGACATTACCATCTTATCAGCAGACAAAGGAAGATGCACAGTGGTGCTCAACACACAGGACTACCACTCCAAAGTGACAGATCTCCTCAGTGACACAGCCACATATGAGACACTGAAGAGGGACCCCACCGGAAACTACAAGAAGAAACTAGTCAGCTACCTACAAAAACTGGAGAAGGACCAAATCATCAACCGCAAGCTCTACTTTCGACTGTATCCGGGGGAAGCCACTCCACGCCTGTATGGACTCCCCAAGATACACAAGGAAGGAGTCCCCCTCAGACCCATCGTCAGCAGCACAAACTCAGTCACATACAACGTGGCTAAGCACTTGGCTGAACTCCTGACACCACTGGTAGGTGACACACCACATCACATCCACAACTCTCAGGACTTTGTGAACAAGGTGGAGAAGATCCAAATGGACCCAGACGACACCATGGTCTCATTTGATGTCACCTCCTTGTTCACCTGCATCCCTACATCAGAAGCCACAGAGATGGTAAGGACGTGCCTCACACAAGACAGCACACTCAAGCCCGTGCCGCTGCCGCTCGCTTGGTCCGTCATTGTACTATTGGACAAAAAGTAGGCCCGCAAAGCATTGTGGGATATTTAAGGCCACGAAGGATGGTAGCGATGCATCCTCCAAATTCAGGCAAAAGGAGGACGCATTTGAAGGACCCTTCGACTTTTGGTGAATTGGGACAGCCTTCGCGCAGCTTTGTGACGTAAGCGGCCTTAAAATGCGCACTCCGAAGGATGCAGACCCTGAATTGAGACACAGCTACGGTAACGATGGCAGTGAGGCCGGCCGGTAAAAGGACTAAATATGCAGCTGACCACAGCTGATGGCGCTGGTTTGTTGCTCTGTGTCAGCTGAGTGACAGAGGCGGACGAGCTCCGAAGATCGCCTATTTCAAGATGAGGCACTACAACGAAGATGATCGCTACCAAAACAAAGATCGTCTGAAAACAAAGATGAGTTTTACTAAAAGATTTTTTTTGCCTCATGCTGTAGCAGCATTAATACGGAAGGGGGAGCAAAGAGATAAAAAACAGCCAACTTCTCTATAGATAGTCAAGACTGATTAAAAGACAAACTTTATGGCAGCAACATTGTGTTTTAAAAGGAGACATAACAGTCTATTTGACAAAAAAAAAACAGGACACAGGGAGAAATAAAATGACATAACATCAATTCAATTCATCAACAGAGGCTGACTTCTGAGCTGTCTGATGTTTCATTTTCTGGCTTATAGTGCTGCACATATAGGATATCCCTCTCATTAAAGAACTAGAATAAAACATTATTGTGGTTCACACTTACAAACCATGCAAATGTAGTCAAGAACAAACTTTCAGCCAAACAAATTGTTTAATACCAAGCAGCAGCTGAAAACAAAAGTAAAATGGTCTGACATAGCAGGATAGCTTTTGTTTTATATGCTTATTCTTCTATAAGGTTTATAGAACTGAGGATGGACAGGAGAAAGGAGAAATTCAGAATGAGTAATGATGATAAATTCAACATTCATTCAAACAGAAACAAAGGCACAGTCTATGGAGCATGGACTACAAACAGGAACAGAAGCATCGCGACCTGTTTTACAAATATTAAGGCCCATTTAACTATAACTATACATAGGTCACATGTTTGTTTTTTAATTGGTTGTGTATTCTGGCCTTAGTCACTATTTTGTTGCTATGTGTTTTGACTAATATTTGTATATTATGTTATCTTTTTATTAGTTCTGTGGTGTTTGTTGGTCATCACAGTAAAACATCAGTAAAAATACAATTTTTGAACATGACATCAATAATTCACAAGGACAGAGCAGTTGAGTTTCAGCTGCATGCAGCGTCTATCTATCTATCTATGTTCCAGAGCACTGTTAAACTTTCGAGAAACCACATGACTTATGAGGGTGGAGTGTTTTTCTCAAACATTTGATGTTCTCACATCAAATGAAAGTAAAACTGACAGATCTATATGTCGTCACATCCACCTACAAGAAGAAAGCAAATCTTTTCTGCAGCAACAAAAGCAAGAAGATGGGCAATTTTCACTCTAAGGGTAAGACTGTTTCTGTTTACATTATAGAGTTTTGCTGTTGCTATTATTTTATTGTGTTGTTTGAAGAGGGAAGTGATTTTTTGCATTAGTTGTTAAAGGTAGGGTAGGAGATTTCATTCTGATGCACTTTTTGATAAATTAGTGTAACTTCTCTCACAATCCGATATAGCAACCAATTAGTTTGGCAGTTTCTCATTACAACGAAGAGTATTATGGTAATCATCTGTGGAAGCTATAAAACTCTAAAAACATCAGCCAATCCTCCGGGTGGACCCTGCACGGAGTATTGGCTGGTTGTCACTCTCATCCTGCTCTGCGTGCACCAGAGAGGTACGTGCATGATGGCCGAAGTCCCAGACCGCAGCTCGTCTTCAGGTAATGCGCGTCCATGTGATTGTGAGTCGTGGCTTCAGGGTGAGCTCCGAGAGAAAAGGGCATGTGTTTACTTTCAAAATCTGGCCGACTCTCAGTGAGTTTTCAAAATCTCCTACCCCATCTTTAAGACTTCTATAAAAATATAGGCTGAGAGATTCGCCCAACCCAGTTCATTTTTAAAGTCCATGTAAAAGTTGAAATCGATAAGTATAATGTAATATCTAACTGAACTTAAATATTGTGACTTTATCTGTTCCAGGAAAACAACCTGAGCCTCCTCCCCGTAAGATCTGTTTATTATTATTCAGACTTATTTCCATCATTACTCATTTTGAATGATGTTCATTATTTTGTCTCTTTTTTTCTATAAAATTCTCCTCAGTTCTTGATGAGCCGTGGAGGAAGGTAGCTTGGGGGTGAGTTTATATTTTTGTTCTGCTTTTGTGTGGTGGCACTTGGCTGTAAATCATACCTCAGACATCATGATGAAAGAGACAGCTGTCTGCCTCTTCTGAACAATGTAAACTCTCATCCTCATATTTCTACCGACAGAGAAGTGAAAAACAAAACGTCCAAACATTAACCTGACAGACCGGTTTTGTGTCCTATGTCAGGAAATGAAAAGAAAATGAGTGAAAACCACCAGACCCACTTTTATTTTTTATTCTAAAATCAGATATAATCTTTTTGATCAGAAACAATCAGGATATTCTTCAGTATGTGCAGAACTACATGCCAGCAAATGAAGACATCAAACACCTCAGAGTTCTTCTGTACGGCCCAGTTGGAGCAGGAAAGTCCAGCTTCATCAACTCTGTTAACAACGTTATACGACGCAGAATGACAATTCCTGCTGCAGCCTCTGCAACCACCAGTGGCAAAAGTTTCACCAAAAACGTGAGAGAAATTTAAAGGTTCAGCTGGTTGTTGCCTCTGTGATGCTTGTAGCACCCAAGAAACATTATTAAATAAACTAAATACAGGATCCCTGTGTGTTTATTCAGACTCATTTTACAAATGGAAAATCTGAAACAATGATCTTTTCTTGTGTTTTAGTATCGGACTCATAGAATCCAGATAGGAAAGGGAGCCGACAAGACCTTTTACCCTGTGGTCTTCAATGACATCATGGGTGTGGAAGATGGTAAGGACTGTGGTGTTTGTCCTGAAGACATCAAACTGGCCATGGAGGGACATGTGAAGGAGGGTTACGTGGTAAATGTCATTTTATTCAAACTAAAGATTGTTTCTGTTCTAGAAGTTCTAGAACCCTTACAGCCATTAGGACTGCATCATTCACATTCAACCAGTAGTCCTTCCTCATGAAGGACTACTGAACAGTGAGTAGCAGTTCTCACACTGTTTATGTGTTTTCACTGTTTTTCAGTTCAACCCAGTTGCTCCACTGTCAAAAAAAGACTACAACCCACATCCGGCTCCAGATGACAAAGTTCAGGTTCTGGTTTGTGTTTTATCTGCCAATGCAGCAGAAATTAAGGATTCAGTTCTGCAAAAGATGAGCTGTGTCAGACAGACAGCTGATGACCTGGGTAAGAGCTCCTGTCAGGATGTTTTCGTACTTCCTCTCTTTTGTATTTCTTCACCATTCCAGTCTGCACTCACCAGACAAACCACAGTAGTGCTCAGCTGGTATGAAACTCAGCATCGTCGTTGTCATTGTGGTAAATTGTAAAAGATAATGGTGCAGAAGCTTGTTGCAGATGACATTATACTGCATTGTTACATTTCTATTGACTATGTTAACCCAAACTGTAATCGATTCCTAGACCTGATCAAACTGAAAAAAAAAGTTGGTTTATTGATCCCCAAGAGGCAATGTACAAACAGAAATAACCCCTAATATATTTAGAATAGAATAGAAGAATAGAATAGAATTGTCCCCTAAGGGATAATCCTTTTCAGACAGTAAGCAGCAGGCGTCTCACAATACACACATTTCTAAAAAAAAAACAAAAAACAACAGCAACAACAACAATAACAACGACAAAGAACACATAGAGCTGTGGGCCAGGCGTCTGTCACAGGAGTTTATTTGTTTAATTGGCTGTTGTTCTTAAGTTATCCAACCAGTCACAAATAATCATTATTTGTGTGCCTCTGTGTCTGCAGAAATTCCTCAAATAGCAATAATGACCAACATTGATACAGCCTGTCCTGAAACAGAAAAAGACCTGAAGAATGTGTACAGGAGCAGACATCTGCAGAAGAAGGTCAGTTTCTAGCATTCACAGAAACTAAATGATTTAATTTTATCTTCAAAATATTTCAGATTCATAGCACTATGTATCATTTTGTTCACATTCAGATGAAGAAAATCAGCTCAGCAGTAGGAATCCCATTGAACTGCATGTTTCCAGTGATGAACTACAGCCATCAAATTGACATGGATGATGATGTGGACACTCTGATCCTGAGTGCTCTAAAAAACATGATCAACTTTGGAGATGACTTTGTTGAAAAAATTTAAGTGTGTGACTTATGTAGAGGAACTAAATCCAGGAAGTGTGGATGAGGGGAAGTTGAAACCCAGAATGGGTATGTAGGTCAATGAATGGATGAATGTTAAAATGGTTTCTTCTACAAAGAACGGTAGGTATGAAACTGTTGACCATAGTTGAGCCCAAAATTACCCTGGCCACAAAGGATAATTAAAGACTGTAAAACATTGTGGTACAGAAACTATTGAAAAAAGTTTTACGACATTGTCCATGTCCATGTGCAATCTTCTGCATCATTATGACATATTCTAGGACATTCTAATCAACCATATATTGGGGGGGGGGGTGTCAGTCTCAGTTGCAAGTCTTGATTAAGATCAAGGAACTTATTGCTCGCAAGAAGTGCAGGAGGCTAATTAAAGACATTTTTTGTGACAAACTGTGAAGTAAAACAAATTTATGAAACATTTTTCAATAGTTTCTTTACCATAATATCTATAATTTTGGGCTTAACGTGTGTGTGTGTATGCGTCTATATTGCTTCTATATTGCCAGGTATTAGCAAGTGCTCTCTTTATTGTAAAAACTGATGGGCATGTGTTCAGAATCAGAATCGTGTTTATTGCCATGTAAGTGAAGGGGGTTCACATTACTAGGAATTTGCCTTAGTGAATGGTGCATACAAAGAACATACAATAATTAACATGCAATAAGATAAAAACTAAGATAAAATTAAGTAAATAAACTAAAGTAAGGCTAAATTGACATGACATAACAGACATGACATAACAGACATACAATGAACAGAACACAAAATGAATGGCGGATGAAATGGTAAACATAGACCCTTATATGAACGAATGGAACAGTGTAATAATGTAGTAATGTACAGGTACCACATGAGTCGGTGAGGTGGTACTAATGTGCAAGTAGTGCAAGATGGAGTAAACAGTGCAAATAGTCATCATTGTGCAGTGACTATACTAAAGTGTCCTTGTGAAGTGACAGTACAGAGCAGTGCATTAATTACAGTTTAACAGTCCAACAGCAGAGGGGAAGAAGCTGTTCTTGTGGCGTGAGGTTCTGGTCCGAATGGACCGTAACCTCCTGCCTGAGGGGAGTGGCTCAAAGAGTCCGTGTCCAGGGTGAGAAGGGTCAGCTGTGATCCGACCTGCACGCCTCAGAGTCCTGGAGACGTACAGGTCTAGGATAGATGGCAGGCTGCAGCCGATCACCTTCTCAGCAGAGCGCACAACACGCTGCAGTCTGTGCTTGTCCCTGGCAGTGGCCCCAGCGTACCACACTGTGATGGAGGAGGTGACGATGGACTCAATGATTGCCGTATAGAACTGAACCATCATTCTGGCTGGCACCTTGAGTTTCCTCAGCTGCCACAGGAAGTACATCCTTTGCTGGGCCTTTTTGATGAGGGAGCTGATGGTGAGCTCCCACTTGAGGTCCTGGGTGATGGTGGTACCCAGGAAGCGGAAAGAGTCCACTGTGGAGATGGGGGTGGCTGTCAGGGTGACGGGGGTGATGGAGCTGGCACTTTCCGAAAGTCTACTGTCATCTCCACTGTCTTCTGGGCATTCAGCTCCAGGTTGTTGTCAGCACACCAGAACACCAGACGGTCCACCTCCCTCCTGTAGGCAGACTCATCCCCGTCTGAGATGAGTCCAATGAGGGTGGTGTCGTCAGCAAACTTAATCAGCTTGACAGACTGGTGGCTGGAGGTGCAGCAGTTGGTGTACAGGGAGAAGAGCAGAGGGGAAAGTACACAGCCTTGGGGGGTACCGGTGCTGATGGTCCTTGTGTTGTGTTGGCAGCAATTAGAAGCTTGTCTATAGCTAAATGTGAGTCTGTCTGTTTTCATCTCTTCTAAGACCAAGGAGATGAGCTTAGTAGCCACAAAAATTTTGGGTAGCTGAATATGCTTTAAAAAAAAAAAACGGGGTCCCACAGTCGTAATAGATTTCAAACGTTGTTTCAATGTTCCCATGTGGTAAGAACCGTGACATTTGGCCACAGGTACCTTGCAACACATGTTTACGCTTCCTCACTCACTCACCCACTAACTCACTCATTCCGAAGTATTCTACTCAAGCAAGTGTAGAGGGACAATCTTGTTGCTAGTATCAGTATGCTTGCAGCAGCAGGGTATTATAATTCTTAATAATTACTTTTTCTTCTTGTGAAAGTATAGCAGGCTGTTTCATTACTTAAGAAAACACTTTAGTTTCGCAGAGCAATACACGGATAAGGAAGAAGTGGGTACAACAGAGAAGGTGCAGCCCGCTCTGGAGCCAGATCACCAATAGAAACTCTTCTCTCTTCCACCAGCAGAGGCCCTGCCCATTTAAGCACACTGAAGTTGCAAGCAAAACTTCTGAAGTTGCCAGCAAAGAGGAATGATTTTCAAACAAGATAATAATGTTTTTAACTTACAAACATTAGTTTCTGGTTGCAAATATGTTTTTTATTGAATAATAAAGAAACAATCTCCATACATAGGTTTAATACCTATTCTCATTTTGAGAAAATTCTCTCAGGGAAATGGGTCTGGAAATCAGTATGTAAAATGCAGTAAAAGAAGTTTTAAATGGAACGTGTGTTTCTGTGAAATTAATTAAAAAATTATAAAAAATTACCAAATCCTTTTTGTCTTTTTATTATTGTGCATTATACAGATATTGACATGTATAACAGGGAGGAAACATCAAACAGTTCCATCTTCTGTCCTCTGTGAGGCACTACAGAGCTATGACTACAATGCACATTCAGAAGTAGACCCGTATTTCTCAGTAAGTGGTTTTATTGTTCATTAAGATGTATACAAACTAAATTAATTTAGACATAAAAGAAAAAAAACAAGCGGAGAGATGACGGGACAATCATTACATGCTCACTGACTGACATGTAGGCCTATGGCACAGCTGTGCTGAATACTCAGTTTATATGGGCCAGTTTTGTTATAGCTCCAGACTGGACTGATACTGACTGATATATAGAGTGGATCACATCCGATCAAGACCGTTCCATGCATAAAGTCCAAATATTTAAAAATGAATGTTCTGTAATAGCAGGATGTGCAGTGATTTGGTCATGATGATGAAGAGTTGAGTTCAAGTTCATCATTCAAAAAAAAAAACTTGCAGCAATATCCTTTAATATATTCAATAATAATGAGTGTGCTGTTTGGCATTCTGTATTGTAATGTACTTTAAGTCTAAAAGAGGTCAAACAATACACCTTTGATTAGAAGATCAATTTATAAAACAGGACATTCAGGACAATTTAAACTTATTACAAGATAAGTCAGGTGCCAAAGACATGAGCATTACACTGGTCAGCCATCATTCTAATGATTCAGAAAAATATTGTTTACATTATCACAGTTTGTATAATAGCAAATCATCTGATCATTTTGTTTCCTGTTAAGTGAAATCTAACTCCTGCTCCACGGTAGCACCACACCCTGTGCTGACACAGTGTCTCACAGTCGATATTTGCGGTGTTTGCGTAACTGCTTTTTTATTTTTTTGACAGCCTGTTTATTTTGTGCACATTTGAGTAATCCTCTCTGAGTCTCGTGGTAGAGAACATGAGCCTCCAACACAAACCTTGGATCTTCAAACCATTTTCTTTCTCCTGGTGAAAACTCCTCATCTCTGGTGTGATGCATCAGCACCACAATGACTGGTTTATTAGTCGATGACACTGGAAGGCAACAAAGAAATATCGAATGAACACAAATTTACAGTCTTAAAAATTATCACACTAAAACCACATTACATGTTTCGGTGATCCTCACATTTATGTAACATTACATGTCTAAGGGATGTTTGAAATGAAATGACAAAACGAACAAACATATCTCAGTGACCCTCTGTACATTACCTGCTGCATGTCTCTTGACTGCTTCCACATCTGAGCCAATACGGGTTATGATTGGACAGAAGACAATGATGATGTCACAGTCCTGTGGGGTTATTGAAGTCCGTTTTTTTTTCTTCTTCACTTTTTGCACTATGGCTTCATGAGCACCAAAAGTCTCACCAGTACGGACCCAGGAGAATCTCACTGTGGGACGAAAGCTATAACCTGATGAAGACGCTGAGAATGAGTAGTAAAATTTCCATTAATGTCTACACATTTATATTACATTTTGATTACACATATGCAGGCATTCGTGAAGAGGCTGATGTTTATCCTCTGATCACCAAATTCTACATCATGTAAGACCAAGAGAGAGACAACATTTGTAATGAATAAAAAAGATATTCAGATAAATGTGATGCAGTAAATATCTCCTAATATAGATAACCTGTTCTTGGTTTCTTTGAAGGTAAACTGTCCAACCAATCAGTGAAGAATTTCAAAACATCACTCTGGAGAATTGGATTTTCTTCATCAACTCTTTAGCATCTGCAAAGCAAACATGCATTTACTGAACACTGTCACATGAACACAAACTGTGTCAGATCTTTCAAGAGGAAAGATAAATAGAAAACAACAAACAAATGTAAATAGTTGAACATACATGGAACACAATCTTTGATTTCAGACTTCTTCAGTTCTTCCAGGATCTTCTGCCACTCTTCATTCTCAGCCATCTGCATCTGAAACAGTAAGTAATATTATTTTCATTGGTGGAAAGTAATAAAGTAAATTCACTTATACTTCACTGAAGTATTTCCATCCTGTCAGGTTACGAAATCAACCCTGGTTCTCTGAAATGAGTGAGGTATCTTATTTTGGGACACGCCCTCCATACTGTCCCCCAGAAGCCTTTTTTACTCTATGCCAGAACTGACTGCCTGCTGCCCAGATGGGGGACTTCCTGATTAGAGCATCTGTGAGTGACACAACCCACCACTGAAATGGTCTCATGTGCTGATGGCCAAATAGAATAACAGACAGTAGGGTGAAACACACTTTGAACTACAGCATCTCCCCATTGCAAAAAAGTGCCAGACAATGGCTTATGTTTTGCTCTCTGGGATGTGCAGAGAGACTGGACAGATGTAACCACCAGGCTGTCTCCTGAGCCACTAATAGCCTCATAGACTAGCAACAGCGATGATGAATTCAGGGCCCTCACAAATACAGCCACTGTCTTGTCGATCCAATTCAGCACTGAACCCCCTTGGGCAGGGTTCTTTGCGGTAAGAGGACTGCTCCAGGACTGGTTTGCCTACTCAAGGCACTCGAGGAAATATCTGCTTGGTGGGGAGTTTGGTGCCAGGGAGCCTCTTTCCTTTGTAGCAAGACGTAGGGGTCTCTATCAGGTTGTCAGGCCAAATGATGCCCAGCTTTGCAGCTGCTCTCTTGCAGACTTCATGCAGGCCCCTGCTGGTGGTCAGATTTGGAGTTCTGCTGAGAGTGTCACCCACTTTCTCAGGCTCTTCTTACTTATCCCCCTCAGAGCCAAAGATAATGCACTGCTTCTCATAATTAGTCAGCAGGTTAGCAGCATTGAGTTGGTCGCCTCAGCTTGCTGGTGTTTCCCTGTGTGTCTTCCATCAACTCTAGGTAATGTTTACCCCAACCATTGAGCCACATCGGTGATGCTAGTGGTGTGGCATGCCAGCGGGCATTACAGGTTTTGTTGGAGAGGTGTGCACAGTGCTTACACAACATCAGGGATGCTATTCTGTCCTGGGCATGTTACAGCCCCAGACAGCTAGCACGTACTGCAGTATCTACCCCAGACATCTTGTTACCACACATGCACGTCTTGGTGGGAAGCCTGTCCTTGTCCATGGTGAGTGAAGGTACAGGTTCCTTTCCTAATCAGCCCCATAAGTAAAAGAAAAGTAATAGGCTGTAGATAGAGTGACCAGCTGGGGCATCTATTGTTTGGAGACAGACCAACTGACTGACTTAAAATCTTTATGTCCATTTAAATCTAAATGCTCTTTCTTACATTTTCTTCAGAGATCAGAGACATCAGGACTCATTATTCAAAACAGCAGTTATAAACTATCAAGTACATTTGCTTACGTTTATGGAATTAATATTAATGGAATCCCCCTGTTCACATTAACTACTGTAATAATTCTAACACTCCTATGTATTAAAGTAATCTAAGTGCAAAGTATGTGTTAAATTAAATAATTAAACTCAATTTTGTTTGTATAGCGTCTTTTACCATCAGAGTAGTCTCTAAGTGTTTTACAGAGACCCAGACCCTGACCCCTGAGGAAACACATGAAGGCAAAGAGTGGCAAGAAAAACTCCCTTTTAAGCAAGATGTATTAGCTTTTGCAAGAGGCCTACAATGTTTTGCTGATTTGGTGTAAGGTTTTTTTATTTGTGTGTAGAGTGCACAAATAACCAATAGTTACAGAAATGTGCTTAAGCAATCAGAAAAAACTGTAATAAAGACTTTGTTTTGCCACGTGGCCGCCCCATGATTCTGCATCTGTGTCGGCTAGGGTATTTCCAAGGTTTTTTATATTTTTATATTTCTTCTATTGCTTCCCATCTTCTGATAACTACTCTAAACAAGGTAAGAATTTGAATTTTGTTGCTTCTAAGCACAAAGTGTGTTTTATATGCATGTTCATGGTTAGTGGCTGGTTGGACAGCAGTTTTAGTGTATTTGTTTGGTTTAATTACTGGCAGCAATGTGCATGTATTTTTGCCGCCTATATAGCTAAAGCAGGTTATTTGCACATTTATCACTCAAAGGTTGATATTTTCCATGCAGTTGCAACGGCAATATCATTGCTAATATTTTTATTCTGGCATATAAGTAAAAAGTAGTCATTTTTCTGCACTGCCTGAGCAAGCATTTTGGGGCATGTTCTGGTTGTTGGAGTTCAGGAGGGAGTGGGACTGACTGGCTGCAGGTGCTGTTATAAAGGTTATAACCAAGGTTATTTTGCAATTGGAGTCCGACCAGTCTTAGCGCAGCGCACGCAGCGGCGTCTTTATGTTTATGTTTTATGTTTTTATATTCAATATAGGCGTCTACACATCTCCTGCGGTATAAAACGAATACCAACAAATGATTGAAAGCCGTCCACAACTACCAAAATGACACGTTTCTTTGCAGCAACGAGTGGATTACATTTTACTTTGTTCCTGCAGTGAGACCGTGGCCACATAAAGAATTTTCTGAAGTCACGTAGTTGCACGAAAGTGAAACTGAAAAGAAGCAGGATCTTATTGTAAGGGATTATTCACAGGGAAGCGGAAGAGACGAAGAACTGCAGGTAGTTTTCTCTTCATATTTCGAGACATATCATGCCGTGCATGAACATTTGCTGTTTTATGTTTGTGTAATGTATTAGTCTTATTATAGAGTCACTGCTTACACTGGCTCTGTAGACAAACGTATTTTTCATCCGTTTTAGAAGGTCACAATGTAATACTGAAATAACATTTCTCAAATGTCTCTTCTGGTACAACGCAGTCTATTTATGATTTGTCATGGTTTCTTCCTGTTAAAAAAGAATAAAACGCGATCTCACCAAACTCCAGTCGTTCGGGTAAAATCCTTTTTTGTCCTGGGGTAATCCACTGTTTTTGGTAAATCCACAATGTCCGTAGATTCCACTTAAATCGCGGTAAATCCAGCCAGGGAAAAGGCCCAAACGCTGCTCCACATGCCGGTGTCTTTCAGTAAAAGGTCCACTCATCCACCTGTGTCTTCCGTGTGTCTCCTGTGTCTTCCCGTGTGTCCTCTGTAGAGACATTTAAATGTTCCGCACAGGGATCCCACACCTCCGCAGCGTAGATTGGCAGGTGACAAATATACATACATAACATTTATACATGATGAGAAATAATAACCTTGTTTCTCTAATTTCTGGCACAGCCATGTAAAAAGGTGATTATGAGGCAACCTTTACAGGTGTATTGTATGCTTTCTGTTTGACCTTTGCCAACACCCCTTACCTCCCTTTTCATTGCAGTTCCCTGTGTTCTTGTCTACTTTCTTCAGTCTTTCCTCACAACATTCTTCCTTTTTCAGCTTCAACCACTTGGTCTCTATCATTCCTCTCCTGTTCTTCCTAGCCAGCAGAGTCATCCTGCACACCACCATCTGGTGTTGTCTGGCTACACTCTCTCTGGCCACCACTTTGCAGTCAATAGGCGCTCTCAGATTTCTTTGTCTACATAGGATGTAGTCAACCTGAGTGCTCCTACCACCACTCTTATATCTTATATGTAACTCTGTGATTCTCCTTCTGAAACTACAGCTATTTCCATCCTCTTAGCAAAGTCCACCACCACCTGACCTTCTTGGTTCCTTTTCCTCACACCAACCATGCCCATCACCTCTGTCTTCCTCACCAACATGCCCATTGAAGTCTGCTCTGATTACCACTCTCTCACCTCTGGGAATGCTCTCTATCACTCCAGAGTCTCCCTTCCTCTTCTAACTCACAGCCTACTGAATGGTGATTTGCATGCTTATCATTTTGCATGATTTACGGATGCCCTTCCTAACACAACCATTTCTATTTATCTGGGCTTGAAGGCTGGCACATAAATCTCAAGCTTGAGACCCCTGTGGCTAGATCCTAGTCCACACTTTATGTTAAAATGTGTTTTTCACTGTTTTCCAGTTCAACCCAGTATTTTCACTGTCATAATCGGTTCTACAACCCAGCACCCTCTGGAGATGACAAAGGACATGTTCTGGTTTGTGCCATGTCAACAATTACACCGTCCATTCTGCAGAAGATGAGCTGTGTCAGAGAGACAGCCAGTGACCTGGGTAAGAGGTCTTGTCAGGATGTTGTGGATGCTCTCATTCATCCAGGTCATGTTTAAATCAAATACACTGGACTCATGGCTTCCTCAGTTCTACCCCTGAGTGAGACAGTCGGGGAAGTGGCGAAACTTCTTCAGAAAAAAAAAATCCATGAATCCAGTTGCATTAATTTAAACTCTTGGTCTGCTTGTCAGGATGTTTTCACACTCCTTTTTTGAATTTGTTCACAATTATATCAGGTACTCACCAGAAAATATCTGTCATCTATCTCAGACTGTGTTTTTTTCCTAAACCTGATCAAACAGAAAAAAAAAGTTTCCAGTGAAGAACTACAGCCATGAACTTGACCTGGACGATGACATGGACACCCTGATCCTGAGTTAACTGTGGAAGAGGTGTTGCAGATTTCCGAGCTCCACTGATTGTTGACGTCAGACTTTTTTCTGAATTCATATTGAATTCCTGTTGAAAACCTTATTAATTTTAGATTAATAGGGAGGTCGATAGATGTTCTATTCATGCTAATGCTACAGTACATTGGATGTTTTCTTTGTTCAGTGAAAACAAACCTGGTCCTTCAATCCAAAACTAATGAATGCCATGGATGGAGCACCCAGGAAACTAAAAACAATCGCAAATTACATTTTCCAGGATATTAAACACAGTATGTTGAACACCTGCTCACACAGCTCTATAGACTCAAGGAGCACATGTTGCAGCACAAAATCAAGTGGCTGATAGAGCAGTTCCATCTGCATGCTAGGGAGAAGGCAGCCATTCAGCCTGTAGCTTCACACCCCTAGCACACCATCCTCCATCTACCCTCAAACTCCATTCACAGAGTTTCATCAGTGTTCATCCGCAGTTACAGTGAAAGCAACTCCTAGCCCAGACATACCTATTCTCTCTATGAAATCTCTCCACAGCCAGTTGTTGGGACTATTTTGGTTATTAGAATAGAATAGAAGAATAGAATAGAATGACTTTTATTGTCCCTATATACAAGTATGGTACAATGAGATTAAAGCCGTCAACCCATTTCGATGCAAAAAAGCAATTTATAAAAAGAGTTGTATGAAAGATATTAAAAAAGAGACATTAAAAAAGATATGGTCATGAAGGAGGGTTACAAGGTACATGTGGCATTTTATTAAAACTAAAGATTCTTTCTGTCTGAGGTTCTACCATTGTCTAACATTCTACCATTGTCTGTATATATACATATAACTATGCTGGTGTGCAGTGTTTGTATATAATTCATCTTTTATTTTTGCTGTACCATATTCCATTACCATCAATGCTGGTGTGCAATATTTGTAAATAATCCCTCTGGTGTTGTACTGCTGCTGGTACCCAAATTTCCCGGAGGGACCTTCCCAAAGGGATTAATAAAGTATATTCTATTCTATTCTAGTCTGTAAACATAAGGATTGGATCAGCTAATTGCCATTTTTTGCTGTTATAAAACAAAGCACAATGGTGAAAATCCTCAGAACCCCAAAACTACAAACTTCTATCAGAAAAAAACTAATTGAGGTGTTTCTTTAATAGTTCAGTGAGCAGCTGCTTTCACACCGTTTATGTTAAAATGTGTTTTTCACCGTTTTCCATGTCCTTCCTCATGGAGCAGAACAGTGAGCAGCAACCATTGTGAATGTGTTTTCACTGTTTTCCAGTTCAAAGAAAACAATCCACTGTCCAATGGTGATCAAGTATATGTTCTAATTTGTGTTTTATCTGCCAATGCAGTAGAAATTAAGGATTCAGTTCTGCAGTGTCAGAGAGACCTGGGTAAGAGTTCCTGTCAGGATGTTTTCACACTTCTTTTTTGTATTTCTTCACAATTCCAGTCTGCACTCACCAGACAAACCACAGTCGTGGTTGAATTTTGGATCAGCTGGTGTTTATGAAACTAAGCATCTTCCTGCATTTTAGGAGGAGTCATCATTGTGGTAAATTGTGTAAGATAATGGTGCAGAAGCTTGTTGCAGATGACTATGTTAATCCAAACTGTAATTGATTCCTAGACCTGTTCAAACAGAAAACAAAAGTTGGTTCAAGATAAAAGACTTTATTGATCCCCAAGAAGCAATGTAGTTGTTACAGCAGCAGGACAAACAGAAATAGCCCCTAATATCTTTAGTTGTGAATTGGCTGCAATTCTTTAGTTATTAAATCAAATCAATCACAAATAATCATTTCATCATCATTTATGTATCTGTGTCTGCAGGGATTCCCCAAATGGCAATAATGACCAATGATGATGAAGCTTGTCCTGTGACAGAAAAAAAGACCTGAAGATTGTGAACTTGAGCACACATGCAGGACAAGGTCAGTATCTGACATTTACAGAAAGTAAATTATTTAATTTGATTACCAAAATAGTTATATTAGATTCAAAGCTCTAAGTATCATTTTGTTTACATGCAGATGAAAGAATTCAGCTCAGCAGTAGGAATCCCAATGAAGTAGTCTTTCCAGTGAAGAACTACAGCCATGAAACTGAACTGGATGATGACGTGGACACTCTGATCCTGAGTGCTCTGAAACCAATAATTATCTTTGGAGATGACTTTGTTGAAACAAATGTAACTCTGTTTCACATCAGCCACCACTCACCCCTATCCGCTCCCCTAATCTCTCTCCTTCTATCCCTTACTTTACTGCTCTCCCTCTCTCCTACCTCTCACTTAGTCAGATGTTTAATAGAGAGCACCTCCCTCACCAATCAGCTGTCGATCTGTCCCTCTCCTGCGAAATCACAGCTTAGTAAGAAATTTAAAAGCCTTTCTTCTCTTCTCCAGCTGTCTTCTGATCATCTCCGGCAAACCTCCTCCACCCCAAGCACCACCAGATTCACACCAGTTCAAGGCCTCCTCTCTCCTGCTCTCTAGCTTCTCCACCACCACCAGGTCTAGACCAGGGGGGTCTTCTGATCCAGCTTTGAGATAACATCTTCGTAAAATGCACTATATAAATATAAATCGAATTAATAAATCTTTTCTCATTCAGTTTGATGAGTCTCTCATGATTGAAACTTCAGAGGAAACCTGCAGACTTCAAAATGTGAAAAAAACTGTTTAAAAGTTTCGTCTGTCTCTTGTAACTCTTGCCTCATGTAACTGTGTCACTTGTGTAGAGGAAATAAATCCTGGAAGTGAGGATGTACCTCTGGACAGAGGTACAGGAGCATCATAACTCACACCAACAGAGACACAGCTTCTTCCCCAGAGCTGTGAAATCCATCACCCCACTTTCCCATACACATCCCACCCACCCAAAGACTGAGCAATAAGTCTGTACACAGACAGACTGTACTTTTGAACATTAATATGCTGCAATATATTCATACTGGTTCATTTTAATTAATTAATTAATTGCAAGTTAATTTGCACTGTTAGTTTTACTGCTTTTATTCTTCATTCTATTTTATATTTATTTAGATATATTTTGCCTTTTTTTTTCATTCCATGTGTGCTGTCACGTCCACAGCTCGGCTAGGGCGATTAGGGAGGACGTGCACTAAAGCAGTGGATTACTTTGAATTATTACGGAAAAATAAAACCACTGGCAGACGGAACTCAATGGTATTTATGTTTTTACTCACGGTTGTGGTGCAATACAAAAAAAAAAAAAACAGGTTTTAAATCAAAACCTCACAACCAAGAAAATAAAACTACAAAAGTTGTGAAAAGAAAATCAAGCAGGAACCCTGCTGGGGAATTAACATTAGAAAACAGGGCAATCTAAGGAGAACACAAAACTATCCAACTCGAGGGATTATCACAACTATACAACAAACAAAAATCTACTTTAACAGAGCGAAACATACACAAGGCACAAACAAACTGAAAACTACTCCACAGAGCGACTCACTCACACAATAGAAGACAGCACAGCAAGGCTAAGTCTAACACAGGTTCCACAGATCAAATCTTATTCTTTTCTTTCACAATTCACACACGGCACGGGGGAGAACAACCAACACACCCTACACAAACCAAGTCACTAACAAATTCTCCCCACGACGCAAAGTCTCGCGGGTCCTTTTATATGAGGCCTCGTCGACACACGTGTTGCATTGGTCCATGCTCTCCCAGACGAACCAATCAATTCAATTCAATTCAATTCAGTTTGATTTATATAACGCATATTACAATCAGACATTGTCTCAAAGCGCTTCACAGGAACCCCCCTAAGAGCACTGTGGCAAGGAAAAACTCCCTTTAAGAGGAAGAAACCTTGAGCAGGACCCGTCAACTTAAGGGGGAACCAGTCCTGCCGCTAGTCAGAGAGAGAGAGAGGGAGAGAGAGAGAGAGAGAGGATGAAGGAGAGAGAGAGAGAGGAGAGAGAGAGAGAGAGGAGAGAGAGGATGAAGGAGAGAGAGAGAGAGAGAGAGAGAGAGAGAGAGATAGGAGCAAACATGATACAAACATGATACAGTACAGAGCAAACATGACAGCAAGATGAAACAGTGATTATATTGTAATAGATATCTATATATATCGTCAGTCCATAAGTAGGAATAGTAATTTGATAGCAAGGATGAGCAGCAGGGGCTAGTGAAGTCGATGAGCACAGGAGAGATCAGGGACCAGACTGCAGGTCAGCATGCAGGTCTTGAGACCTGCAAAGAGAGAGAGCGAGAGCGAGGCACAGAACTACAAGGAAGACAGTAAACACAGATTATGAGACGATATTACCCAGTATGATCCAGACTAAGGAGAGTGGAGGAGAGGTCAGAGGGTGAGAGGGAAACTGCTCAGTGGGTCATGTTTGTGCCCCCCGACAATGTAGGCCTAGAGCAGCATAGCTGTGCTACACACTAGGTCTAAGGCTAACTGTACGCCTTACTAAACAGAAAAGTTTTAAGTCTAGTCTTAAAGGTGGAGGCAGTGTCTGCCTCTCGGACCCAGATTGGTAACTGGTTCCATAATAGCGGTGCCTGATAGCTGAAAGCTCGTCCTCCCATTCTACTTCTATGAATCCTAGGAACTAGGGCAGTGTGCCGACGGTGCAGCCATTTGCATACACAAAATCACACTCAATACGGCTCTGAGGAGAACATCACTCACTCCCCTCCTAAGGACCTCAGGGGCCATGACGTGCCTTAAGCCAAGAGCTGCTAAACAAAATTTCATTGTGCCTTGCATAATGACAATAAAGATTCTTGATTCTTTACTTATAACACAAACATATTCATATCCTGGCCAAATTGAGTGAAAGTGAATTTCTGCTCAGTTAAAGAACCTGTTCTGGTTCAAAGTGACAAAAGATTGTAAAACATTGTGGTGAAGAAACTATTAAAAAACGTCTCATGGTTTATTTTTCCCCCCCATTTTCCATTTTGACAAAATTTTCCATGTCCAAAATTATTCATACACTTGATCGTACTGCACAATTTTCAGAATATGCAATCTTCTGCATCATTATAATCTGTTCTAGGATATTTGAATCAACCATAACTTGAGGGGCAGGGACAAATTAGTCTTTTTTTCCAATTGCAAGTCTTAACTAAGACCCTGTTTACACATATTTGTTTTGAAAAACAAATATTCCCTTCCACCGTTTTCCAAAATAACATCATGCACACATCATCATTTTCAAAAAAGTTTCTGTTTACATTAACCCGCATAAATACGCTCCCAAGAGTGATCATAACTACGCCAGGCCTGTGAATAGCAGTGTAGGCAGAAGGAGAAAGCCATGCAAGCCAATCAGAAGCCTCATCGACACAATCTGGCTCTTTGTGTGAGAAGTTGTTCCAAACTTGCTGAACCTGGAGACCTGCAAATGCAAACATGTAAAAAGTGCTTACACCACCAGAAATGCAAATGCTACCTGGATTGCTTCCATTAGGCTATAGCCTACTCTGGCAGCCGTACTACACAAAAAAAGTTCGCACAAACTGACATGCAGACTGCCGCAAACTGTGTTTTTCTCAGTTTTTGTCAGTTCACATTGAAATGCGAATACAGCATTTTCCAAAATCTCCACTTTCACCAGAGTTTTTAGAAGGAGTTTTTGAAAACTCCATTTATGTGTAAATGAAAGGCACAAACGAAGAGCAAAGTCTCAGTTTTTCAAAATACCTGGTGGTCTAAGACCAGTGAACATAGTGAGGACCTCTGGCTGAGAAAGACCATAAAGGTTTTCCAAAGTTTCCAGTTTCCAGTAGCCACTGTGCAAAAGCAGTATTAGTATGTGGTAGGAATTTATTAAACAAAAGCCAAACTCCAATCTCCAAAACCAAAAGGCAAAGACAAAATCCAAAATAAAAACAAAATAAGAAGAGCAAACACTAACCAAACAATAAGAATAATCTTAAGGGTGGAGAGGAGGGGAAGACACAGGAGGACTCAGGAACCAGGAGGAACATGGAGGACACGACACCAGGGTAAACAGGTAGATGATCTGATAAGAACAAAGGGAGCACAGGACTTATGTAGACAAGGGTGACAAGGCACAGGTGAAGACAATCAGGGCAGGGTAGGTAATCACAGAAGGTGGAAAACCACAGGAAGTAAAACCAGGGAAAACACAAGGAGGACAGGACTTTCACAAACACGAGGGAGTTCATATTAGCTTCCCGCAAAACAACCAAGTTTTAGCTAAACAAAGCTGAAGAGTAGAAACGGTAATGATGGCAGTGAAAGGACTAAATATGCAGCTGACCACAGGTGATGGTATTGGTTTCTTGCTCTGTGTCAGCTGAGCGATAGAGGCGGACAGCACTACAATGAAGATGAAGTCTGCGAAAACCAAGATCGTCTGAAAACAAGATGAGTTTTACTGAAAGCTTTTTTGCCTCATGCTGTAGCAGCATTAATCTGGCAGGGGGAGCAAAGAGATAAAAAAAAACAGGCAACTTCTCTACAGATCCCTCCCTTCCTTCTCGTCTGCCTCCGTATCTGTTGTTTTCTTCCCCCATCCTCTGTATCCATGAAAAAATTCCATCACGTTACCACGTGTACTGTAATCAAGTGTCAATGTCATTATGTGATTGTATTGTTTGTATGTATCGCAATCTGCAAATTTATTTTCGAGAGCCAAAAGGGTGCCTTGAACGGTCGCCCTGGTGCTCTTGTACTAGACACTAAGGCATATTCCTAGTAATGTGTTTCCTCACTTACATGGCAATAAACTCGATTCTGATTCTGAGATAGTCAAGACTCATTAAAAGACTTTATGGCAGCAACATTGTGTTTTAAAAGGAGACATAACAGTCTGTTTGACAAAAAACAGGACACACAGTATGTTTTGGAGAAATAAAATGTGTATTAAAATAACAGTTATAGAATAGAAGTACTCAGGGTCTAAAACTAGACCAGCAGGAGGTGCTTGTTAACTGTTTTAAGGAGGACTTTGGACCTACAAATTATTAGGATGTAGGTTATAAAGTAGGTAGGTTGGTCCTGTAAGGGCTTTTTTCTGGTTTTCTGGTCTTGTTTCCTCTCATCAGGCTAACCTTTATTTGTGTTCCATCATTTCATGTCTACATGAAATGTAGGCTACATAAACATCAGTGGATTTGCCGTTGTTCCTAGATCTAGATCAGGAGCTGGGTTGTAGTCACAATCACAAGTGTCGCCAGGATAACGCAGCAAAAAGACAATAAGCTGAACTGTAATGTTCTCTTTGGTGAAACTTCTGTCACCATGCCTGGTTACAGAGGTTGACTGAGTTGATGAAGCTCAAGCTTTATGCGCCTATTTGGCTGGACAGAAGAATTCTGAGCTGTCTGATGTTTCATTTTCTGACTTATAGTGCTGCACATACGGAAAATTCCTCTCATTGTTTCTGATTAGTGTTGATGGGATTGAGAAGACCCTAAAAGTACTCTTTCCACCGTCCAACCACCCCCTTCGTTGAGGTCAACAGTCCCCAACTCCACTGAATACAGTGTTGGCAGAGTACTGCTTCCCCCTCCTGAGACGCCGGGCGGTTTGCCAGAATCTCTTTGGGGTTGACCGATAGTCCTCCTCCATGGCCTCCCCGAACTCCTCCCAGGCCCGAGTTTTTGCCTCTACAACTGCTCTCGCTGCAGCGCGCTTGGCCTGCCGATACCTATCAGCTGCTTCAGGAGTCCCACAAGCCAACCAGGCCCGATAGGACTCCTTCTTCAGCTTGACGGCATCCCTGACCTCCACCACCGGGTCCAGGGATTGCCGCCGCAACAGGCACCGGAGGCTTTGTGGCCACAGCTTCGGACAGCCGCATCAACAATGGAGGTGGAGAACATGGTCCACTCCGACTCAATGTCCCCAACCTCCCTCGGAATCTGGGTGAAGCTCTCCCGGAGGTGGGAGTTGAAGATCTCCCTAGCAGAGGGTTCGGCCAAATGATCCCAACAGACCCGCACAGTATGTTTGGGCCTGCCGGGCCTGTCCAGCCTCTTCCCCCGCCAACGGATCCAACTCACCACCAGGTAGTGACCAGTTGACAGCTCAGCCCCTCTCTTCACCCGGGTGTCCAAAACACACGGTCGAAGATCAGATGACACAATTACAAAATCGATCATTGACCTCTGGCCTAGGGTGTCCTGATGCCAGGTACACCGATGGACACCTTGTGCTCGAACATGGTGTTCGTTATGGACAAACCATGCCCAGCACAGAAGTCCAATAACAAGACACCACTCGGGTTCAGATCAGGGAGGCCGTTCCTCCCAATCACGCCTCTCCAGGTGTTACTGTCACTGCCCACGTGGGCATTGAAGTCTCCAGCACCCCTCTCAGAGACAGTAAGAAGGTCAAGTACTCTACACTGCTGTTCGGCGCATATGCCAAAACCACAGTGAGAGACCTCTCCCCAACCCGAAGGCACAGGGAGGCGACCCTCTCACATACTGGGGAAAACTCCAACACATGGCAGCTAAGCCGTGGGGCTATGAGCAAGCCCACACCAGCCCGCCGCCTCTCACCATGGGCAACTCCAGAATAGAAGAGAGTCCAACCCCTCTCAAGGAGTTGGGTTCCAGAACCCGAGCTGTGCATGGAGGCAAGCCCGACTATATCTAGTCGGTACCGTTCAGCCTCCCGCATAAGCTCAGGCTCCTTCCCCCACAGCGAGCCAGTTTCTGTGTCCAGTGGTCAGGTCGCCGAGGCCCCCGCCTTCGACTGCCACCCAATCCACTATGCACCGGCCTCTTACGGTTCCTCCCACTGGTGGTGGGCCCATGGGAGGTCGGCCCCACGTTGCTCCTTCGTGCTGAGCCTGGCCGGGCCCCGTGGGGAAAGGCCTGGCCACCAGGCGCTCGCATTCGAGCCCCAACCCCGGGCCTGGCTCCAGGGTGGGGCCCCGGCTGTGCCATACCAGGTGACATCACGGTCCTTGTATGGTCTCTCTTCATAAGGGGTTTTTGGACCGCTCTTAGTGTGACCCAACACCCAGGACCTGTTTACCTTGGGAGACCCTGCTGGGGGCATTAAGCCCCCAACAACATAGCTCCTAGGATCATCTGGGCACTCAAACCCCTCCACCACGATAAGGTGGCGGTCCATGGAAGAGTCCAAAAGAATGAGATTGCGTATACAGGCGGCCGAAATTAGTTTCCTTCGAAGGGTGGCTGGGTGCTCCCTTAGAGATAGGGTGAGAAGCTCAGTCACCCGAGAGGAGCTCGGAGTAGAGCCGCTGCTCCTCCACATCGAGAGGAGCCAGCTGAAGTGGCTTGGGCATCTGCTTCGGATGCCTCCTGGACGCCTCCTTGGGGAGGTGTTGCGGGCATGTCCCACTGGGAGGAGCCCCCGGGGAAGACCCAGACGGGGTGGAGAGACTATGTCTCTCGGCTGGCCTGGGAACGCCTTGGGATTCGCCCAGAGGAGCTGGAGGAAGTGTCTGGTGAGAGGGTGTCCCTGCTTAGACTGCTGCCCCTGCGACCCGGCCCCGGATAAGCGATTGACGATGGATGGATGGATGTTTCTGACTAAAAAAAAATCGAATAAGCCATAATTGTGGTTCACACTCACAAACCATGCAAATTTAATATTTATTTTGTCTTTTATGAACAGATTATTATCATTATTACTAGGGGTGGAACGGTTCACTAAATCCACGGTTAGGTTTGTATCACGGTTCTGAGGTCATGGTTTTTGGTTCGGTTCGTTCACATTGTTGAGGATTTTTCTACTTTTAACACTCTGAAAATACCAGAGATGAGTAAAAAATATATATCCTAATTATCCAACATTCACCATATTTAAGAATCAGTTCAGTGTTTCCCCTATCATTATATCAGGTCAAGTCAATTTCATTTCTTTTTAATTTCTATATAGCACCAGATAATAACAGAAGCCATTTAAGAGAACCTTTCCTATAGAACAGGTCTACACCTTGTTCTTTTATTAAACAAACTGAACAGCTCATGTTATTTATCTTATTTGCACGGCAGCATGTCATTTCTGTCTGCGCACAGAGGCCCGATGCGTGTACACACACAGATATATGCACAGACACACACACACACAGACAAACGCAGACACATGTGGGCACATACTCCCACCGTCGGACAGAGAACGACATGCTAGTTGGATAGTCTGAACTCTATGACTACGCTAGACTAAGCTAAAGGTGCTAACGGTTTTTATTTTTGCCATTGAAATATGCATTACACATATTTACATCCCGCTCTGTAAGCATTGACGGGACCAGCGGCAGCTTTGCGCACAGTTGGAAGCAGAGTGCTGTGGGTCTCTCTGCTCTGCCTGCATCTGAACCTGCTGCGTGAAGCTACAGAGACTGACTGGCTGTGAGTGTTTTGATGCGAGGAGGAGCTCACAGCTGCTGCTTGTCGAGGACAGTAGCCTGACTGCAGAATGATTTCACGTCAGTCTCCAAACGTCACCAGAGAGTCACTAGTTACTTTTGATAAAAAAAAGTGTGAAAAGTGCCAAATGTAGCGAGAGAGACGCCAAGTTGCCAACACTCGTCTCCATGCTGTGGTAAAAACGCCTCCCTGTATTACTTGATGTGCATGTCCAGAACCGAACAGAACACGCAACCCGAACCGAAAAACGTGTACCGAACGGTTCAGATTTTTTTCCTGAACCGTCCCACCCCTAATTATTACAAGGAGAGTGTTACATATAATTGTATCTTCTGTGCAGATTTTGCAGAGAAACAAAACTCACCCTCCGGGGCCGCTTTCTCCATGGTTCATCAAAAACTGAGGAGAATTTTATAGGGACAAAGGAGAAATTCAGAATGAGTAATGATGATAAATTCAACATTTATTCAAACAGAAACAAACACAGACGCACAGTCTATGGAGCATGGAATACAAACAGGAACAGAAGCATCGTGACCTGTTTTACAAATATTATGGCCCATTTAACTAGTATAACGTAGGTTTTTGTGATCATGTGTTAGGTTTGTTTTATAAGTGGCAGTGTATTAAAAAATCATGTGTTGACGTCACAACATATTACCGTTTTCGCAACACTCCTTGTGTTTGGTATAAACTGCCTGTTGGTGTTTATACTTGCTTACTTTTAGAAAACTGCATCCTAACATCAAACATTT
Organism: Parambassis ranga; assembly: GCF_900634625.1. NCBI lineage: Eukaryota > Metazoa > Chordata > Actinopteri > Ambassidae > Parambassis > Parambassis ranga. The sequence goes on along the minus strand of NC_041041.1, from coordinate 6,188,348 downwards.
TTTCTAATCTTCCTCCTCAGCACATCGATTTGATTTTAAAGATATTCACAGATAACATTCAAGTTTAAGAGAGATGAGTGACTGATGATGAGAGGAGAGGGGCATTCTTCTTTGCTGAAGAGAATGCTGTTCGGAACACTTATTATATTAACCTTCCCCCTCTCAACTGACTGTTACCACTTTCTTGATTAATTTTTTTCCCACTGTCACAAAAATATAAAAAAACTCAAAAAGTTCACATACTTTCAAGCAGCACTGATATGTAAAAGTTACGGTCTCCCGTCTAGTCCAGGGGATGAAGGGAAGCAAAATAATCTTTCCTAGGACAGGGAGGCAGAAACAAGCACAGTAATGCACAAATACATAAACTATTGAACAAAACAACAAGATCAGCACTGTAATATCACCTCGCTCCTTTCCCACTGGTCGGCGGAAACGCACATTCCGTAGGTCTATACATCCACAAGTTGGCCTACTGACGGCGGCCATGCAAATGCATGCAGCTTACAACACAATTATAACCAGTTTTTGTCTCTGAGACAAAAACTGGTTCATCCCAAGGACAAAACTCAGACAGACAGAGCGATGTAATCTATGCAGTTCAGTACAGTGAGGAATGCTCTGATCTTTATATTGGTGAAACCAAACAACCACTACACAGAAGGATGGCACAGCACAGGAGAGCCACCTCCTCAGGACAAGACTCAGCAGTTCACCTTCACCTCAAAGACAGTGGTCATTCCTTTGAGGATAATAATGTCCACATTCTGGACAGAGAGGACAGATGGTTTGAAAGAGGAACCAAATAAAAGCATCCACAAACGTCTGCAGTATGATTTCTCTACTCTATCTGTAGTCAAGTCATGTCAAGACAGATCCTACTCCAGATAACAGCTGAACTTTCAAGAAACCACATGGCTTACAAGGGTGGAGGTTTGTTCTACATATTGTAGTGAAACTGAAAGATTTATATCTGGTCGCGACCACATACAAGTCTAAAAGCAAATATTTACTGCAGCAACAAAAACAAGAAGATGGGCATTTTTAACTCTAAGGGTAAGCCTTAACCTTATAGTGTTTTGTATTGTTATTATTTTATCATGTTAGACACAAGAAATGTTTTTGTTTGTTTGAAGAAAGAAGTGATTTCTTTGCATTAGTTGTTGCAACTTCTCTAAAATATGAAAAAATAAAAGGTTATGCCACTGAGAAAACCTCAACAACTTTGCCTAACTCATCTCATTTTCAAAGTTCATGTGAAATATAAATATAGTGTAATCTAACTAAATCTAACTGAACTTAAATATTGTTCCAGACAAACAACTTGAGCCTCCTCCTCCTCCCTGTAAGATCTGTTTATTATTATTATTATTATTAAGAATCATTTCCATCATTATTCATTCTGAATGATGTTCATGAATGTGTCTCTTGTTTTCTATAAAATTCTCCTCAGTTCTTGATGAGCCATGGAGGAAGATACGCTGGGGGTGAGTTGATATTTTTGTTCTGCTTTTGTGTGGTGGCACTTGGCGGTAAATCATACAGACATCACGATGAAAGAGACAGCTGTATGTCTCATCCTCATATTTCCACCGACAAAGTGAAAAACAAAAAGTCCAAACATTAACCTGAAAGATGGTTTTGTGTCCTATGTCAGATAACTTTGCTTTTGTTTTCAGCTGTTGTTTGGTTGGGCTAAATGTTTGTTCTTGTTGTGACTGTGTGTTCTAGAGAGTCACGAGTCATGAGACCCACATTTATTTTTTAATTCTAAAATTTAGATATAATCTTTTTGATCAGAGACAATCAGGCAGTTCTTCAGTATGTGCAGAACTACAAGCCGGCAAATGAAAACATCAAACTCCTCAGAGTTCTTCTGTACGGCCCAGTTGGAGCAGGAAAGTCCAGCTTCATCAACTCAGTTGGCGACATCATGCAACGCAGAATGACGAATAGTGCTGCAGCCTCTGCAATCACCAGTGATAAAAGTTTCACCAAACAAGTGAGTGAACTTTGAATGTTCAGCTTATTGTCTCCTGCGTCCTCTTTGATGGTTGTATGTCAGTTTGTTATGTTTGTCTGTCAATTTCATAAACAACTGTATATATCTATATCTTGGTGTGGTGGTCATATTTAAGCCACAACCTGAGGCTGCTTTGTTAGTGTAGCTGGGATACTCCAGATACTGTGCAGGTATCATTAATGTTTATTAACAGTCCACAGCTGTAACAGTCAAATTCATTATGCCTAAGCAGCCTCATTATACTAATAATGAAACATCTAATAGGAAAAAAGTCAAATATAACTTCACTGTGAGATATTCTTGAAACATATATTATCCAAACTGCAACGTCTTTTATGTATAGAGTATAAATGCATACAGTAACTAAAAAGAAAAAGAAAATACTGACATTTTAAACCTCCCCTCACATTTACAAGAAACATTGTTAAATATAATAAATACATGATCCTTGTATGTTTCTTTAGATTTATTTTACAAATGGAAAATGTGAAACAATGGACAAAAACAATCACATTTTCATGTGTTTTAGTATCAGACTCATAAAATCCAGATAACAAGAGGAGCCAACAAGACCTTTTACCCTTTTGTCTTCAATGACATCATGGGTGTGGAGAATGAGACTGCCAGCGGCGTTCATCCTGAAGATATCAAACTGGCCATGATGGGACATGTGAAGGAGGGTTACAAGGTACAGCTGCCATTTTATTAAAACTAAAGTTTCTTTCTGTCTGAGTTTTTGTCTGTTTTTTTTATCAATGTCTATATAAATCCTCTTAATTACAAGGGTTCTTTTTCCCAAAAAGGAGAGGAGAGGAGGCCTGTCAAAACACACAAAAATTAGATTGAATGCCATTCTTGAACCCTTTGGAGCACATACAAAAGCTTGGTATTGTTGTCTTGGTAACACTCTGAAGTATTTACTTGAGCTGATCTGATTTCATGTGACTGTAACTGGTACATAGATAGAGAGGTTTAAACACTTAGAAATCTCATTTGTTTTGCCTCGCCTAGATATTTTTTATTTGAATATAAGGTTATCTATTAGCTGCATAAGTATTCATGGACTAAATACAATTATGTATCAAAAGTGTATCATGTTTCCTACTTCCAGTTAAAATATTAGAACAATCTTATTAAAAATGACTGTTTTACAGACATTTTCTCAGGCGCACAGTGTGAAAACACTACATTCAATAACTGTAATATGTCAACACAACTCATGTAATCTACAGTATATAAACACTTTTATTTACTGTTTGCAAGCTTTTTTCTTTCTTCTTTTTGCCTTCCAGACTATAACATAATTAATTAACTGTGCCTTTCAGTGCGATGGAACACTGGAATGGTTAATAAGATAAGAATTTAAGCTTCTAACGGTATCCGGGATGTGGTATAGCTTAAACAGAGTGGACAGAGTGTCTGTGAGGGTGAAATGTATCCTGGGGGGTGTCTAGTAGTACTGGAAACAGCCGGAATAACCTCATAGCCGCCGGGACTACATCATTCATTCAAATACATCCAGCAGTCCTTCCTCATGGAGAAGAACAGTGAGCAGCAGTTCTCACACTGTTTATGTTAAAATGTTTTTTTCCCTGTTTATCAGTTCAACCCAGTATCTTCACTGTCAAAAGATGATCATTACTACAACAAAGGTCCTGCTCCAGATGAAAAAGTCCATGTTCTGGTTTGTGTTTTATCTGCCAATGTGGCAGAAGTTAAGAAGATAATTCTGGAGAAGATGAACAGTGTCAGAGAGACAGCCAGAGACCTGGGTAAGCTCTCCTGTCAGGATGTTTTCAAACTTCTTCTTTTTTGTATTTCTTCACAATTCCAGTCTGCACTCACCAGACAAACCGCAGTCGTGGTTGAATTTGAATCAGCTAGTGTTTATGAAACTAAGCATCTTCCTGCATTTTAGGAGGAGTCATCATTGTGGTAAATTGTGTAAGATAATGGTGCAGAAGCTTGTTGCAGATGACATCGCATCGTTACATTTATGTTGACTATGTTAACCCAAACAGTAATTGATAGACCTGGACCTGATCAAACCGAAAACAAAAGTTAGTTCAAGATAAAAGACTTTATTGATCCCCAAGATTTAATGTAATCATTACAGCAGCAGGATCTAAATATCTTTAGTTGATAATTGGCTGTTATTTTTGAGTTATTAAATCAAATCAATCACAAATAACCATCATTTATGTGTCTGTGTCTGCAGGGATTCCTCAAATGGCAATAATGACCAACGTTGATGAAGCCTGTCCTGTAACAGAAAAAGACCTGAAAAATGTGTACAGGAGCAGACATCTGAAGAACAAGGTCAGTTTCTGACATTCACAGAAATGTAATGATTTTATTATCAAAATATTTCAGATTCAGAGCTCTGATTATCATTTTGTTTACATGCAGATGAAAGAATTCAGCTCAGCAGTAGGAATCCCAATGAAGTACATCTTTCCAGTGAAGAACTACAGCCATGAAATTGAGCTGGATGATGACGTGGACACTCTGATCCTGAGTGCTCTGAAAAACATGATCAATTTTGGAGACGACTTTATTGAAAAAAATGCACCTGTGTGACTTATGTAGAGGAACTAAATCCAGGAAGTGTGGATGAGGGGAAGTTGAAACTCAGCTTGTGTATGTAGGTCAATGAGTGCATATTAACTGGTTTCTTCTAGAAAGAACAGTAGGGTTTATACTTATCCCTCAGTTTGTGAAACCATATTTGTATACATTCATGCCCTGGCCAAATGTTGAGTTAAAGTGAATTTGTACTCAGTTAAAGGACATTTGAAGAACATCTTGTATTTTGCATTTGTGTTTCCATGGCCTTGCTTCTATACTGCCAACAGGTACTAGCAATTGCCCTCTTCTTTATTATAAAAAATAAGATGTGTTGACAGCAATTAGAAGCTTGTCATTTTTTTGTATAGGCGTTTCATCCACACAGTTTTGAGAGGCAGAAAATATATATTTTTTTAAACCTGGTCCCAGAGTCAATTGATGTCAATGTTGCTTCCATGTTTCCATGTTCTCCTCCCAACTTTTAGATCTTTACTCAAGGCACACTTGTTGGTTTGATTGCTGCTAGGCAACAATCAAACTCTCGTTCTCTTCTTGCTTCTTTTTATTAGTTTGATTGCCATTGCTAGGCAATGCTAGGTATCTTCAGCATACATTGACTGACATTCAACTATCATTATATGCCATATCATATATATGTATATATATATACATATATATATATATATATATATATATATATATATACATGTATATATATGTATATATATATATATCATATATATATATCATATATATGCCATTCAACTATCAAAATGTTCATCTCACAGAATTTCGGTGTCATCTGCCAAATGTATCTCCTCCTACAAATTTCAAGCTACAGACTCCATTTTAGTTTTCATTCATTAGATGCTGCTCTATTAAACAGAATTTTCTAATTCTGAATCATTTCTGCAAGCCAGGCTCTCAAAGTTGGAGTGGTTTTTGAGGTCTACTCTGCTGTTACCATGGTGACAGGCTGGCACACAGAGGCATACAAAGCTCTGAATTGCTCTGATCCTTCAGCAATTTAGAGCAATCCTTCACATCAGCATTCAAAGCAATGCTTCAGCTGCAGCAATCAAACTTGCATTTTCTTCACTGACATTGACTGATTTCAACCATTCAACTATCCAAATGTTCATCTCACAGAGGACATTCCGGGGACTTTTTTTTCAAAAAATTATAGTTTTTCAAATATTAAGCAATTTCTGGATCATTTTAAACATGGGAGTCTGTGGAGGAGCCTTCAAAACCACCTTCAACTTTGACAAGTAACTAGTTGAGATATCATTCTGTTCAGCTCTTCAAGGCGGATTTGTTCAAATATGTTTCGTTTTCAAAATATTCAAAAGCCATTTTACATTGAAGTCTATGAGAGAGCCCTTCAACGAGGGTCATCTGCCAAATGTATCTCCTCCTATTAAGATTTTAAACTTTTCAAAATAAGAGCTTCTTCTTTTCAAATTCTTAACCATGCCAAATGCCTTTTCTAGTTCACCTTGGCCTTTGCCTGAGTATTGGCAACTCTTTGGGGTGTCTTATGATTGTACCTTTGTTTTATTGTATTCTATTCTATATAATCACTTTTATGTATCTTATTGGTCTAATTTTATTCTAGTTATTTTAATGTTAAGCACTTGGCTATGCCCTTAGAAATGTGCTATATAAATAAACTTGACATTGACATTGACAAGAAATGCTCCTCCTTCCCTCCCCTCTCCCCTAACCCATTACTGCACCACTACTAGGCCTGGCACATATACTACAGGGTTTTTAGTGCTTGATACATTTATTGAAACAATGCCTTATTTACAGAAAATGTAAAAAATGCAAAAGATTTCTGCGGATGTAGTCCAAAGCTCATAGATCTAATAGCTATTCTAATTTTGAGAAAAGTCTCTTATATGTATTTATCAACTTCAAATTCAGAATATTCCATCTTCTGTCCTCTGTTAGGCACTACAGAGCTATGACAATCACATTCAGAAGTAGACTAATAAATACAAGAAAAAAACAAATGGAGAGATTACAGACAATCATTACACCTGCTCACTGAATGACATGTATGGCACAGCTAACTACTCAGTTTATATGGCTCTGCAGAGTGGACTAATATATGAATGCTGCTCTGACAGTGGATCCCATCCAGTCAAGTCCAATTCTTTAAAAATGAATGTTCTGTAATAACAGAATGTGCAGTGATTTGATCATTGCTAATAAGGCCATAATAGCTGTATTATAGTTCACCAATGTACTTCAAGTCTAAAAGGGGTCAAACAATACATCTTTGAAGATCAATTTACAAAACAGGATATTCACTCATTAACTTCAGTAACTACCACAGGGAGTAAATTTAAACTTTTTACAAGATAAGACAGGTGCCAAAGACACAAAGACACTGGTCAGACATCATTCTATTGATTCAGTTCTGTGATATGCTAATATGTGTATAACAGCCAAGTGCTGCCAGTTTCATCAAATATTGTTTGCATTATCAATGTTTGCTTGTTGTTTTAATAACAAATCATCTGATCATTTCGTTTTCTGTTGAGTGAACTCTTGTGACACTGCTGACTGACACAGTATCTCACATTAGATTTTTGTAGGGATTGCGAACCTGATTTTTTATTTCTCTGACAGCCTGTTTATTGTGTGCACATTGCAGTAATCCTCTCTGAGTGTCGTGGAAGAGAACATGAACCTCCAACACAAATCTTGGATCTTCAAACCATTTCCTTCCTCCTGGTGAAAACTCCTCATCTCTGGTGTGATGCATCATCACCACAATGACTGGCTTATTAGTCGATGACACTGTAAGAGAGAAGAAATATCGGATGAACAAAAATGTACAGTTTTAAACATTATCACACTAAAACAACAACACAGATCATTTACAATGTAGAATTACATGTCCAAGGGATGTTTGATATGACACACACATACAGTATCTCAGTGACCCTCTGTACATTACCTGCTTCATGTCTCTTGACTGCTTCCGAATCTGAACCAGTACGGGATGAGATTGGACAGAAGACAATGATGATGTCACATTTCTGCACGGTTTTTGTCTTTCTAACCCATTTTAATGACCTCCATTTTCTTTTCTTCACTTTTTCCACTATGGTTTCATGAGAACCATAAGTCTCCCCAGTAAGGACATAGCAGAATGTGGGTTTAAACCGTGGTGCCTGTTGTCTTGCTGAGAATGAGAAATAAAGATCCCATTAATGTTTACACATTAATTTTACATTTTGACTACATGCAGAACCATTTGTACAGAGACCTACGTTCATCCTCTGATCACAAAATACTACATCATGCAGGGCATTTTTAACTTGCTAGCTGCACAGAGACAACATTTTTAACAAATAATACAAGATATTCAGATAAATGTGATGCCGTAATTAACTCCTTATATAAATAACCTGTTCTTGGTTTCTTTGAAGGTAAACTCTTCACCAAACTAGTGAAGAAATCCAAAACATGACTGTGGCGGATTGGTCTTTTCTTCATCAACTCTTCAGCACCTGCAAAGCAAACATACATTTACTGAACACTGTCACATGAACACAAACTGTGTCAGATCTTACAAGAGGAAACATCAAACAAATGTAAATAGTTGAACATACATGGAACACAGTCTTTGATTTCAGAGCTCTTCAGTTCTTCCAGGATCTTCTGCCATTTCTCTTCATCCTCATCCATCTGCATTTGAAACAGAAGACATGTGAACACAGAGACTAGAAGACAGAGTGATCTGTGTGCTGTTACTACTGTTGGAAAGTAATAAAGTACATTCACTTAGGTACTCATTTGGTTTTTATACTTTAGTATTTCCATAATGTCAGGTTAAGAAATTAACCCTGATTATGGAACATGCCCTCCATACTGTCCCCAAGAAGCCATTTTACAGGGGGAGAGCTTTTAAGTGTAACCAGCAGTGATCATTAGGAAGCTGCTTTGGGCCTGGGTTGTTTGAGTCTATCTCAAAGTCTTAAGTCTTATTTGCACAACAGAAGTAAAACTTTTGTTTCACTTGAAAGTGCATTGGCTGTGTTTCTATTTTGTGGGATGAGGAATGTAGAAATGTCTATCTGAATCAGTGAAAATAAATATATCAAATGAATGACATGGACACTCATCAGTATACATTAACAAAAATTACTGTACACTAATCTACACTGTAAAGGCCACTTATGCCACTCACTCATATTCTTAAAATGTATCACTTTTGTTCCAGCACACCCCTTATTCTTAAATTGAAGAATCGTCTCTGTATTATTCGGACAGCTTGTAACCAACATGGAAACACACATTGTTTCTGGGCATGATGCATGTCACACATGCATTCTTACTTTTTATCTCAACGAGGGAAGTGTCATGTTACCCCTGGTACCTTCAGTTAAAAAACAACACTGCCCTCGGACTTGCCATAGCAGTATGTGTGACGTTTTTTTCTTTGTTGGCTTGTGCACCTCTCCGTGCATATGTTTGTCTGAACTTTGCAGTTCCCACACAGCTTGCTCGGTTGAAGTAGTACATTTATTGTCAGTAACTGAAATGGCATTGTAACTTTGGAAACAATAATTCATTTGATTACTCATTTCTGAAAAAAAATAAGTAAAAAAAAGTAACGACATTTATTTATAACTCTGTTATTCCCACTACTGTAACATAGTACTAACATATCACTCTTCCTGCATGGGGCAATAACATAGGAGATATTTGCCTTCTGTGGTGTGAGAGAATAACGTTTCACCCATTGACTGTACACAAACTGCGTAATATCAGAAGAGACATTTGATTGCTTTCCAAAATTGGGTGAAAAACACATTCCCATAAACGTCACACACAACAAGCGATGAGAATAAGACTAATACATTTAAACATAAAACACAAACATCAAATGTTCATGTGTATTATTATGTCACGAAATATAAGAAGAAAACTACCTGTACTTTTCTTCGTCTCTCCCCCGTCCCAGGGAATAATTCTTTACACAAAGATCCTGCTCCTTTTCACAGTTCCACTTTCGCGCTACCACGTGACTTCAGAGAATTGTTTATGTGGCCACGGTCTCGCTGCAGGAACAAAGTAAAATGAATGAATCCACTCTTCCTTGCTGCGGAGAAACATCAAGGCTGTGTCAATCACTCACTCTACTACACTACTCCCTGGGCGAGAGACATGCAAAGAGATGATTAACTTCACCGCACAGAAATTCCTATAAACTATCCTACGTTTTAAGAGGCTGTTACCTTTTGGTGCAGAGACCTTTGGGGGCAGGTGCTCAAAGTGAAAAAGTAGCACATGGAGCATGAATTTGACATATCATACAGAGACACACCGTACAATATAACTGGTTGAATCGTAGCAATACTTAGGCTATTCATAGAGGGGATAAAGAAGGGGTGGAGGTATAGCCTATATCCACAAAGCCATAATTCAGGCTGTGGCCTACTTTCATTTAGGTTGTATGAAGATAACGTGTTAAATTGAATGTAGAAGCTGTATATATTTATATATATATAAATATTTTATATTCTATATAATTTTTAATGAAGTAGAAGCCATTTCCTGCATTCTGGTGGATTTCAACACCTATTTTACCTGCAGAAGTAAAGGGTTAACTATTACTGAGAGATTCAATAATAACTCTTTTTTTAAGCAATTTTTTAAGCAATGATGACAAATACAAAACCGAAAACGAAACAGTTTATGGTGGTACTACACTAACAGATTATTAGAACAAAATATGTTTACATCTGTTACTTTTTAACCTCTGTGCCACCATGATTTTAACCATAAAAACACATTTCTGTTTCACTGTATTCCCAATGAGACCATCAGCTGGACTGTTAGGTTTTAGAGACAGACTTCACAAAATAGATCAGATTAAACAGATTAGAAACAAATACTGATACTTCTAAAAGTAGTTCACCATAAATCTGTGCTGATTTGTCATGCTTGTGTTGATCAGCAATTGGCCACAAGCAGTTCAAATGAAGTGACTGAAAAAACAAAGGGAGGGATCAATATAGAAGGAAACTTGCTCCCTGTCTCTCACTGCTGTCTTGCCCTAGCTATATGTGTCAGCGTTTCACCAAGAGCTGGACACAAGCGCACGAGAAAGAGCAGTTGTGGGCAAAAAACAGTCTTTTATTCCTGACTTGAAGTCAGAGCAAAAAGCAGTGACGTATAACAAAAAAATCACTTCACTAGGTGAAAGCAAAACTAAGTATCAGTATCAGAAACAACAATGAAACAATAATTTGCAAAGTTCTCTGCTGGATAGACAGATCTGCTGGCCAGGCTGGCAAGGCAACGTGACATTACACGAGGACATACCAAGACGAACTAGCACCGAGTGAAGGGGGAGACAGACTAAATACACAGGGATCAGGGTAGACAACTAGAAGTGTGACACATGAGGAAGGAGCAGGTAATCACTGGGAGGAGGAGGGAGAACACAAGGAGGGAGGACGTCAAGACACCTGAAACGAGAGGAGAGTCAGTGATGCAAACAAAACAGGAAATAACAGGAACAGGAAATAAAACAGGAAGTAGCAGAATCACAAAACAAACCAAACTCAAGGCAAAAGCCCTGGCTCAAACCTGAAACCCTGACAATATGCCATGAAGTCCGCTTGCCTCACCTGGCAACAAGAAAGAAAAAGAAATTTTCTGATTACAGGTAACAGGAGTCTTTGGTCTTTGGTGAGTCTAGCACTAATACTACTAACTGTCAAATCTATTGATTCTGACTATTCAATAGAGGTGTCAATCACCCTAATCAACCCGTTCATTGCAAAGTTATGAGTCTGCCAATTTGTTGTAGTATTAGCTTAGCATTAGGTGGGCGTGGCCTATCTGCTTTATACATCTGTTGTAACCTATAGATGTGTAATAATGTATGTATACAAGTAAAATGTGATGTAACACCAATAGTGACTTAAAAGTGAAATATATAGTTTGGTTCATTAAATTCCAAGACCTTTAAAAGTTATGTCTACATAGGTTGGACTAAACCCTCTGTAATTTTGTTTCCCTTATTTAGAATGAAATAAAAACTTGGCAGACATAATGTCCACAAGCTTAGCTAGAGATGAAAATAATTGGGTGCTGCAGTTGGGTCATTTTTAAGGAGATATTTATTGTAAAAATGTAAATTTTCCACAGACAAGAAATTTTTTTTTTTTTTTGCTTTGTGCCATCTTAATTTACAAACAGCCAGAGGCATAGAAACTAATACTTACACATCTCACATACACAGCAAATCTCCCAGATGTTCCCTTTATTATGACACCAAAATTATTCAAATACCACTTGTGGTTGCTGAGCTATACTCTATTTATTTTGGGCATGCCTTTTTTTAAGCTGATGCTTTAAAAATGGGCTTAGGGTGGAAGGGGTTTTAACTAGCAGCTATAAATTGTTAGAGGTGTGTGCAGTCAGACATCACACTGGACGCTCATGGCTCACTTCACTTCATCAGTCATCCTGGAAAACTACACTGTGCACAAGCATACCGGCACTGCAGAACTTGCTCACCGGACCAGCAGTTTGCTCCCTCGGTGGCTGACCGTCTCTAGCAGCTTAGCTGAGTGGTGAGGAGACATGTGGATCAGACTCACACTCACCATCAAAGACCAGGTAAATTTATACATTTATAAATAAACAGCAGCCAACAGGCTGCCATTTTTCAGCCGTGTCAGGCCAAAGAACAGAACGAAACATGGTTGGAAGCTGATGAGGTGGTACTCAGTGGTGAAAAGTGGGAGGAGCCAGCAGCTATTGAAGCTGTAGGCAGTTCAGAGACTGAACAAAAAACTATAACTATTACAAATCCAGTGAGGAGACAGTCAAAAAGGGAAACTAAGTTGCCCAGTTACCTTAAAATCTTTCAGTGGAGTTAAGGGAGTCTTATCAATAATATTGTTGGCACTGTAAATGAGTTTAAACAACACAGTTACAATGTTCCTGTAAGATGTATGGTAAATTGCACGAGGGCGGAGGGTAACTGGAAAATGGGAGAATTATATATTTGCCTGTGTTACAAACCCTGGCTTAAAGGGAAGCAACACAACAAGAGAACCCCAAAAACAAAAAACAATTCAGTGTGTTTATTAACGAAAGTTCTAGGGGAGCACAAAAACAAAAGGTGGGGAGAGTAGCAAACCTGCTCACAGGCCATCTGCAGCAGGAGTGGGGGAGAGAGAGATTGGGGGAGGTGTAATGGCTTTTATAGCCTGCTCACACCTGCAGGGACGTCCACCTGCAAGAGACAAAACAGCCACACCTACAACATTGCCGGGTTCTAACTGGGAAACCTCAGACAGTTTGGGTTGGCAGATACACATCCAGCACCACCAAAATGAACCTTTGTGCCTCACATTCTGTGCCTTGTATTTTCTGTGTGGCATAGATACATATGTTTATACCTTATATTTATTCCTTGTACTTAAGTTCTTAAGTGAAATGTTGTGGGGCTGAGAGTAACACAATTTCAATTCTTTGTATGTCCACCATTTGTGCAGTATTGACAATAAAGCTGAATTTGACTTTGGTATGGAAGCACTCATTGACAGTAAAAACTATGGACAGAGCTTCCGTGATGTCACCCGTTTGTTTCTGAAGAGCCGTTCTGAGACTCGGTGGGAGGTTCCGGGGCGAGATGACCGCCGCCATGTTGGCAGCGTCATGTTGGCAGCGTCATGTCCGCCAAAACTCCAAATATGGACAAAGAGGGGGAGCACGAGCGGGTTTAGGGGGGCACAGGTTTCACAGGTTTCAGGAAATCATTTCAGAGACCCCCCCAACCCCCAAAGGGCCAATATTAAGTCTGTATTATTATCGGGTCCTGCTCAAGGTTTCTCGGGTCCTGCTCAAGGTTTCTTCCTCTTAAAGGGAGTTTTTCCTTGCCACAGTGCTCTTAGGGGGGTTCCTATGAAGCGCTTTGAGACAATGTCTGATTGTAATATGCGCTATATAAATAAAACTGAATTGAATTGAATTGAATTATTGTACTTTGTCTGAGAAATGGGCTCAGATGGGCCCTCTGTGATAAGTGATGAGTGAAAAGGGCTGTATCAATCAACGTTTCTGCATAAGACTTCCACGACTTACCTTTCCAGCCTTGATCTAGGAATCCTCAGTTTTCCTTTCTTAGACTAAGACTTGGTGATTAAGTGGTTGAAAACTCAAAAAACTGTTTCCAGGCTTTCTGGTGTAAAAGTTGTGGGAGGTCTGTTGAGACTGGTACTCATCATCTCAACATCTGTACTGTCTTCTCAATAATGTAAAGGTATATGGTGTCAAATTTTCCAAGTAATTGAAATGATCAATATTTAAAATATTTGGTGCCCTCTTGTCCTGTGACCCTGCAGTGCAGGACAAAGTGGGTTCAGATGATAGATGGTCCCTCTTGTAGTTGTTTGAATTTTTGTTCATGTCAAATGTGCTGATGAGGAGCTTCCTGCAGGTGGAACAGGTTTTAGCCCCTACTATTGGTTTGAATATCAAGTATTAATCAAATCTGAGTTTGGCCCATTTATTATTGTCAATTTTTTGTCACAATGATAATGATAGTATAACAAGGAGAAATATTTCATTGTTGAAATATTCAACAATGAATTGAACAATGAAATATCAAACACTTCCATCTCCATCTGATCACCTCTTGGAGTTGCTACAGAGCTGTGAAAACAAGCAAAGCAGACATCACATGCCATTCTTGGTTACACTGATCTTACAGAACTCAGGATCTGCTATCATTAACAACCCAATGCTCATAAACCAGAAATATTGTTGGTAGTTTTTTTAAAAGTATACTGTTCAGTTCTGTAAGATCATGTAAAACACACCAAATACATACAAAAATTATCTACAATATTGCTGTGTGGGCAGACAGCAACTTATGCATATGTACAGTATGTTCAGATTAAATCCCTGCAGCAGAATGTACTTTAACATATCCACACATTGGAAGCAACCATTGCCACCTTGTCAGGGAATGGCTGAGTATCAAACAACCAACTGATTTTAATTCCTGGGTAAATAAACCTTCAGAAGAAAAAATAACACAGCAAACAAAAACACTACCATAAAAATGCTTAAAGTAATTTGCACATCGGAGTAATATGCATATTTACTGTGTAATTCTCCTCGTATTTCTCTGACAGCCTGGTTATTTTGTGCACATTGCAGTAATCCTCTCTGACTGTCGTGGAAGAGAACAGGAACCTCCAACACAAACCTTGGATCTTCAAAACATTTTCTTCCTCTACTTGCATACTCCTCATCTCTGGTGTGATGCATCAGCACCACAATGACTGGTTTATTGTTGGATGACACTGAAAGGCCAGAGAGACATGATCCCATTTAAACTCCAGATTACACTCTCATATCTGAGGAATGTCTCATAAATGTCTAAAACAAATGCACATGTACCTTCTGGATGTCTCTTGACTGCTTCCACATCTGAGCCAGTACGGGTTGAGATTGGACAGAAGACAATGATGATGTCACATTCCTGCAGGGTTGATGTCTGCACCCATGTAAATATTCCCTTTAATTTTTCCAGTATGGTGTCATCAGCACCACAGGTCTCACCCGTAACAACAGGGTGAATCTTGACTATTTGCAGACACATCACAACTGACAATGACCCCAACAGGATGGTTGCTGTGAAATGATTAAGAATAGTTAATCCTAAACTGATAAGGAATGATCAGAATCAGAAAATTGATTTGAAACTTACCAACTAACTGATCGGCTCTGCTCGCATTTTGTCACTGCGTCACTGTAAACAGCAATCCTGTTCCCTTTCCTTTACAGTTTCACTTTGACGTGGCTTATCAGAAATTGTTTGCTTACTGCTGTTGTAATTACAGTCTGAGTGACTTTAGGGAGGACTAGTTGGTCGATTTTGCGGATAACTATTGCAACAACACATCATCATTCTTATAGAAGACTGTTGCTGTCTTAAAGCTGCAGACACTTGAGTTTATGTCTGCGTTATAGACAAACGGAAACGGACATAATCACAACTGTGGCCAGCCTGTCATACAGTTTTGTTTGTAGAATGAGTCTGTCTGTGCAAAGAGAGTTAATACATACTCTTGCATGAACAATACAAAAACACCAGACTAGTCTCGAGGTTGTTGGACATGTTGACAAGACACGCGATAAACAGTCTTTTCTTGGTATCAATTCTCTCTCCTATACTGATCCGCTCTTCTCTTGTGCTGCCCTCTGCTGGCGTCATTGTGCCTACTTTGTTTCTGTTCTGTTTCTGTCCCTGTTATGTACTCATCCTATTTTTTTGCCACTCTTTAAAGATGTGTCTTTTGATTTGCTACCGCTTTACTGAATAATGTTATCATATATCAATACTGATATTATCTTGTTTAACTGCCTGCTTTGCTAATTTATCTGCCCTTTTATTCCCTATGATGCTGTGATGTGCTAGAACCCACATAACAGTTACAGATATGTTTATTTTGAGCCTAAATATTTCTTCAATTTTACTGAAAATACAGTTTTTCCTGTCTTTGGGATATGCAAATATCCCACCGATTGGCCATGCACAATGCCTGGAGGATATTTGCACAGACAAGATGGTCTATAATATGTTCTCATAGAACATCCCACATCTTAATTCCATACAACACTCTTTGATGAACAGTACCACGCATTTAAAAGTTTGTTCAAACCATTCCCCTCGCTTAAGGTGTTTGATGTTCAGGATGGAGTATTGGAGTATCATTCAGGGATAGGCACAAGATTGCCGAGATTGTGGCATTGACTTAAAATGTGGCAGCAAAGACTCCTCTAATTCGACATTATACTGTCATTTGATGTGATGCACAATAAGTCAACATGCTGTACAGTTTAAAGACATTCAAGTCACAAAAGATACATAAAATAAAGATATTTCTTCATTAGTTGCAAACTTAATATTGTTATCTTGGAAACAATGCTTGTTTTTAAATTTAGACTCAAATTTAGACTCAAATTTGAAATCAAACGTCTGTTGCTTTTTGCAATCTTGGCAACATTTTGTGCTTTATTTGTATGTATGGTAATATAATTACAATCAAAGTTATTTATTTTATAAGAGTTATTGCAAATAAGTTTACTAGCCTAGTTTACTAGTTTGTGGTAAATTCTAATTTGCTATTGAGAATTCTGAGATGTTAATTATCATGTACTGTAAATAGAAGTCAGCACATCTAGCAGTCAAACCTAATTTATAGATTTAAACATTGAGTTAATGCATGAGTCTACAAAATATTTTAGTCCACTTCCTTGACAGAGGTTAATCACCAAAGGTTTGGATGCCTGGGGGCATAAGCTTTCTGATCTAGATGTCCATGCGATTCCTGCTCTTTCATCATTCAACAGAATGCACACAAAAACATGTGCAGACACCCCGTCACCCCCTGCCGTCATCTTGGTCTGTGAGATTAACCATCCATCATCTAGTAACCCTGCTTCGTCCTGCAGTGCAGGGTCACGGGGGGCTGGAGCCTATCCCAGCTAACTATGGGTGAAAGGTGCTGGACAGGTCACCAGTCCATTGCAGGGCCCTGTCAGATCTAAAACATAATCTCTTTGATCTGTCATTCTCCTTCCTAAAGTCATAAAACAATAAAACAATTAAAAAGCCATAAATCACCATTCTGACAGAGTGGTGTGTATATCTCTCAGATATATCAAGATATAACATATAACAAAATACCAGACCAATACTTTGTATAGAATAGAACAGCAATTACAATGACTGCAGCTTTAGAATGGAAAATATATTTTTGTATGTATGTACAAATAACAAATTGATTAAAAAACAAGGTCCATAAATGACAGTAAATCTTTTTGTTTATTCAGTATTGTTTATTCTACATGTTATGTTGATATGTGTAACAAGGAGGGAAAATGTAAATTTAAATACAACACACCTGAAATGAGAGGAGAGCCAGTGATATCAAAATAAAACAGGAAGTACACAACTAAAACAGTAGGTGGGTGTGTTAAGTAGAAAATGAACATTTTGTCCTCAATGTTGATGTTATAATGTTAAAGCAGTCTTGTGTTTCTGGCTGTGTAGACACAGATTATGCATATGTACTGTGTAAAACCCTGTGAATTCTACTAAAATAAACTGAAAAAACATGCATATATTAATGGTTCACACATTGTTTACCATATTGGCTCATAGCCATAGATCTGCAGAGAAAAAAAACAACAAATGGTTTCATTTTCTACCAATCTGTGCCAAGAGGATGGCAGCAAATCCAATAAGTATAACCCCTAAGGTCCAATAAGGCCATTGAGTTTTACTGTGTCTGTACAACACTGCCTTTATTTCACTCACTGCCTGTTTATTTAGTTCACATTGAAGTAATCCTCTCTGAGTCTCATGGTAGAGAACATGAACCTCCAACACAAACCTTGGATCTTCAAACCATTTTCTTCCTCCTGGTGAAAACTCCTCATCTCTGGTGTGATGCATCATCACCACAATGACTGGTTTATTGTTTGATGACACTAAAAGAAAGAAAATAAATATTAGATTATATTTTCAAAGGGGGACAACGCTTCAAATGATACACTAAAAACTTTATGATTACTCTCTCAGTACATCCCCACATTCATAATTTCATTTAACATAAATATCTGAGGAATGTGTTTGACAAAAATTACCTTCTGGATGTCTCTTGACTGCTTCCACATCTGAGCCAGTACGGGATGAGATTGGACAGAAGACAATGATGATGTCACATTCCTGCAGGGTTGACGTCTGCACCCGTGTACATGTTTCCTTAAATTTTTGCTGTATGGTCTCATGAGCACAGAGCGTTTCCCCCGTAACAACAGGGTGGATTTTAACTATGTGCAGAAACATCACAACTGACAATGGACACAACAGGACAGTTGCTGTGAAATGATTAACAATTACCATTAGTGTTCATTCATATTAACACTCAAAGATCAAAGATTCACTGCACATTAGCAGAAGACTCACCTCTTCAGTTTAACTCGACAGGAGTGGATGCTGGGAGACACAGTTCAGATTTATTAACACATGCACAACACAAGTGTTTTGTTGTCTTCTTCACAGACCTCTCTGTATAAACATAAGCCACCATTTCTTTTACAGACCCACAATCAGTCCACATCAGTTTTTAATATAGAAATTACATTTATACAATATCTTTCCCATTTCCACTGACAAAGCTTTAAATTGTACAGATTTGGCTTTGAACAGATTTGAATATGTCATGTGAATTCATGAATAAATCATAGGCGTGCGAGTCATACTCAGATAAAACAATAGCAATACTACATATAATATAAACAGAAACAGCCTTACACGAAGAGAAGGAGGAGTCCATTGTCTTGCTTTTGCAGAACTGCTGTAAAAAAACCGGCTTCCTCTTGTATATGATCGTGACAACATAGACATCAGCAAGTTTCACTTTCACTCCCCCCCCCTCCCCCCGCTGCTGTGAGACCTTCACCATATAAGGAGGATAGACAGAGGATCAGACAGCTTATTGTTTTCTTTGCAGCTGACAAAGACAAGAGACGCAGAGTCATGAGTAAGAGGTCTGTCCTCACATTTTCACTAAACTGCATGATTGAGACACATTTACAGTTCACTGGCACATTTAATTTGTGGAACTTGTGGTTAGTAAATGTCATCAGTAGATGTTTTCTTATTGCAGCAGAACAGTTAATGTGGCACAAACCATAGAAACAGACAAATGTCAATGTGGACATCTGGCTTAAGAGAAGGCTAATATCATTTCAATAATTAATGTATGTATTGATCAAGGAGTTTGCTGGCTTTACAATTTTATATGGGCAGGGCATGCGTGGCGTAGTTTCTGTTTTAAGTAAAAAGGTAAATTCTTCATGACAAAAGAGCAGAGGGACTTCTGGGTAATCATTAAAATGTAATAATGTGATCAAGATACGTTAACAGTAAATCATTATGTCATCTTAGGATATTGTTGCCTGAGAAGCGGCCTGGACCAAAATTGAAAACTTCAATGATGCATACATATATACATAGAGAGAGCAAGTCAGACATATGAAATGTTCAAGTCAAAGTTATATGGGTATTTGTGTTGGAACAAGTGTGTGTACACTGTGTTTAACTCTATTTTTCCTAGATGGGGAATGGACAGTGAGTACAGTTATTTACTACAACATTTCTCGATGGAAAATGTTGTAGTAAATAACTGTACTCGTTGTAATGTTTCTTGAAGCTGAGGCCTTTACTTGACTTAGTGATGTGAAAAATCTTTGTTTACATATGTCCAACCTGAAGGCAAAAGAACCTTCCACCAAAGGAGGGATAAAACAAAAACACAAAGCACCACAACAACACACAGTGCATTAAAAACTTTAGCGTTTCGTCTTCTTGATTGTATGAATGTAGTTCTGAATAATGAGTCCTGAGTGAAGTCTGATCCCTGATGGTGTATAAATCAAACTGCAGATACAGACTGACCTGTAATAACATGTGTAATATGAAAACAGGACATGTTCATCTGTGCATCGTTAAAGCTCAGGGAGACATCAGTGATGGATTTAACTCATGACTCATGCCCAGTTTTGCTGCACTGTGACTATGTTTGGGGGATTGTTCTCTCTGTTTTATATGGATAAACTTCAGTGGAGTATAAATACTAAATGAGTGAATGTACTTTATGACTTTCCACCAGTAGAAACAGCACAAAGATCACTCTGTCATATGTCTTCTAGTCTCTGTGTTCACGTGTCTTCTCTTTCTAATGCAGATGGCTGAGGATGAAGAGAAATGGCAGAAGATCCTGGAAGAACTGAAGAGCTCTGAAATCAAAGACTGCGTTCCATGTACGTAGGATGTAGTATGTAGTATCAACTATTTACATTTGTTTGTTGTTTTCTATTCTATTCTTGTAAGATCTGACACAGTTTGTGTTCATGTGACAGTGTTCAGTAAATGTATGTTTGCTTTGCAGGTGCCGAAGAGTTGAAGAAGAAAATTCAAAGTCTCCACAGTGCTGTTTTGGCTTTGCTCACTAATGTGGTGACCAGATTACATTCAAACAAGCCAAGAACAGGTTATCCATATAAGGAGTTATTTACTGCATCACATTTATCTGAATATCTTGTAGTATTCATCACAAACAGATGTTGTCTCTGTGCAGCTGAAGAGTCTAATGTCTTGTCAGGGCTTGTGTGGATGAGTGGACACAGATGCAGGATGCAAATCAGTACAAAATCTTTATTTAAATGCCAGGAGGGCAAAAGTTCAGAGTTCTAAACACAAAATCACACATGACGTGACAAAAATTCTATGAGGCAAAAGACAAGGCAAGACAAAGTAGCCTGAGAATGGTGAGGTCAAGGCTGGCAAAACGTGCACACATTCCCAAGGAGACAAGACAAACTGGCACAGAGTGAAGGGGGAGACACAAGCTGTGTCTCGTTTCAGGGTCTGCATCCTTCGGAGGACGCAGCCTACACGGTCTCAGGAGGCCGGGTCCTCCGGAGGATCCTCAACCGTTGGTAAATGGGACGGTCTGGCCTTCAAAGCACTTCCTGATTGTGGTGCGACGTCATAAATTTTGCCCCGGGAAAAACAAAAGCAGCGACAGCGACACAACACGGACTACACAACAAGCGGGACAACAGTGTGGATTTAGAAATTTGGATTTTTTAATATATTTATTTGTTGTTGGAGGAAGAGGAGAGGCGGCTCCAGCAGCAGCAAAACCGGTGACGGCTCATTTTCTTCAGGCTGGGAGAGCGCAGAGGGGAGGTGACGGTAAGCTGCTGTTTAACCATATTATTGATCATAATTAATATACCAGTTACTGAGCAAACGCTAGCCATATAACCAGTAGATAGACAAATATGATTAAATGTAATTTACATTTTATTCAATTGTTAGACTTGATACAGGGTTCTGTTTGTAATTTTAATACTTTAAATTAAATAGCTACATGTGTAAGAACCCTGCAAATAACCCTGAAACCACTGCTTTAATGTGTCATTAAGCATCAGGTCTGTCACTACACCAGAGAATTACTGCTGGGTGGAGGAGAGTGGGGCTCCCTGCAGGACCAGCTGTCTGTCCTGGAGGAGGTGTACTGACCATCATCACCTCTGGAGGGTGAGGATACATATTTTATAGCTTTTCATATTTTAAGCTGCTTTGGAAGCCGCTCTGTGGAAGTTATTATTTTTATTTTTGCCCTTTTTAAAAACATCTTTAGTAACATGGCAGCCGCCGATCGTCAGCTCTGCAAACCCTGATGGACGATGTGGTGGACAGAGGAGACAGGCACCCCCCTCCCCTAGATGATGTCCCACTCACAGCCAGAGGACTCCAAGGTCTTCACCGTGGCATCATCCAGTCCAGCAGCACCAAGGACTCCTGCTCAGCCAAACATTTATATATATGTTCTTTGTGAATAGGATTTTCTGCTGATCTTTATAAATAATAAACTGTACATTTTCATAATGCCCACTGGTAAATAGTTAGAAATGTTCAAACTGTGTCTTTGTAAATATTGTACATAACAGAACAATAAATGATTTACTGTGGTCACTGAGAAGTTGTTCAAAAGTTTACTTCAATTATAAATAGGTAATGAAACACATGATGTAACAAGGTTAGAAGAGTTTAAGAACACAGAGACAAGAACGATTTAATACACAATTTAATAAGTAACATTTAAATAACATAGAACATCAAAATCACTGCTGTCCACCATCCTCTGTATGAGCTGAGGTCTGTCCGTTCTTTCTCCCTCCCTCTCTCTCTCCTCTCCCTCCCTCTCCAGCCTCATCTCCTCCGTTATCAGTTGTCAGGTTTTCTTCTGTTTCTCTCTGCTCCTCCTACAACAAAATGACAACAGGCAGAATGACCGTTTGATATAATAACGATAATATTGCTCCTCACGTGAACTATACTTTATACTATACTACAGGAAACAGTCCAGAAACAACATTCAATCAAAACGTTTAGTTTACAGCGCTTCGTGTCAACAGGACATCATGTTTGTAAATATAAAACTCATTTTTTTAATGCTACTAGCATTTTAAAACTCTCGAACTACTGCTCTTTACTTACATTTAAATGTGAATTCGGCACTCCTGCCGGTGCCGCTCGCTTGGTCCGTCATTGTACTATTGGACAAAAAGTAGGCCCGCAAAGCATTGTGGGATATTTAAGGCCACGAAGGATGGTAGCAATGCATCCTCCAAATTCAGGCAAAAGGAGGACGCATTTGAAGGACGCATTTGAAGGACCCTTCGACTTTTGGCGAATTGGGACAGCCTTCGCGCAGCTTTGTGACGTAAGCGGCCTTAAAATGCGCACTCCGAAGGATGCAGACCCTGAAATGAGACACAGCAATAGTCTCTGGTGTCCCTTCCTCGTGTTCTCCCTCCTCCCGGTGATCACCTGCTCCCCCCTAATGTGACTCACCTGTGGCTCATTGTCTTCCCTGCTACCTGTGTATATAGTCTGTGTATCCCCTTCACTCGGTGCCACTTTGTCTTGTTATGTTTGTGGGTTTATATCTGAATCCAAGCCTTGCCAGCCTTACCTCGGATTGCGTTCTCCAAGTACTCATTTATGCCATGTCAAAATCCTGTTTTGTTTTTTTGCTTGCTGCCTTGTTCTTGAACCTTGCCTTGCTATGCCATGTTTTTGGATGCCTTGCTGAGTGTGATTTTTTTTTATATTTTGGCCTCCCTGGCCTGTAAATAAAGACTGCTTTGCTTATTAAACTGCTCTGTGTTGCCGCATCTGTGACCTCCCCCTGCACAAACCCTGACAGTGTGAGTCTGTAGTTCTGAATGATGAGTGCTGAGTGAAGTCTGATCTCTGATGCTGTATGAATCAAACTGCAGATACAGACTGACCTCTAATAACATGTGAACACAGGACTTGTTCATCTGCTGCATCATTAAAGCTCGGGGAGACATCACAGCTCATACTGTAAGAAGACTTGATTTAATCTGTTCTCTAACACATAATCAAACTTTGTATTGTGTCTGCACAGGCTGCAGAAAATATGGAGACATCACCATCACAGGGGCGGAGTGGCCAAGATGTAATATAAACGTTTTATTACAGTATGGAAATATTAATAAATAACAAATAAATCCTAGCCTACTTCTTGTCCATGCCTGTTTTTTTTTTTTACCCCGGGCTACTGCAGACTCAGTGGGCTCTGTCACTCTTTCCCTTCTCTCAGCGTCTGCTTCACCTATAAAAACAACTTTTGTTACATCTTTTTTACTTACCAGCACTCCATTCAGCTGTGCCTGTGCCCTGCCTAATTTTGATTTCATCAATATCGTCTGCCTGGCTTTGCTCCACAGATACTACAAAAAGCAAGCCATAAAGGAATTCTTTTACAGCACACTTATTATACATTAAATTATGTATTTATTATTATTTATTACAACATTTAGATTACACTTTTTAAATATATATTATGTAATTAATATTTCAATAGCCATTGCCTATGTATACAATGCATGAACATTTATTTTTCATATGCTAGCCTATAGTTTAGTTTAGTTAGTTACCTGTGAACTAGATTCTCTTCCCCTCTGCTCTATCTTGTCTTTATTTATTTTTTATCTATCTACTGCATGAAGAAAGCAAAAATCTGCAGTGTGATTTCACCAAAAGCTAAGGAGTCCTCGACTGTAGTCAAGTCATGTCAAGACTTGACTTCAAATCCTGCTTCAGAGAACAATTGAATTTCCAAGAAACCATGCGACTTACGCCGGTGGAGGTGGAGGTATGTTCTAAATATTCTGTTGTCACATCCAGTGAAAGTGAAAGTGACAGATTTGTACCTGTTCACGACCACATACAGGACTAAAGCAAATCTTTTCTGCAGCAATAAAAACAAGAAGATGGGCATTTTTAGCTCTAAGGGTAAGACTGTTTCTGTTTAGATTATAGAGTTTGATATTGCTATTCTTTTATTGTGTTGGACACAGAACTTGCTTTGTTTGTTTGAAGAAGGAAGGGATTTTTGTTCTCATTAGTTGTTAGGACTTCTCTAAAATATGACATGTGTACCTACAACAAGTTCATGTAACAGTGAAACTGATAAGTTTAATGTAATAGCTGACTAAACTTAAATATTGTGACTTTATCTGTTCCAGAAAAACGACCTGAGTCTCCCAGTAAGATCTGTTTATGAACATTATTCAGACTCATTTCCATCATTACTTATTTTGAGTGATGTTAGTGATGTTAATCATTGTGTCTCTTGTTTTCTACAAAATTCTCCACAGTTCTTAATGAGCCATGGAGGGAGGAGCCCTTGGGGTGAGTTACATTTTTGTTCCCATAATTCTGGGATCAAATATCAAAGAAGCAAGTGAAAAATAAAAAGTCCAAACATCAACCTGAAAGATGGTTTTGTGCCCTATGTCAGATCACTTTATTTTTGTTTTTAGCTGTTGTTAAGTTGGGCTAAAGATTGGTTCTCATTATGACTGCAAGGCTCTTAAGTCTCGCGCACTGAGAGTGAGATGTCATCTGCCGTATGGCGTTTTCAAATATTTTAATGATCTCCACCCCATAACTTGCTCAACCTATCAGCCTATCAGCAGAGAAGATGAATGGCCACACTAATTCCTTGCTAAAATCACATATAATCTTTTTGATCAGAAACAATGAGGATGATCTCCAGTATGTGAAGGACTACAAGCCAGCAAAAAGAAACATCAAACACCTCAGAGTTCTTCTGTACGGTCCAGTTGGTGCAGGAAAGTCCAGCTTCATCAACTCTGTTAACATCATCATGCAACGCAGAAATGCAATTCCTGCTGCAGCCTCTGCAATCACCAGTGATAAGAGTTTCACTAAAAAAGTGAGTGAACTTTAAATGTTCAGCTCATTCTCTTGCTGTCTCTGTGATGCTTGTAGCCAGATACATGTTTGTTGTCTGTTTTAAAATTGACATAAACACCTCAGTACCTCAGTATAGTGGCCATATTTCAGCCACAACCTCAGTTTACAAATGGAAAAATATGAAACTATTATTATCTTTTCTTGTGTTTTAGTATCAGACTCATAGAATCCAGATAGGAAGAGGAGACAACAAGAAATTTTACCCTTTTGTCTTCAATGACATCATGGGTGTGGAAAACGGTATGGACAGTGGTGTTTGTCCTGAAGACATCAAACTGGCCATGAAGGGACATGTGAAGGAGGGTTACAAGGTACATGTAATTTTATTAAATATTTTATTTATTCTTTCTGAGTTTCTACCATTGTCTGTATAAACATAATGATTGGATCAGCAAAACATCTTTATTGCTGTGATAAAACAAAGCAGAATGGTGGAATAAGGTTTCAGAGAATGGATGTCCTTCAATCCTCAGAACCCGGAAGCTACCATGTGACAGTGCATACATTCATTCAAATACAGCCAGCAGTCCTTCCTCATAGAGCAGAACAGTGAGCAGCAGTTCTCACACTGTTTATGTGTTTTCACTGTTTTCCAGTTCAACCCAGTTGCTCCACTGTCAGAAGGTGATCAGTACTACAAGAACAAACCCTCTGAAGATGACAAAGTCCATGTTCTGGTTTGTGTTTTATCTGCCAATGCACCAGAAATTAAGGATTCAGTTCTGCAGAAGATGAGCAGTGTCAGAGAGACAGCTGCTGACCTGGGTAAGAGCTCCTGTCAGGATGTTGTCACACTGTTGCAGATGACATTATACTGCATTGTTACATTTGTATTGACTAGTTAAACCAATCTGTAATTGATTCCTAGACCTGATAAAACAGAAAACAAAAGTTGGTTCAAGATAAACGACTTTATTGAATGTAGTCATTACAACAGGAGGGCAAATTTCCCCAATTCCCAAAATCACCTCCACCTCAAAGACAAAGGACTCTCCTTTGAGGACAACAATGTTCACATTTTAGACAGGGAGGAAAGGTGGTTTGAAAGAGGAGTCAAGGAAGCCATCTATGTTAAGCTGGAAAAACCTTCCCTTAACAGAGGTGGTGGCCTCAGACATCATCTTTCTACCACATACAATGCAGTGATCCCATCCATTCCCAGGAAGTTTGCACATACTCACAGCAAGAACAAAGGGCTGTCAACCAGTCCCCCTCCGGCAGTTTCATAGTCGTTAGCCAGTCGTTAGACACACATGGCCCAGTCAGCCAGATCATCACAGGTAAGTATGGAAACATTTAGTGCTATTGTTTTTTAAGTTTTACCCAGACCCACCCACTGAGGTCCTCCACCACATATAAACCATGTTTCTCCACCAAGCAGTTAGAACTGATGAAGCTGCTTGGATGAGCAGCGAAACGTCTTCAAGAAAACTCTACAAGTCCAGACACCTTGCTTCAATCTTCTCAACCCCTAATCTATCTTTAGTTGTTTAATTGGTTATTCTTCAGTTATTAAATCCAACCAGTCACAAATAATCAGTATTTATGTGTCTGTGTCTGCAGGGATTCCTCAAATGGCAATAATTACCAACATTGATACAGCCTGTCCTGAAACAGAAAAAGACCTGAAGAATGTGTACAGGAGCACATATATGCAGGACAAGGTCAGTATCTGACATTCACAGAAATTGATTAATCTTCAAAATATTTCAGATTCAGAGCCCTAAGAATTGTTTTGTTCACATTCAGATGAAAAAATTCAGCTCAGCCATAGGAATCCCACTGAACTGCATGTTTCCAGTGAAGAACTACAGCTATGAAACTCGCCTGAAGGACGACGTGGACACTCTGATCATAAGTGCTCTGAGACCAATGATCGACTTTGGAGATGACTTCATTGAAAACATTGTAGAACAAAATGTGGAGGAAGTAAATCAAGGAATTGAGGATGAGGGGAGATGAAACTCAGCGTTGGCCTTGGCCTTGCTTCTATATCACCAACAGGTATTAGCAAGTGCTCGCTTCTTTATATATAATTAATATGGGCACATGTTGGCAGCATTTAAAAGCTTGTCTATAGCTAAATAGGAATCTGTCTCTTTCCGTCTGTTCCCGGACCTTGGCCTCCACAAGGAGCTGAGTTTAGTATCCACAATTGCTTTTAATCATATGGGCATTATATCCACACAGTTTTAAGAGGCTGAATACATTTTGTTTTTCTTTTTCTTTTTTGAAACCTGGTCCCAGAGTCAATAGATATCTATGTCGCTTCCATGTCTCTGTGTGGATGGAGCCCAAAGCTCATAGGTCTATAGCTATTCTCATTTTGATAAAAGTCTCTCAGGGAAATGGGTCTGGAATTCATAATCAGTACATAAAATGGAAAATGTTTTTTTGTTGAAATGAACATTAAAAATGATCAAAATGACCAAATCGTTTTTGTTTTATTGTGCATTATATCATACAGATATTTACATGTATAAGAGGGAGGAAACATGAAACATTGAACAGAATATTTAATATAAAACAGTTCCATCTCCTGTCCTCTGCAGGCACTACAGAGCTATGACAACAATGCACAATATGAATGCTGCTCTGAGAGTGGATCACATCCAATCAAGACCACATATAAAGTCCAATTCTTTATAAATGAATGCGCTGTAAAAGCAGGATGTGCAGTGATTTGGTAATGATTATAAAGACTGTCTTCAATCACAATAGTGGCTACAAACACCTCAAGGTAGTTTCACTATAAAGAATTGGCAGCAATATCCCTTAATAAAATAACAATGAGCTGTTCAGCATTCTGTATGTAATTTGCCACTAAGGCAAAAGTTGCTGTGTTATAGTTACCAATGTACTTTAGGTCTCAACGGTCAAAAACTAAATTCGATAGTGACACCAAAGTGAGGAAATTTAAAGTT
Source organism: Parambassis ranga (assembly GCF_900634625.1). Lineage (NCBI taxonomy): Eukaryota > Metazoa > Chordata > Actinopteri > Ambassidae > Parambassis > Parambassis ranga. The sequence goes on along the minus strand of NC_041041.1, from coordinate 6,159,886 downwards.
TTTACAAGACAGGTGCCAAAGACATGAGCATTACACTGGTCAGCCAGTCCAATGTTCTGTGATATGCTAATATGTGTATATTAGCCAAGTGCTGTCTGTTTCATCAATTATTTAGATTATTAGTGTCTGCTTGTTGCTTTAATAATAAACTATCTGATATCATGTTGTTTCCTGTTAAGTGCTCCTCTGTGACACCACACCTCCTGCTGACAGCCTAGTATCTCACACTGGATATTTGTGTAAATGCTTTTTTATTTTTTTGACAGCCTGTTTATTTAGTTCACAATGCAGTAATCCTCTCTCAGTCTGATGGAAGAGAACATGAACCTCCAACACAAACCTTGGATCTTCTAACCATTTTCTTTCTTCACATGGATACTTCTCATCTCTGGTGTGATGCATCAGCACCACGATGACTGGTTTATCAGTCGATGACACTGAAAGGCCAGAGAGAAAAATCAGGTGAACAGAAAATTACAGTCTTAAAAGTTATCACACTAAAACCAAAACATGATGTGTTTAGGTCACATTTAGAACATTACATATGCAAGGGATGTTTAAAATATCAAAAAACACACATATCTCAGTGACCCTACATTACCTGCTTCATGTTTCTTGACTGCTTCCACATCTGAGCCAATACGGGTTGCGATTGGACAGAAGACAATGATGATGTCACATTCCTGCACATTTCTCGTGCTCTTCATGTTATAAAATAAGATAAGATAATCTTTTATTAGTCCCCCAAAGGGGTAATTCACAGTGTTACAGCAGCAGCATCACACGTAAGAAGAAAAAAAATAGCAAAAAATATAAAAGAAATAAAAACAACAGATAGATAGAAATAAAATGTGAATGTTTAACAGGACCCAAACGCAGACATAAAAAAGTCCAACAAAAGGCGAGCTTTATTAAAGCCAGGTCCAAAACTGAAAAACTCCAAAGGTACAAACACAGTGCAATAAAAAGACACAGGCAAAAAGAACAAACTAACCAGACAACAGGAATAATCCAAACAGTGGACAGGCGCACACATGAAGACTCTATCTATGGAGGACATGCGTGATTTTAGCATGGACATGCATGAGATGACACGGTGGGGAGACAAACAGGGTTGACTAGCAGGTAAGACAGCAGACGAACCAACAAGAACAAAGGGGACAACCAGACGTAAATAGAAAAAAGGTGAAGAGACACAGGTGAACACAATTAAGGCAGAGCAGGAGATCATGGAGGAGGGAGGACAGGACTTCAACATAAAACAGGAAGCACAGGACAACACTACGAACACATGAGGGAGGGAAGGAGAAGACACAAACAAGGGAGGTCAGGGGAGGAAGGATAAAGTACAAATTACCAGTGAACGTGCAAAACACAATTAACAAATTACAGATTGATCAAACCACAACACCTCACCTTTTTAATTAGGGCTTTCTTCACTTTTTTCTGTATGGTGTCCTCAGCGCCAAAAGTCTCACCAGTAACGGCACAGAAAAACTTCACTGTTGGAAAGCATTCACAGTGCTCCGCCATCTGTATTTGAAACAGTACAACAGTATTATTTTCACTGGTGGGAGGTAATAAAGTGCATTCACTGAGGTAATCATTAGTATTTATACTTCAATGAAGTATTCCCTGATACCCTGATTCTGGGACACACCCTTCATGCTGTCCCCCTGAAGCCAGATACTGACTCTTTATGTCCATTTAAAGCTAAATGCTCGTTCTCACATTTTCTTCAGAGATCACAGGCATCAGGACTCATCATTTTCATCTAGCTGAGGGAAAATCTCTCTGCCAGATGTGATGACTTTGGATTCACTGGATCATTCATGAGCCCTTCACTATTATACCAGGTGTAGTGTGCTAAGTTCTCTAAAATGGACCGTCTAAAAACACATGAGAGGAACCGACTGTCTGCTGAAAGCAATTCGTTTGATTACTCATTACAAAAAATCAATGCTGCACACACTCAACACATCCCTCTGTCTGGGGCAGTAATCTGGTTTCATTATTGAACACAGGAGGTATTTGCCTTTGGTGATGTGAGAAAAAAATGTTTCAACCATCGCATGTATACAAATACACTGTGTAGTATCAGAAGAGACATTTGAGAGATGTTATTTCATTATTACATTATGACCCCAAAACTGGGTGAAAAATACATGTTCCATAAACGCACACTGTTTCTGTTTAGTTATTTATCTGAACACGGGTGTAAGCACTGACATACATTTACACAAAGGTAACACAAACAGCAAATGTTCAGTGTATTAATTGTTATTGCTTTACTATTAATATGTCTCGAAATATAAGAAGAAAATTACCTGTAAGTTTCTTCTCCGCGAATAATTCTTCTTTACACAAAGATCCTTTTCACAGTTTCACTTTCCTGCAACCACGTGACTTCAGAGAATTCTTTATGTTGTCGGGAACAAAGTTAAAGTAAAAATGAAATATTCAGCTCCTCCTGGCTGTTAACGCATAACAATAAAATCCTTACAGAACTGGTTTTTGATCCGGATTCTAATCAATTGTTGGCAGACGCTTCAGACCGCAGGGGCATGTTGAGGCGCGTGCGTGACGTCACCGTGCCATATGAACAAGCCTGTACACCGTACTGATATAAAAACAAAAACAACTGCAACAACAAAAATGAACTGCGCTCCATCAAACAAAACAAGAATGGCAATATCTACCACACTTCCGGTCTCCGCCTTCAAATTAAAATCACCATCTATGCGATCTAAATTATAGGGAGGAAGGAACATACACTGACTAAGGTTACAGACTTTCCCTCTTTCCTTGTTTTCATAACCTTGTTTCATAACATAAACTGAACAAATAAACAGTATGAATACAATTTGTGTAACAGTAAAAACTGTTATTGCTACCTGCACAAAAGCCAGTCTCCAGTTTCTCTCTCAAAGAGGTCGCATAGCATCCCTGAGAAGAAAACACCCATTATTTCGGTCTGAGGATATAGTGCAGCACATCAGGGACAGGTGAGGAGGGCATAAGCTGTATCAATAAGACATCCCTCCCCAACCTTGATCTAGGAATTCTGTTTTCATTTCACATACTCTTGGACAAAGACTTTGATGATTAAGTGGTTGAAATGTACCAAAACTGTGTTCAAGCTTTCTGCTGTAAAAGTTGTGGGAGGTCTGTTGAGACTGGTACTCATCATCTCAACATCTGCACTGTCTTCCCAATAATGTAAAGATCATATAGATCCACTGTAATGCAACCACAATAGTTTCAGCTTGTCAACATCAACAACCTGTCATGTTTGTTCTCTGTATTATCTGATGTTTGTTCCTCTCTCTCTCTCCTTCATCCACTCTGTCTGCCTCCCTCTTCTTCTAGTTCTGTACCTGACCTGACCTGTCAGCAGGAAGGTTCTCCTTCAGGAAGGTGATATGGTGACTAATACCGGTATTTAAAATATCTGATGCCCTCTTCTAGTTGTTTATGCATGTAAAAGGTGCTAACAAGGAGCTTCCTGTACGTGGAACATAGGTTTCTGTCCTTACTTTTAGTTTGAATAACAAAACAAGTGAAAAAATATGAAGGTTTGTGGCATGCTGTAAATGTTTTGTCCTCAATCCACCCCTTCAACCATCTTTTTCAGACTTCTTCATCTTCATAGCAGGACCAAAAATGAACATGTGTCATTTTTACAGTCACAAAAATTTGTTAACTGCATCACAGTATATTTTGGTGTTTATGTGTTATGTTATCTTTCTAATGCCGACCAGATACAACATAAACCATATTTTCCCTGGCTGAATCCACAAATACATAATATTAAATGCTATTACTAATTACATGTAAACAAATTAGAATGATTGATCATCAAATCCGATTTTGGTCCACGTATTATTGTTCATTTTATTTCATGCTAATATTGATAGAATAACACAACATATTGAACGATAAATATCAAACACTTCCACCTTATCACCTCTTGGAGTCACTAGAGAGCAGTGAACACCAGCAAACATCACATGCCATCCTTGGTTTCACTGATCTTTCAGAACTCAGGATCTTCCATCATTAACAACCAACTGACAATCCTCATAGAAGCACCTGTTCTCAGTAGTTTTTTAATACTTAGTATGCTGTTCAGTTCCAATCCCTGCAGCAGAATGTGTTCAGATTTAAACACATTGGACGCAACCATTGAAATGTTATCAGAGAATGGCCAAATATCAAACAACCAGGTGATTTCAATTCCTGGGCAAATGAACTTCCAGACATAAAACCAATGTGAATATATATATATATATATATATATATATATATATATATATATATATATATATATATATATACAACATATGAAAACACTAATAAAAACACTAAAATCCATAAACTCATTGGCATATATTTACATTTACTGTGTTTGTATAACTGTCTTCGACAGCCTGTTTTTATTTTGTGCACATTGAAGTAATCCTCTGAGTGTCATGGAAGAGAACATGAACCTCCAACACAAACTTTGGATCGTCAAAATTATCCGGTTATCATGGCACCTGTCAGTGGGTGGGTGTGTTAAGTAGAAAGTGAACATTTTGTCTTCAAAGATGATGTTAGAATGTTAAACCAGTCTGTTGTGTTTCCGGCTGCAATGACACAAATGTGTGTGTCATTGTGTAAATATTATGCATATGTATGCATTGTGTAAAATCCTCTGAGCCTAAACTATATAGTAAATTGAAATAATAAAACATCCACATATTACCACCACACTTTGTTTTGCCAGTACTCACAGAAATCATACATATGCGGAAGATCACACCACCATTGAATCATTTTCCATTCATTGAATTCTGCCAAATTGTACACAAGGATGGCAGCAAATCCGCTAAGTATAACCCCTAATGTAAGATAAGGCCATCGAGTTTTACTGTGTCTGTACAACACTTCAGTTATCTCACTCACAGCTAAATCATTTTTTGCACATTTAAGCATTCCATTTGTTGTTTCATGGAAGAGAACATGAACCTCCAACACGAACTTTGAACCCTCAAACCATTTTCTTTCTCCTGGGGAAAACTCCTCATCTCTGGTGTGATGCATCAGCACCACAATGACTGGTTTATTGCTTGATGACACTGAAAGAAAGAAAATAAATATTAGATTATATTTTTGAAGGTGGGGCAAAGCTTATACTAAAAACACACAATTACACTCTTGGTACATCCCCACATTAAAATTTCATTTAACATTAAATATCTGAGGAATGTATTTGAAATGACAAAAACAAATGCACATGTACCTTCTGCATGTCTCTTGACTGCTTCCACATCAGAGCCAATACGGGTTGAGATTGGACAGAAGACAATGGCGACATCACAGTCCTGCAGGGATGATGATGTCTGCACCCATGTACATCCTCCCTTTAAATTATCCAGTATGGTCTTATGAGCACCGTGGGTCGCACCCGTAACAACAGGGTGAATCTTGATTTTTTGCAGACACATCACAGCTGACAATGGCCACAGCAGGGTGGTCGCTGTGAAATGATTAAGAATAGTTACCATTAGTGTTCATATTCATATTAACACTCAAAGATCAAAGATTCACTGCACATTAGCAGCAGACTCACCTCTTCAGTTTAACTCTACAGGAGTGGATGCTGTTTCTTCTAATGGGAGACACAGTTCAGATTTATTAACACATGCACGACACAAAGTTCTGTTGTCTTCTGCACAGACCTCTGTATAAACCACTGTAGTCTAAACAAACGTCAGTCCACATCTGTACAGAATGGGCCCAGACTCTGACAGTTGGGTGGGTCATGCTGCATATTGTATTGAGTTGAGGACTAAGCTAATTCTGTCATGTTTTGACAGGTCAAAAATGAAGGACTACGAAATATTCGCCACATATTATTTTAGCATTTCCCCATAGTATTTCTACTGACAACGTGATAAAGTGAATCACATACATTCACCACTCACATATTGGATCATTTCCCGAATGAATAAAGTAATTTCCACTAGTGTAATATTTATGCAGAAATATATACAGTAACTCTCCACACACTTTCAAGCAGTGCTGTAGGCTACATACATTGTGACAGTTACAGGGACAGTATGTAGGTCTGCGTGCCACTTCGAATAGACAAAATGTCCATCCTAGCCTGAAATGGCGGATTTGTACGTGTGTTGTCTCACAAAGTAGTAAAGTTTTAAACAAAACGTTTGGCTACATGACATTGCAAATACATGTTTTTTGCATAAACTTCATGCAAACAGTAATTTCCCATTACTTTAAACGGATTTGAAACGAACTTTGCATGTCATACTGAATGCGAAGTAATGAATCAATCATACTCTTTTTCCATAAAATAATGGCAATACTACCTCAACAGAAACAGTCTTACCCGAAAGGAAGAGGGGTCCATCTTCTGGCTTCTGCGGCCGTGCTGTAAAACCTCGTTTTATTTTGTATATGACCGTGATTACATATAAATCAGTCACTTTCACTTTCACTTTCCGCCCGCTGCTGTGAGACACAAGGAGGAGGAAGCTTCTACCGAATTTCTCTGAAGTCACGTGGTTATAAAATCCACAGTGCGCTGGGTCTTCTGTTCAATCTGTTGTCTTTGCAGCGGAAGACAAGAGACGCAGATTCATTGGTAAGAGGTCTCTTCTTACATTTCCATTAAACTGCCGTGATCAAGACATGTACAGTTCATTACTACATGTTAATTTGTGTTAAGTTTAGGAACTTATTCACACAAATGACAATGTGGACATTTGACTAAGAGAGCTAGAAGCATTTCAATAATGTGGTGGCATATGGCACACAATGTATGTACACTGTAAAATGTAACAAGTTGACATTACTTTAAAAAAAAACGGATTGCCTTGAAATTATAAGTAAAAATAAAGTATGACATTAATTTTAAATCATTACAGCTGAGCAAACTTGACTATAGTTAAGTCAAAATAATTTGTCATAATAATTAGTTATAATTATATATACTATACTAGGCTATATACAATATCAGTTCAGATTACATCTGACAAAACGTCTGAGTTATGTAAGTAACTACTCATTAAAAGAAAAAAAGGTATCCTGCGAAATCTAAGTATTCATATTATGAGGAAAATATGAGGAAGCTGATACTGAGTGGAGGATTTGCACCGTAATGTGCATGTCATATAGCCAAGTGCCACCTAGTGTCAGGTACAGGTGTCAAACAGTGTGTTTAACACTGCTTTTACAGACTGGATGGTGAATACAGTTCTTTACTACAACATGTCTCACTGATGTGGTCATATTGTCACTGACTCTTAGTGATGTTAAACATGTTACTTTTACCAGAAGTGAAGGACTGGATTTAACAGTGGATGAATAAATATCTCTTTTTGGCATAAATTTGGTTGAATTTAAAAACATGAATTCATGAATTCATCAGCTCCTATCATTAAGAGAGAAAGAAGAAGAACAGTCTATTGTGTCTCTACAGGCTGCAGAGTCAGGCAGTGGGAAAGTTATAAAAAGAAGAACGACATTCAGTCATTGACGTTCAGATCAGTCCAACCACACCATCAGACCAAGATCCAAGAAGAAGAGGTAAAAAGTTTATCTTTAAGACTTTTTGTGTTTAGAACACATTTTCTACTTTACTGAAGTGAACCTTATAAGGACAACACTGTGTCTTAAAACTGATTTAAATGTTTTATGTCAGACAAAAAAGCAGTTTTAATAACACTCTGTCTGAATATAGTAACAGCCAACAGTGATGCAGTTCTGCTGCACTGTGACTATGTTTGGTGGATTGTTCTGTCTGTTTTATATGGACAAACTTCAGTGGAGTATAAATACTAAATGAGTGAATGTACTTTATTTCTTTCCACCAGTAGAAACAGCACAAAGATCACTCTGTCATATGTCTTCTAGTCTCTGTGTTCACATGTCTTCTGTTTCAAATGCAGATGGCTGTGGAGGAAGAGAAATGGCAGAACATCCTGGAAGAACTGAAGAGCTCTGAAATCAAAGACTGTGTTCCATGTATGTTTAACTATTTACATTTGTTTGTTGTTTTCTATTTATCTTTCCTCTTGTAAGATCTGACACAGTTTGTGTTCATGTGACAGTGTTCAGTAAATGTATGTTTGCTTTGCAGGTGCTGAAGAGTTGAAGAAGAAAATTCAAAGTCTCCACAGTGATGTTTTGGATTTTCTTACTTATGTGGTGAAGAGTTTACCTTCAAAGAAACCAAGAACAGGTTATCTTGTTATTTACAGCATTACAAATGTATCTGAATATCTTGTATTATTCATCACAAATGTTGTCTCTGTGCAGCTGAAGAGTCAAATGTCTGATTTATCACTCAGCTACAGTTTGAGCCAAATTTGTACTTTCTGCCTTTCTGAGTACAAAAGGTTCTAAATAACATAGTGTTTGTGATCAGAGGATGAACATGAGCCTCTGTACAGATGTCTGCAGCCAGTCATCCTCCGTCTTTTTCTTAACCTGCTTGTTCTGTACAGGGTCACAGAGGAGCTGGAGTCTGTTCCAACTGCCACAAACTCTGAGGCCTTTGTTTGACTCTTAGTGAGACTGGATGGACAGGTGGATGAATGAATATCTCATTTTGTCATAAATTTGGTTGAATTTCAACAAAGAAGCTTTTGATGTATTGAGCTACTGTAGCTTCCACCAGTCTTCCACCTTAGGAGCTCTTTTAGGCCAAAGATGCTTCATGAATAACTGTTATCTAAGAAAACTCTCAGCGTGCTCATTCTGAGAATGTTCCTAGAATTCTATCAGTAAAGGCCTCAGTGTGAGGAACCTTCATGAACATGATCTGTGGTTTGAACACAGTCTTGTAGCACCACATAGCAACACAAATCTGTGCAGCACCCAGAAAATCAGCAACATGTAACACTTGTTTCCACAGATCAAGCCAACCAGGCTGCAGACAATACAGAGACATCACAACCTGACAGTCCAGAAGAGGAGGATAAACCTGATGACATGGATCCAAAGAGTGAACCACCTGTAAGTACACTGTTTTTACTGCTGACCAACCAGCACAAATACCACTACTACTACTACTTTGATTATGCACGCATTGTGATATTTTACATTCAAATTTCTTAAATTAACTAAAACAAAACATGAGTGTAACTGTCAAACTGTTCTGGCTGCACAGTATGAAGAGATAACAACTCCATGAAAACAACTTTTTTAGCTTTACTGATTGTGTGAGTTCTGAACACAGGACTTGTTCATCTGCTGCATCATAAAAGCTCGGGGAGACATCACAGCTCATACTGTAAGAAGACTTGATTTAATCTGTTCTCTAACACATAATCAAACTTTGTATTGTGTCTGCACAGGCTGCAAAAAATATGGAGACATCACCATCACAACCTGACTGTTCAATAGAGACATCTGTTAACAGGGAGGAAGAAGAACAGTCTGCTGTGTCTCTACAGGCTGCAGAGTCAGACAGTGGTGAAAATATAAAAGAAGAACAACATTCAGCTAATGACACTGAGCTCAGTCCTAACAACCAGTCAGACTCACACCATCAGAAGAAGATCCAAAAAGAAAAGGTGAGAAAGACATTTATTTTTAAATGGACATAAAGATTAAAAAGAATGAAATATATTTGAAGCTCCTGCATTAAAGTTTAGAACAAATATTTGTCTTCACTGGAGTTAACCTCATTAAAACAACCCTGTCCTAATAAAACTGATTTAAAACAGTCCTGAATGTGTCAGTCAGACCAAAAAGCATTTTAATAACACTTGGTCTGAATATATCAGCAGCCAACAGGAAGAATGCTGATGGTAGAGGGGCAGGGTTGGAATCAGCAGCAGTAATCAGCTCTACAGATAATTACTGTTACCTCTCAGCTCATGTATGCTGCACAACGAACACGTTCCTAAAACCTGGACAGAGACACATCAGTGATGGATTTAACTCATGACTCTTGTTAGTTCTCCTGTGCTGTGACTATGTTTGGGGGATTGTTCTCTCTGTTTTATATGGACAAACTTCAGTGGAGTATAAATACTAAATGAGTGAATGTACTTTATGACTTTCCACCAGTAGAAACAGCACAAAGATCACTCTGTCATATGTCTTCTAATCTCTGTGTTCACATGTGTTCCGTTTCAAATGCAGATGGCTGTGGATGAAGACAAATGTCAGAAGTTCCAGAGAGAACTGAAGAGGTCTGAAATCAAAGATTGTGTTCCATGTATGTTCTACTATTTACATTTGGTTGTTGCTTTCTGTTTATCTTTCCTCTTGTAAGATCTGATCTTCCACCAGTCTTCCACCTTAGGAGCTCTTTTAGGCCAAAGATGCTTCATGAATAACTGTTATCTAAGAAAACTCTGTGTGCTCATTCTGAGAATGTTCCTAGAATTCTATAAGTAAAGGCCTCAGTGTGAGGAACCTTCATGAACATGATCTGTGGTTTGAACACAGTCTTGTAGCAGCACATAGCAACACAAATCTGTGCAGCACCTGGAATATCAGCAACATGTAACACTTGTTTCCACAGATCAACACAACCAGGCTGCAGACAATACAGAGACATCACAACCTGACAGTCCAGAAGAGGAGGATAAACCTGATGGCATGGATCCAAAGTGTGAACCACCTGTAAGTACTCTGTTTTTACTGCTGACCAACCAGCACAAATACCACTACTACTACTTTGATTATGCACACATTGTGATATTTTACATTCAAATTTCTTAAATTAACTAAAACAAAACATGAGTGTAACTGTCAAACTGTTCTGGCTGCACAGTATGAAGCGATACCAAGTCCATGAGAACAAGGAAAAACTTCTTTAGCTTTACTGATTGTGTGAGTTCTAAATACAGGACTTGTTCATCTGCTGCATCATTAAAGCTCAGGGAGACATCACAGCTCATTCTGTAAGAAGACTTGATTTAATCTGTTCTCTAACACATAATCAAACTTTGTATTGTGTCTGCACAGGCTGCAGCAAATATGGAGACATCACCATCACAACCTGACTGCTCAAAAGAGACATCTGTTAACAGGGAGGAAGAAGAAGAAGAAGAAGAAGAAGAAGAAGAACAGTCTGCTGTGTCTCTACGGGCTGCAGAGTCAAACAGTGGGAAAAATATAAAAAGACTACATTCAGCTAATGACACTGAGCTCAGTCCTGACAGCCAGTCAGACTCACACCGTCAGAAGAAGATCCAACAAAGGGAGGTGAGAAAGTTACATTTATCTTTAAATGGACATAAAGATTAAAAAGAATGAAATATATTTGGAGCTCCTGCATTAAATTTTAGAACAAATATTTGTCTTCACTGAAGTTAACCTTATTAAGACAACCCTGTCCTAGTAAAACTGATTTAAAACAGTCCTCAATGTGTCAGTCAGACCAAAAAGCATTTTAATACCACTTGGTCTGAATATATCAGCAACCAACAGGAAGCATGCTGATGGTAGAGGGGCAGGGTTGGAATCAGCAGCAGTAATCAGCTCTACAGATAATTACTGTTAGCTCTCAGCTCATGTATGCTGCACAAAGAACACGTTCCTAAAACCTGGACAGAGACACATCAGTGATGGATTTAACTCATGACTCAGTTCTCCTGTGCTGTGACTATGTTTGGGGGATTGTTCTCTCTGTTTTATATGGACAAACTCCAGTGGAGTATAATTACTAAATGAGTGAATGTACTTTATTACTTTCCACCAGTAGAAACCGCACAAAGATCACTCACATCACACATGTCTTCTGTTTCAAATACAGATGGCTGTGGATAAAGAGAAATGTCCGAAGATCCTGAGAGAACAGAAGAGCTCTGAAATCAAAGATTGTGTTCCACGTATGTTTAACAATTCAATTTATCTTTCCTCTTGTAAGATCTGACACAGTTTGTGTTCATGTGACAGTGTTTAGTAAATGTATGTTTGCTTTGCAGGTGCTGAAAATTTAAAAGCGAAAAAAGCATTTCAGCCAAATGATGCTGTGGTGGACAGTTTACCTTCAAAGAAACCAAAAACAGGTTATTTATATTAGGAGTTATTTACTGCATCACATTTATCTGAATATCTTGTATTATTCATCACAAATATCGTCTCAGTGCAGCTGAAGAGTCAAATGTCTGATTTATTATTCAGCTACAGTTTGAGACACATTTGTACTTTCTACCTCTGTGAGAACAAAAGGTTCTAAATAACGTAGTGTTTGTGATCAGAGGATGAACATGAGCCTCTGTGCAGATGTCTGAAATTTGGTCTTTTAAGTAGTTTAAAGTTCTGATTTCAGTTGAAAGTCTTCCAGCACCACTGACATGTTCTCCTCTTTTCTAATGATGGTACATGTCCATGAGTTCAAACCTCACACACATCACCATCATTTGAAAGATTCTCAGATTACATCTTGAACAATGTTCCTAAAACATGTTAGGTGAAAAATCAAAGTCATGCAGACCCATTTATTTAGTTTATTTTGTTTTGTTTAAAGAGGTGTTCAGTTGCATCTTTTAAATAAACAGCTGAGTTCTCATCTTTATAAAAATGAGGAGCAGCCAGCTCAATGCCCCTTTAAACACTACTCCCAGAATCCATTGAACAGCTGCTCACATTGATCTAATGAATGATTAGTATGTAAACCATGGACAGTGTGAAGCATAAAGGTTTATTTCTTCTAAAGACAAACTGAGTCAGGCTGTTCTCTTCATTCAGCCTCTCTTCAGTGGTTCAGTGTTCTGGCTCATACCCAGCTGCTGCCATGGTTGCTATGATGATACTCAGAGGCTCATGTTCAGCTGCTCAGATGAAACTTGTGAAACTAGAGATGACAACAACTAGTTTTACATTTGTCAACACTAATGCAAATATTGTTTTTCATTTTTAGCCTCATGGGTTCCCACAGTGACTTTCTCCTGTGTTGTTACTGGTGAGACTTTTGATGCTCATAAGACCATAGTAGAAAAGGTGAAGAAAAGAAGCTGGACCTTAACAACTCGGGTGGAGACAACAGAAAATGTGCAGGAATGTGACATCATCATTTTCTTCTGTCCAATCACATCTCGTATTGGCTCAGATGTGGAAGCAGTCAAGAAACATGCAGCAGGTAATGTACAGAGGGTCACTGAGATATGTGTGTTTTTGTGATTTTAAACATCCCACAGATATTTAATGTTAATGTACATTAGTTCTTTCATCCCTCTGTTGAGGCTCGTGTGGCTCTTAGAGGCCCAGCTGATTTGGGAAATAATAATGTGAATAAATAATAATAAATTAAATGTATTTTTATTTTTTCATTATTTTCGGTGTAATACTAATAACTTTGGAGACTGAGGTGGTCTTGTGACATTAAAATTAAACTTGTTTTAACATTTTGTAAAAAAAAAAAAAAAAAAAAAAGTGTCACCCTCACGTCCTGTATGTGACACCGGACATACTTGTTTAATACATAGACTGATATTATCCGAACACCTTCATGAAAATAACAAAGGATGCATTTGGAGTAATATCGATCTTTTGGATTCTCATAGTTGTACACACACTGAATTTCACTCTTATCAGAATAAAACCAGCATTTTTTTGCTAATATATAATAAACTACATGTTTAGTGTTCTCTTGAATTTACTGGTCAAATAGGATTTGTGGCTCTGAATGTGTTTTATTTGGTGGGAAACCAAATTGCTCTTTTAATGCTGAAGGTTGCTGGCCCCTGATCTAATCTTATGGTTTTAGGTTTAGGTTTCATATTTTGTTCTTCTCTCCTCCAGTGTCATCCAACAATAAACCAGTCATTGTGGTGCTGATGCATCACACCAGAGATAGGAAGTATCCATGTGAAGAACGGAAATGGTTTGAAGATCCAAGGTTTGTGTTGGAGGTTCATGTTCTCTTCCATCAGACTCAGAGAGGATTACTGCAATGTCCACACAACGACCAGGCTGTCAGTAAAATACAACAAGAGTTATACAGACACAGTAAATCTCTATGGTTTTGATTATAGTTCAGAGGTTTTATTTTCCAGATTGAAATCACTTCGTTTGATCCTCTGCTGTTTCGTGGTCATGTGAGAATATGGTTACATCCAGTGTGTGCACCATGAGTGTGTGGATGTGTTAAAAGGTAAACTCATACTGATAGATGGCTTCACTCTGAGAATACATACATGTGACCTGCCCTCCACCCACATTGTATTTGAAGAGGAAACAAACAATGTAGTTACTTTGTGTATATATTTGTTGTGCATGTCTACAGCAGAGGGCAGATTTCACCTAACAGTGAACAAAACTCAGATCATTTGTTAAGTAAAAAATAAAGCTGATAATAGGAAATATTATTTAATTAAAGTGGCAACACCACTAACAGACAGAGTACACTATTAGCATGTATGTATATTGCATTGTATTATTACCAGTTCTTCATAGTCAAATTAAGCTGATACAGAGCAGTCTTCATCATCTTGAATAGGTTACATTTGCTAAAATGACCAAATTACTACATACATATTATACTGCTTTTACAAAATTTTTAAATCATGTACTTCTTTTGTTGAATATAATGTAATTCATTGTCATGTAATTCCTGCTTCTATGTTATCTCACCATTTGTGTTGTTTTTAAGGTTTATGTATGTCTGAGTTTGTAGACATCTTGAGGGACAATGCAAAAACTGAGGTCTGCTTCTAAATGCATTCACAGCTCTGTAGCACCTCCAAGAGGTGAGAAGATGAAACTGTTTGATATTGTTTAATATTGTTTCTTGTTATACATGTCAGTGTCTGCATGACATAAAATGAACAATAATAAATGGACAAAATCAGATTAGATTTTTGTGTAACTTGATTAAATGTATTTAATTAAATGTAAATAAAAAATACTTTCTAACAAAGATAACACATAGCCAGCATATACTGTGATCAACTCCCAGTGACCGCAAAATTGACATTATGTTCATGGATCCTAAAGACAACAGTTTTATGAATGAATACAGGCTGAGCAGTGAACAGAGGATGTTTCAGTGGTCTGCACCATTTTTTTTTTTTGGGGGGGGGGTCAAATCTTTGGTGGGGACATGTCACCTCTGTCTTGCAACTACATATTTCACATACAATATATTGTATTTTATAAACACATACACACACACATACAAAAGGAATCTATTTCATGTTCAACTAAAATAAATGGATTCCTATTGCATCGTTAGGATACTGATGGCAGCATCATTCAGTTTAATAATGTTAAGCAGATTATTTAGGAAAGCAGATATTATTATGTATTATTATCAGTAGGCATTACTGTGTATATGTTCTCTATTTGGTGGAAGGAACAACAGCGAAACAGGTTGCAGCAGTTAACATCAGTACATAAAAGTAAGAACAGTACAGTTTCCTTCACTGTTCCCTCATAGCATAATCATATAATTTACATGCATCCCTTCACCTCCAAATACCAAACAGAGCTTCCCCACCTCTTGATTTTTTTTGTCCTTATGCAAGTTTTTCAATGAAGTCATCTCCAAAGTCGATCATGTTTCTCAGAGCACTCAGGATCAGAGTGTCCACGTCATCATTCAGGTCAATTTCATGGCTGTAGTTCTTCACTGGAAAGATGCAGTTCATTGGGATTCCTACTGTTGAGCTGAATTCTTTCATCTAAACACAAACGACACATAGCACTCTTGAAACTCTGAAACATTTTGAGATAAAATGAAATCACTTCATTTCTATGAATGACAGAAACTGACCTTCTTCTGCAGATATCTGCTCTTGTACACATTCTTCAGGTCTTTTTCTGTGTCAGGGCAGGCTGCATCAATGTTGGTCATTATTGCCATTTGAGGAATTCCTGCAGACACATGAATATTAATTATTCTCACTATGTAAAGCATGTTTTAATTTAAAAACTTAAGACGCTTACTTTTGTAAGCATGGTTTAGTAAACAAGCATGGTTTGGGTGATGTTACAAGGCAAACATTTTTCATCTGCAACAAGTTCCCACACTTTCTTTGAGACTAGCATTATTCCTGCATCAAAAGGCAAATTTAACAGTCATAGAATACCAGCCTATTAAATTGCCTTCAAAATTTGACTACCACAGTTGTTTAAGTAGAGCTGGAATTGTGCCTGAACCGATTCAAGAACGTCCTGACAGGAACTCTTACCCAGGTCATCAGCTGCCTCTCTGACACTGCTCATCTTCTGCAGAACTGACTCCTTAATTTCTGACACGTTGGCAGATAAAACACAAACCAGAACATGGACTTTGTCATCTGGAGCAGGAGCTGGGTTGTAGTCACGATCGTTTTCTGACAACTTTGATATTAGTTTGAACTGATAAACACAAAACACACACAAAAAACAAGTTCCCTGAAAGTTTCTTGACACAGTCTCCAATCTGTGGATTGTTTAATGTGAAACATAAACACATAAAACATGAATATTTACTCATGTAATAATATTTAAGAACTGTAATATATGTTGACAGAACTATTGCTCTGTATCTGTCTGATTAAATAAAATGGCACATGTACCTTGTAACCCTCCATCACGTGTCCCTTCATGGCCAGCATAATGTCCTCAGGAAGAACACCACTATCCGTCCCCTCTTCCAGACCCATGATGTCATTGAAGACCACAGGATAATATGTCTTTTTAGTTCCTCTTCCTGTCTGGATTTTATGTGTTTGAAACTAAAACACAAACAAGATGAAATGTTGATTTTTTTTTTTATGATAGTGAAATCATCTACAGACTTGTTTTTACCTTTTTCCTATTGTTCTTTGAAAGATAATTTTATAATGGTTGCAGACAGGGAGAGATTTACACCTCCCTCAGCAGAGCCAAAAACATCATCAGGGAGAGTTCCCACCCTGGTGGTTTGCCCTGCTACCCTCTGGCAGGCGCTACAGGTGCAGCAGGACAAGCAAACAGATTCAAAAACAGCTTCTTTCCAAAAGCTGTAACCACCCTGAACTCCCACATGCACTGATTTTAATGTGCAATACTACATAGCCAGATTGACAATATACAACATGTGCAATATATATATATATAAGTTATATATACTTCAAATGTATACCATGTGCAATATCCTCATACGAAATACTGTATATAGACCATATTTATATCTGTGCACCCACTCCTGTGTTTATATTGTAAATATTTGTTTTTTAATATCTTTTCTTTGAATAACATCCCATACATCTCTTTTTTATATATTGCTTTTTTATCTCATTGTACTTGTGTATAGTGACAATGAAAGGCATTCTATTCTATTCTAGTCTTATGTTATTTGTTAATGCGGATACCCGACTAAGTAGTTTGTAAAATTACACTTCTTACAGTTAAGTTGACCTTCAAAGTTTTTCCTTTAGAACTTTGTAAACTGTTAAAGTGACCTTTAAGATTCATCATAATGAGCGAATTAATTTTCTTTGTGAGGTGACTGACCACTAAAATCTATGTTTTTTCCTCCTTCAGAGTCAAGGCGATACGGTGATTTATAATTATGTTTAGAGAAGGATAATCAGCAAACATGATGCCTCAGGCCACATCATGAGCTGAAACTGAAGTTCTCCTACTTTTTTGGTGTAACTTCTGTCACTGGTGGTTGCAGAGACTGCAGCAGAAATTGTCATTCTGCGTCGTATGACGTTGGTGACTGAGTTGATGAAGCTGGACTTTCCTGCTCCAACAGAACCGTACAGAAGAACTCTGAGGTGTTTGATGTCTTCATTTTCTGGCTTGTACTCCTGCACATACTGAAGATTCCTCCCATTATCTCTGATAAGAAATATTATATTTAATTTATATAGTTACATAAATGAATCAATTAAATCCATTATGATATAAATGTCGGTTTTGATAATCGATGCTTACATAACAAGCAACGTCACAAAGATAAGATCACAAATGTAGTTTTTTTCTGCATTTTAAAGAGTCAGAGCTTATTCTGCTCACCATCATTTATATCTCCTAATCAAACATTATATGTTTTGTAAAATGTTCACATCTTTTCCTAAACCTATAGTTCTGATGCTTAACCACAATAGTTGATTTAAATTTACATTTTAAGAAGTAAACTTACCCCCAAGGTAAATTTCTCCATGGTTTATCAAAAGCTACAGATAATTTTACAGAGAGAAGAGACAAACGTTAACAACATTCAGAGTAATGATGGAAATGTAAATATGAACTACAGTCTTACTGGGAGGGAGTGGGGGTTCTTCTGCAACAAAGAACAGAATAGTAACTTTTTAATACTTAAGTGTCAACAAAGAAATAATTTGTTCTAGTCATCTTGCTTTTAAGTTTTTATTTGTTTAGTGGTGAATTATGTTACTTACGAGGAGGAGATCTCACAAACAATGTCTTAAAACGGCTTCCTAAAGAGAGAGAAAAATATAGAGTATGTCAATAAAGATTCTAACTCATCCAGGTTATTGCTTAATCAAGAGCTAGAAGCAGGGCAACTGGACATCAAAACTCTTTTGTCAATTACTAGTGCATTTGGAATTTCTGTTCTGTTTTATCGTCATAGATTTTGCCACCATTTACAGCAAAGTAGTGTAGTTCAATGTAACAAGAGTTTAAAAACATTATTGTAAAGTCAACAATTAGGTGAAAATATTTTAGGATCACAATGCAGCCCCTATACACACGGTTGATGTAACTTTTAATATTTTTAATAGACTACGTGCAGGTCTGCGGGAGTTAATGATTTCATTAAGGCATTGATTTGTTTTCTTCAGTTTTATTCATATAAAAAAGAACTACAGAAGTATTTTACTGAATAATCTCAAGAAGAACTTACTGATATTGGAGTCACTCATCCTTTTGCCGTCGCAGTGCTGTGACAATATCACCACAAACACAGCACTGTTCTTGTTGAAGAGCCTCCCTTACACTGTGACTCACAATAAATCAGCTCTACATTTCAATTGTCTCAGCCCTTCACAGTTTGTTGTTTATTCGTTTGTTGGATATGTGAAAGTGAAACTCTGAAAAGAGGCAGTGTCTTTATGTCACCGGTCATTTACTTTGTTGCAGAAGAAGAGCAGAGCTGCAGAGACTCCAGGGTAAGATGTGTCTTCTTGTATTTTTACTAACTGAAGTCTCTTATTGGAGTCAAAATTTATCATGTTGATTTTATTGTCATTTTAAAATCTTTTTATTCTTGCATGACCCATTCTCCAAGAAATGATTTGTTTACTGATTTTTCAGTAAACAAATAATCAGCAGATTATGATTTTAGAGTTTGTAGGTCTAATTGTACGCTGGTGACGATCGATTTAAAGTCACTGGTAAATTAAATTGTTTTATTGACATACTTCATGTCTGAGGATACACACTTTTTTAAAGGGACGTTTAGAAAAGTTTAGAATCTGTCTCTGAAGAGTAATTTCAAGATAAGCATAGGCTAATGAAATGCACATTGTACTCATCAGAGATGTTGATAGGACTGCTTGTGGAAATATGATGTTGTAACTCATTTGTAACTAAAAAAACTGATTACATAGATATCCACATACAGACAGAGTTATGACATTAAAAAAAATGATGAATTTGGGTTTGTGTCTGTTACTCATTCTCAGAAAACAGGCAACCAAGTTCAGAAATGAAGAAGATCTTCCCTATCATAATTGGTGAGACCTTTGGTGCTGATAAGGCCATACTGAAAAAACTCAAGTATAGAAAAAAGAAAAAAAAGGGACCCATTCCCCAACAGGAATGTGACATCATCATTGTCTTCTGTCCAATCTCATCCCGTATTGGCTCAGATGTGGAAGCAGTCAAGAGACATGATGAAGGTAATGAAAACACTTACATTACAATTTGTTGATCTATATATACAGATTGACAATGCTTTTTCAACCAGTTTTTGGTGAGCTGTTGTCCATATTTATACAGCCACTGTTTCCTTCCCCCGGTAGTAAATGTTCATTAATTGTTTCTCTCTTGCCTTCCAGTGTCATCCAGCAATAAACCAGTCATTGTGGTGCTGATGCATCACACCCGAGACAAGGAGTTTTCACCAGGAGAAAGAAAATGGTTTGAAGATCCAAGGTTTGTGTTGGAGGTTCATGTTCTCTTCCACGACACTCAGAGAGGATTACTGCAATGTACAAGAAACAAGAAAGCTATCAGGAAAATAAAGAAAAAGTTGCGCAAAAATTCTTTGCAGATTTTGTTGAGAAGATTGTAGCTATGTGGGCAGCTGTAGCTCGGATAGAAGAATGATTGTCCATGAAGTTTGTTTGTTGCCAGTCACTGGTTGTGCACTGATATGGTTGTTCTATTTGTGTGTTAAAGTGCTTACTTAGAGTATCTGCACACATGTCTTGTGTTGCTCTTGCAATTAAAGTAAGTAATGCTGCTTCTCTCTGTATAGAGTACAGTGAAACAACATCAAGGGTCCATTTCAGAAAGGACTTTAAACATTTGTGTCTTTATGCTGATTTGTATCTTCACCCTTGTGTGTGTGTGTGTGTGCCTGCTTTAACCAGTTTTTATATACTAAGAAACAAAAAAGAAAACTAGTGAGGAATGGAAGTCTCCTTGTCATGAATTATGTCACTGACAGTTGATTCTCTCAACTGTAAATAGATCTCATGTGTAAAAGCTCAATATAAAAATAAAGCCATGAATGTTTTCTACAGTGTTTTTTTATCAAAAGTTCATCACAATCACTTTTGTGCTCTGCTTATAAACAGTGATGACTGGTATGAATGGGCTAGTGGGGCTAAGCCCTCCCTACGTTATGCAATACAAGATGAGATGAGAAGTTGTTGTCTTAAGAACATACAAAAGTTTAATGTTTAGTTTTAGTGAAATAGCACCAAATAGGTAAAATAATAACACATGATATCTCAAAATGGGCTAATTTTATGCAGCCCGAGTGCATCAAATCTGCTTACTTATTTTCTGGGTATAAATGATTGACGGGTATCATGTTCATCCCTGACCATTTACGTTAACTTCATTTAGCCCACAGGCCTATCAGTTCTGACCAATTAGCAGTGGGCTAGCACCAGGTAAATGATTGACTGCTGTCGGTTCACGCCCCTGTGATCTACTTTTCATTTGGGCTGATTTCATTTAGCCCAACATCGAAGAAGAAGAAGGGGAAAAAAGGAGGCCGCTAACATGAATGAGGTGGAAGTATTTCAGCACACTCAAATGATTAAGTCTTTTTTACAAAGTAAAATGGGACAGGACAGACTGAATGTCCTGGCTATGCTCTCCATCGAGCAGGAGTTCATCAGAACACCAGACTTTAATGACATGGTCATTAAGATCTTTGCATGCCATAAAAGCCATCAGTGTGCTTCTTTTCAAATAAGGTAGGCCCCAGTTTATACACTGTTTAAATGACAGCAGCCATGCTGTCTGGCCTTTGTTGTGCTGTTATTCATTGTCTTATCCAGGGTCCAGTGGCCAGGTAATAACCACCAACAATATTACCAGAAAAGCTCCCCCACACCAACACAGATCCTCCTTATGGTTCATGGTGAGAACCACACATGTAGAAAACATTTGCTTACTTTTTCTGCATCTCTCAAAGACATGACTGGTGAAACCAAAAATCTCAAATTTGGAATCATCAGACCAAATACAGATTTCCACTGGTCTAATGACATTTCTTTTGTTTCTTGGCTTAAAAAATTTTCTTGTTGTTCTTCCTCAGTAGTGTTTTGTTTCATTTATTTATTTTGCAGCTATTCGACCATGAAAGCCTGATTCACGCATTCCTCTAACCAGCTGATGTTAGGATGTGTCTGCTACTTAAACTCTGTGCAGGATTTATGTGGATTTTGATCTGAGGTGCTGTTAATTGGTTTATGAGGCTGGTAACTGATAAACTTGTTGGTTTAACACTTTTGTGTTTACTACTTAATTACATATGTGTTCCTTTAGTTATGATGTCTTTGTGACATATGTAACAGAGGCAAATCAGAGATGACTAGAACCTTTTGTAGTGAGCTAGGTGACAGCAAAGCTACCATCTGTTAAACCAGTTACAGTGCATGTTTGTTTTAAAATGTTTGAGTGGAACAGAACACTGTGCTCTGATTATTAGATAATCTTTTGCCATTGTGATTACGAATCTAAAGATGCCATCAGTGAAACTGGCATTAATCTGGTATTTGGATAACTGAACTGATGTGTGGTTGACCACAATGGTGGAAAGGTGCTCAGAAGTTTCCATTGTCTTTCTAAAAGTAAATACATTAGTAGTAGTAGTAGGAGAAAAAAACTATACTCCAATAAAGTACAAATCAAGGTTTTTAATACTTAAGTACAATAGTGAAGTAGTCCTACTTTGTTACATTACATCACTGCAATACAATACTGTTTAAAAAAACATTTTATTTAAAATCAGCTTGAACAAAACATTGTGTTCTGATTAGTAGATAAACTTCTGCCATTGTCATGGCTAATCTCAAGATGTCATCAGTGAAACTAGCATTAGTCTCTTATGTGGACAGTCCACTGAGTAAGACGTCACAGGCTTGTCAGGCTTTTGTTTTTAAATCTAACTCACGCACCTAAACACAGAGATTGCATTGTTATTCTGGGTTTCGTTTTCGACAAAAGAAAATTTCAAGTAAGCACATCATTATTCAGTTCTTAAAACTATGGACTTTCATGCATCTTGGGGTGTTGTTTATCAGACTGTGGAAGAGGAGTGATCTGTTAAATTCAAATGTTCACCACTATTCAAGTTCTTCCAGAATATCTCCCAAACCTTTTGGGGTATTTCAGTTTCAGGTACTTAATAAAAATGAGAAATTTTGGTAGCCAATATAGAGAAGGTTAATGCAGATGATAAAGGCAATGGGCAACAGGTGCCTGTTTCCTTGAAAGATTGAAAATTAAAGCAGAATTAGATAGCATTGAGTTTATGTAATTACCTCTTTTAGAGCAGCTTTGGCAGGAGTTAGTTGGCTGTGTGGTCCGTACTGTTTGATGGCTACCTTTATGTGGATTTTGATCTGAGGTGCTGTTAATTGGTTTATGAGGCTGGTAACTAATGAACTTGTTGGTTTAACACTTTTGTGTTTAGTACTTAATTACATATGTGTTCCTTTAGTTATGATGTCTTTGTGACATATGTAACAGAGGCAAATCAGAGATGACTAGAACCTTTTGTAGTGAGCTAGGTGACAGCAAAGCTACCATCTGTTAAACCAGTTACAGTGCATGTTTGTTTTAAAATGTTTGAGTGGAACAGAACACTGTGCTCTGATTATTAGATAATCTTTTGCCATTGTGATTACGAATCTAAAGATGCCATCAGTGAAACTGGCATTAATCTGGTATTTGGATAACTGAACTGATGTGTGGTTGACCACAATGGTGGAAAGGTGCTCAGAAGTTTCCATTGTCTTTCTAAAAGTAAATACATTAGTAGTAGTAGTAGGAGAAAAAAACTATACTCCAATAAAGTACAAATCAAGGTTTTTAATACTTAAGTACAATAGTGAAGTAGTCCTACTTTGTTACATTACATCACTGCAATACAATACTGTTTAAAAAAACATTTTATTTAAAATCAGCTTGAACAAAACATTGTGTTCTGATTAGTAGATAAACTTCTGCCATTGTCATGGCTAATCTCAAGATGTCATCAGTGAAACTAGCATTAGTCTCTTATGTGGACAGTCCACTGAGTAAGACGTCACAGGCTTGTCAGGCTTTTGTTTTTAAATCTAACTCACGCACCTAAACACAGAGATTGCATTGTTATTCTGGGTTTCGTTTTCGACAAAAGAAAATTTCAAGTAAGCACATCATTATTCAGTTCTTAAAACTATGGACTTTCATGCATCTTGGGGTGTTGTTTATCAGACTGTGGAAGAGGAGTGATCTGTTAAATTCAAATGTTCACCACTATTCAAGTTCTTCCAGAATATCTCCCAAACCTTTTGGGGTATTTCAGTTTCAGGTACTTAATAAAAATGAGAAATTTTGGTAGCCAATATAGAGAAGGTTAATGCAGATGATAAAGGCAATGGGCAACAGGTGCCTGTTTCCTTGAAAGATTGAAAATTAAAGCAGAATTAGATAGCATTGAGTTTATGTAATTACCTCTTTTAGAGCAGCTTTGGCAGGAGTTAGTTGGCTGTGTGGTCCGTACTGTTTGATGGCTACCTTTATGTGGATTTTGATCTGAGGTGCTGTTAATTGGTTTATGAGGCTGGTAACTAATGAACTTGTTGGTTTAACACTTTTGTGTTTAGTACTTAATTACATATGCGTTCCTTTAGTTATGATGTCTTCGTGACATATGTAACAGAGGCAAACCAGAGATGACTAGAACCTTTTGTAGTGAGGTGACAGCAAAGCTACCATCTGTTAAACCAGTTACAGTACAGTTCTGCTTTAAAAAGTAAGAGCGTAACAGAACACTGTGTGATTACTAATCTAAAGACGCCATCAGTGAAACTGACATTAGTCTGGTATGTAGAAAACTGAACTGACAAGTGGTTGACCACAATTGAAAGGTGCTCAGACCTGCATATCAGATCAACAACCAAAAGTTTCCATTGTCTGTTTATCTGTCTATCCATACCACACTCTGATACAATACCAAGACGTACATGACCTAAAACTGCAAGAGTTCAGTGTAAATGTCGATCAGATGAGCCACCTGCAAGGCTGTTAACACCTTCTTAGTCAGCTCTTTACTTTATGAGCTGTGAAAGAGCAGGAGATCAGGGAGACACTGTTAATATTGATTCTGCATAAATTAAAGTGTAAAATTCCTCTTGTGCAACAGATGAATAATCACACAAAAAGACCACACAAATAAACTCTCTGGTGTTATTGCTCTTCATGAAAACATTCAGACTGATGAGTTAGAGTTGAGCGGCCACCTGCTGGCTATTACTCCTTGTATAATGACTAGGTTGCAAATACCTCTTGTAATAGTGTGTCTGACTCCTAGGACCATGGTTAAGGTCAGCAAGTGGTTGGTTGAGCTGGTTCAGCTGTTCTTGTTCAGCTGTTCTTGTTGCTTCTAACTCAGCATTGTAGGAAGAATTACATGATTTTTTTACCAAGCTGTGGCTGGACTGAACATGGCTGGGCAGGCCCTGCTGAACAAAGTGCTGAAAACCAAAAGAGAAGGAACAGAGTGATTCCTACCCTTCCAACCACCTATCATCCCCTCTAGTGGCCTCAGTGCAGACATCTATCAATGGAGTGTACTCGAACAAACTGTTTAAGCTCTCTAGAGCTAGTAAAAGAAGGCCCTTCGTAAAGCCAGGACAGCCTACTATTCATCACTAATAGAAGAAAACAAGAACAACCCGCGCTTTCTCTTTAACGCCGTGGCCAGGCTGACAAAGAGCCACAGCTCTGTGGAGCCTCGCATTCCTGCAGCTCTTAGTAGTGAAGACTTCATGAGCTTCTTCACTGATAAAATCACCACTATTAGAGGACAAATCAACCACAATCTCTCTGTGACCGCTGAGGATACACCGCCACTTCTGGAAACGGATCCTGATCTAACTCTGGACTGCTTCGCGCCCATCGGCCTCCCTGAGCTGACCACCAGCATCAGCAAGTCTAAACCTACTACCTGTCTTCTGGATCCGATCCCTTCACAGCTCCTCAAGGATGCTATTCCTCTGATCGGAGACTCTATATTAGGACAGATCAACTTGTCTCTGGGAACAGGATATGTACCACAGGCTTTTAAAACTGCTGTGATCATTCCGATACTTAAAAAACCTTCACTGGACCCGGACGTCCTAGGAAACTACAGACCGATCTCCAACCTCACCTTTATCTCCAAACTACTCGAAAGAGCTGTTGTTTGACTGACGCAGAACTTTGTGGACTGGTGTCAGCGAAACCACCTCCTGATCAATGCAGGGAAAACCAAGGAGATGGTGGTGGACTTTCGCAGACGACACTCAGCCCCCCCCTTACCGGTGAACATCCAGGGAATGGACATTGAGCAGGTGGACTCTTACAAATACCTGGGTGTTCACCTCAACAACAAACTGGACTGGACTCACAACACAGACGCACTGTACAGGAAGGGCCAGAGCAGGCTCTACCTGCTGAGGAGACTGCGGTCTTTTGGAGTGAAAGGGGCACTCCTGAAGACCTTTTATGACTCTGTGGTGGCATCAGTCATCATGTATGGTGTGGTCTGCTGGAACAGCAGCATCACTGAGA